>NC_041224.1:42865063-42875022 GCF_002837175.3 Physeter macrocephalus
CTCTCCCGTTGCAAAGCACAGGCTCCGGATGCGCAGGCTCAGCGGCCATGGCTCACGGGCCCAGCTGCTCCGCGGCATGTGGGATCTTCCCGGACCGGGGCACGAACCTGTGTCCCCTGCATCGGCAGGCGGACTCTCAACCACTGTGCCACCGGGGAAGCCCCTAAAAATATATATTTTTAAAAAATCTATCATAGGGCTAGAAACTACAAAGGGATATCCTCATTATCAGAAATTATGAGTAAAGGATGCTGAAGAGTGAAAGGCAAATAGCTGGAATTGAGTTGAAGGTGAAAATCTAGCCATAAATGTTCAGAAGAGGATTCTGTAGAGGGAGGGGCTGGCCTTTGGGGTGCGCCAAGGGCAGGGCAGCGGGGCAAGGGAGCAGGAGAGGCCCAGGTGGCTGACAAGGTGACTGGGGGCGTGTGGCTCCTCCCCCACCCCACTGCACCAAGCAGCTGGCAACGGATGCTGCTAGCAGACAGCAGAGATATAAGGACAAACTGGGGGGGCTTATTTACCACACGGGGCCGGACACAGGGCTCGTTTCCTTAAGAAACAGTGAGCCCTTTATCAAAAGATAAAGACTGACAGCCAACAGAAAAACCAAGGTGAAGATACCCTCAGGCAGTTCACAGAAAAAGAAATACAAATAACTAATACCCATATGAAAAGATTCTGGAATCTCACTGATAATTAAAGAAATGCTAATTAAAACAAGATACAAATTGTCCACTCCTGGCAAGGATTTGAAAAGACTTCGGATGCTATGGGGAAGGGCTCATACACACGGCTGATGGGATGTAAACTGGTAAACCTTTCTGGGGGACAACTTGACATCAGCCATCAAACAGAATTATTAAGGCACTGGAAGAAAATATGATAAAATATTTTTTATATTCTTGGAGTGGGGAAAACTTTCCTAAGCAAGACAAAATCTAGGAGCCCTAAAGGGAAAAGTGGACAGATTTGACCTCATAAAAATGTAAAACTTCTGTAGGGCTAGAGACCATATCAAAGATAAAAGGCAAATGATAGACATTAGGTACAACATGCATAATAAACTGAAATACGCAGAGTCCCTTCATATCAAAGGATGAAGCTTTATTTTCCAAGACATAAATGGTCAAAGGACAAGAACAGGCAATTCGCAAGAGAAGAAATTCAAATGGCCACTCGTTGAGAAATGACATTTATGCTCACTAGGGATCAGAGAAATGCAAATTTTTAAAGCGATAATATCTAACGTTGGAAAGAAGAAAGACGTGCTCCTGTATAGTGTGGGCTTTTGTGCTGGTACAGTCTTTAGAAGGACCATGGGGAGAACCCATCAGCATATGTAAAATGTGCAGGTAAACTTCTAGGAATCTATTCCTTAGAAATACTTGCTTAACGGTTTGTGGAAATGTGAACAAGTATGTGCATCACGGAACTATTTGTATTAGAGAAAAACCAAAGATAATCTAAATAGTCAGAGAGTGGGAAGAGTAAGGGGAGTTCACTTTTTATATTTTTGTATTGTTTGAACTTTTTCTATTTAGTGTTTTTTAAATTAATGCCATGTGTCTGATTTTCAAGAAATTATTTAGAGTGAGCTGAAATTCCAGCACCTCCCATCCCTAAATCCCATTAAAATGTCCTTGAAATCAACCCCAACAAACCCTCAGGCACAGCCAGAACAAAAAAGGAGGAGCAGGGACTTCCTTGGCGGTGCAGTGGATAAGACTCCACGCTGCCAACGCAGAGGGCCCAGGTTCGATCCCTGGTCAGGGAACTAGATCCTACATGCATGCTGCAACTAAGAGTTCACATGCCACAACTAAGGAGCCCAAGTGCCACAGCTAAAGAGCTGGTGAGCCACAGCCAAGAAGCCCACCTGCTGCAACTAAGACCCCATGCAACCAAATAAACAAATTTTTTTTTTTTTAAAAGAGGAGAATCTCAGAATCTGAGTCCATATAATCCAGCCCCTTCTAATGGGAGGAGATGAAGAAATGGATTCCCTTCACACAGCCCCTCTCCCACCTGGCTGGGGAGGCTGACGTGCAGTGAGTATGTGGTCATAACTGCGTGGAGGAAGCTGGCCGGTGGCCGGTGCCCATATCTGGACTGAGCACTCTACTCGGCCCAAGAGACGGAACCAGGACAACAGCCCCATCCTCCAGCCTCAGGTCTGAAATTGCTCAGAGTGGAACAAGGAAGAGAGCTCACCCGTCTCACCCGAAGTCGTGGGACATTTACAGTGAGGACACAGACTTGGGAACCCAGGAGAACAACCTGGATGCAGATCTGTGCTCTGTCCTCCCCCAAATAGCACGAGTGACCCAGCCCTCCCCAGGGTGCTGCCCTTCTCTCTGCCTCCACCGTTTGGTCTCCTCTCACTCATGACTCTACCTCCTCTTTGTGTCATTACTCCTACTCAGGGCTAATAGTCAAGATACCTAACAACTACTAAAGCATGGGCATCTGCCAAGCAGAACAGACACCAGCCATAGCAATGGGTAGAGGTAGCAAATTATCCCAAAACTCAGTGGCCTAGAACAACAAATATTTATGATCACACACACGTATGAGTCAAGAATTTGGAGCTGCTTACCTGGGTGGTTCTGGCTCAGGGTCTCTCGTGAAGTTGTGGTCAAGATGTCGGTTGGAGTTGTAGTCATTTGAAGGTTTGACCGGGCCTGGAGGATCTGCTTCCTAGGTGTCTCACTCACAAGGCTGTAGGCAGGAGGTCTCAGTGCATCACCAGTGGGCCTCTCCATCGGGCTGCTTGAGCATCCTCACAACATGGCAGCTGGCTTCCCCAGAGGGAGTGACTCAGGGAGCAAGACAAAGTCACAATGTCTTTTTTTTTTTTTTTTTTTTTTAGTATTTATTTATTTATTTGGCTGCACTGGTCTTAGTTGTGGCACGAGGGATCTTCACTGCTGCATGCAGGCTCCTTTAGTTGCAGCATGTGGGATATTTAGTTGCGGCATGCAGGATCTAGTTCCCTGACCAGGGATCAAACCCAGGCCCTCTGCATTGGGAGTGCAGAGTCTTAACCTCTGGACCACCAGGGAAGTCCCAAGGTCACAATGTCTTTTATGACCTAGCTTGAAAGTCACATGCTCATTTCTGCAGTATTCTAGCGTTACACTCATCAGCTATATTCTGTGTGGGAGGGACTACACAAGCGTGTAGATACCAGAGGTGAGGATCAATGGGAACATTTTGGAGACTGGCTACCACAGTACCATATCACTCCCTGTTTAAAGCCTCTGATGGCTTCCCACCACCCTTAGAATCAAATACAAATGCCTAGCCATGGCCTGCAAAGCCTGGCATGAACTGGCCCCTACCTACTGTCCGATCTCATCATGTCCTTCTTTTTTTTTGGCTGTGCCACTCGGCCTGTGGCATCTTAGTTCCCCAACCAGGGATCGAACCTGTGCCCCCTGCAGTGGAAGCTCGGAGTCTTAATGACTGGACCGTCAGGGAAGTCCCTCATCATGTTCTTCTTTACCCACTAAACACACCAACCTTCCATCTATCCCTCAACTTCCCAAGTTCATCCTTTATATTTTCTCCCTCTGCCTAGAATTCTCCTTACCCAGACCTTTGCGTGGCTGGTTCCTTCTCATCTTTCAGGTCTCAGCTCAAATGTCACCTCCTCAGACAGGCTTCCCTGACCACCTTATCAAAACTAGCCCCTGCCCTAGCCTGTCACTCTCTTTCACATAACCTTGTGTTTTGGGTTGTTGTTCACTGTTACATGTTTGTAGATACTACGTGAGTGATGATACATAATTTGCATTTTATGGTTTGCCACGCAGTCAGTTCCAATGTCATGCTACGTTTCCTTGGGAGATGCCCATCCATATCACTGTGTGTTAACTTCTTCCTATCACTGACCTCCATCTGAAATTATCTTGTTTATTGCTGTTCTCCCTTCATGTACCAGCAAGAGTTCTTGTTTACAAGCAACAGACTCCTCTCTAGCTGGTCTAAGCTGGAAAGGAATTTGTTAAAGGATATTAGGTACGTCATAAAATCTCCAGGGAAACAGAGAACCAGGCAAGGAGGCCATCTGTGTGGATGGCAAACCGTCGTTTGCCCTGGGGGTGCACTTGATGATGGACACCACCATTGGGGTGCCTGCTCCTTGCTGCCTCTGAGAGCCGGGTGGATCTGCTGTCATCCTCTCTAGAGAAGATGCCTTGGCACCTGCTTCTCAGTGACACTTAGCCTCATGCAAGTGCATCAGATTGGTGGTGTCTTAAGTCACATGCTCTGCCCCGTCTGCAAGTGAGACTGGGAAACGATCTGGCTTCCGCCATGGGGAGGTGTGAGTTCATTGGGTGGGGAATTCTCAAAATATAGGAGGCGTGTTCCTTGGTTTTGAAGCCAAAGTGAGTGGATGACGTTTATCCTCCACAATGTACCCCCTTAGTTACTTAACCTCATCATCAACCCTTCTTCCATACTTAATCTTACAAACAACAACAGAACCCAATAGAAAGCTGAGAGCTGTTTCTCAAAAAGAAAATAGTTACTTGCAGAGAAAATTCATGGCTTCACTCCAAAACTCAGGGCTTTCTGCTGTTCTCTGACCATCTTGCTCATGTACCTATTTCTTGCTTGCCTAGAGCAGCCCTCTGGGTAAGTGTTATAAGAGCCGGGACCTTGTTCATCTTTATATCCTCACAACCTAGAACAGTGCCTGGCACATCACAGGTAGCCATAAATGTTAAGTTAGTGAATTGTGTCCATGAAGTTCCCTCCCAGTGAACAGGGCTGACCTGTGTGACCAGTAGGGAACTGCAGAAGTGGCAGTGTGTGACTTTCAAGCCTCAGCTGCCATGGCTAGCAGCCTCCTTCTTTGGTGGTTCCAATTTCAGGTTTCAGAGAGGGAGAATCTGATTGGCTCATGTTGCCTATTTGTACCAAGCCATAGATTGTCAGGGGGGGCCTATAAATTGGGGTCTCTGAGGAGAGGGGTCTGCCCACCTTGGCCATCAGAAGGGGCTATGGCATCCCAGACACTGCGGTTGAGACGTCTAGTACAATGGGGTCACATCTTACCTGAGGATTGGATTCGAAAATCTCCATGTAAGACTTTATCCCATATAGTCAGAGTCACTCATGAAAACCCTTTAAATTACCCATAAATTTCTCTACTGTATAGTACCATCTGTTGAAAATCCACTTCAGCCAGTTTTCCCTTCAGTTGGGAAGAGATAGCTGTTTCTTTGGTTGAGCAGATGAAGTAGTTGGTTTACCTTATGGGTCTTGTTTGAAAAACACATCTTTAGATATCAGAGTCATGATGAGATGCTCACATATAAGGGGCACGTGGGACCCTAGACCACGGAGAGAACCACAGGTTCCCATCACATCTCCAATCTCTGCTCATTGCAGCAGGCGCTCTTTGAGTAGAAGGGGAGGCCCTATTTAAATCGTCCTGTCTTCTCCCCTCCCCTCCTCTCCTTCCCAATTTCCTCTCTCTCCTCCCTTTTGAACGAATATATATTACAAGGTTTAATGATTTTTAAAAAATAATCCACTTGCTCTCATTGGATCTACACATGAATTGCAAGGAAGTCTGAATATAAGAGGAAGAAGACTAATCTGATCTCAGTGAGAAAGGCCCGAGCACAGAAGTAAAAGAAGAAAGCAGTGAAATTGTATAGATAATCCTATTCTCTGAAAAGGATGTCTCACGTGAAATGAAAGAAGATTTTAGAAAACAACTATTACCAATTCTCAGGGTGATCAGACAAGGACAGTGCAGGGCAAGTGGGTGCCCGTCACATTAGCTTTGTCACTGGAAGCTGTGATTAATGAGATTAGAGGAGATTGGATTATTATTATTATTATTTTTTGAGATTGGATTATTAAACGAGATAGGCAAGAGAAACCTCTGTGGCAAATGGAGGAAATTAATGGAGAGATGGAAGCAAAGCTCGGGGAAAATGCCGGACATTTAGGATAAAGTGTGAAGATTTAATATGGGGGGGGGAAGTTCCTGAAGTTTCTAAATAAATCAATGGAATGGAATCAGTAATCAAAACTTGTTTGTTTTCTCTCTTCCTATTTCCCTCTCCCTCCCTTCCACCCTTCCTCTCTCTCCCTCTCTCTCTCTCTCTCTCACACACACACACACACACACACACACAGACACACACACACACACAGAGGTACACACACACAAGGGCAGAGTTTTTTCTGTTTTCTTCACTGCTGTCTCCCCAGAACTTAAAACAGTGCCTAGCACATAGTAAGCCCTTAATATTTGCTAAACTGTTACAATGAAGTGAGATGGGTCATCTTGTACCAATTCAAATGAGAAGCCAACCCGACTCTAAGATATATTCTGGTGAAATTCCTAAACTTGATGGAAAAATAAAGGCTTCTCCCAACTTTCAAGCAGAGGAAACAAAGTCAGATGACTTTCAAAAATGTTGATAACCAGCACAGCTTTGAACTTCACGTAGCAACAGTCATTGCCTGAGACAATAGAGTGAAAACTACAGGATCCTTAGGGGAGGAGGGCCCCCCAGGACTCCCGAAGCCAGAAAGAAAATTAAAGGAAATCTCGGACCCGGAAACTCAGGAAAATGGACTCACCAGCCTTTGGTGAAATGCAGAGACTAAAGTACACCTGAAAAGGGAGAGCCCTTCGTCCTGCTTCTGATGCTTATGGAGCACCTTCTGTGGGCCACTGGGCCTTGGGTTCTCATGGGAGGAGGCAGTCAGGCAATGAACAAGTGAAGGAACGACTGAATCAAAACAGGGAGAGCAGTGCTGGCCTTGCTGCCTTAACTTGGCAGGGCTGGTGGGGCTGGTGGGGCTGGCGGGGCTGGAGGGGGCAGCCTCAACCCTCCCCCTGGGACAGCTGGGGAGGTGGCAGCCCAGCCCACCACTGGCAACTGCAGCTCTGTGACACTTCAGGTCACCTGAGTGGTGACCAGAGGGGCAGTCTTCCCAGACCCTGCGGTCCCTCTGCACAGCCGGGATGGGCTTGGTCTGGGCACCCTCCCTTCCCCGCTGCCCCTGCAGAATTGAGGCAGGGACACAGGAAGAAATGGAGGGGGGCGGAGATGGCAGCTGCCTCATCGGAGCCCAGCCTAGCATGTTCGTTGTGATGAGAAAAGGGCAGCCCAGGTCCCTCTCTCAGATCCCTGTGGTTCCCACCCTTGTGAGCTCCACCCTGGAGCCGGCTTTATTCCTCTGCCGTGAGCCAGACCGGAAGTGAGCCTGCTAGCTTCCACTTCCTCCTGAGCCTCCGCTGTCCCAGGGCAGGCATAAACCAGGACCCGCCCTGACTCCATCCAGGCAGCGTCACAGCCAGCCCCACGGCAGGAAAGGGGCCACTGGGGCCCACCTGGAAATGGGGGAGACCCCTGAAGCCCAGGACCTCGGCCCCCTGTGCTCTCCTCCTCCCATTCCTGGGCCCTGGTTATACCCACGGGCACTTGTTTGTGTGTGACCCTTGTCCATTCCAGGATTTATTGTCCATTCTAGGATTTATTGAGTACCTACTACACACTACAAGCCGGTGGACAGAACAGTCTCAAAATCTGCTGTTGCGGGATTTTTATTCCACAGGGATGACAAAGGCAGAGCCCTACACGGATCAACTGTTCCTGGCTCTCTGAAGCTGCAGAACAATCTTGGACACCTCACCCAACCAGTGCACAGTAAGAAAGTAGGCAAGAGTTTTCTACCTTGGGGACGAAAATAAAAACCCAGTCACTTAAGTGTCACACCTACAGCAGCATTGACTTAATGACTGCAGTTAGAGAAAAAATACCGTTATCTGAACAGAGGCATATTTAGCAAGTTTTGTTATACTGACGGTCATGCTTAATTCCCTTCCCTTTGGAGAAAAAAAAAAAAGCACTGAATGCCCCCTCCCCCGCAAAGGATAAAAATAAATTACCAGAACAGACACAAAACCGAAGCTGAGCTCCCTTCAGTCCCAAGCACTGGTAACTGAATCACCCAGATTTCGGATTATTCTGAAAAGGACAGGAAAGTGGTGCTCTACCTCCTGGGCCGAGGAGCAGCCAGGCTAGGGGTGGAGGGACATGTGGGGAGCCACGGTGCTATCCCCCTGTCCCTTTGTCTTTCAGTCTATGACTCCGTCTCCCTTTTTTTCCTACTGTGTTCTGTGTCTTTGTCCATCACTCTGTTGCTTGGTTACTCTCCTGGCCTCTGTTGGTCTCTGCCCGATGACCTGTCTCTCTCAGAACACGAGATCTCTCATCTCTGCTTCCCAGTACATCTGCTTTTTCCCTTCTCTCTTTCTCTTTCACTCTCTCTCTGTCTCCCTGCAGACTGGCTTTCTCATCTCTGCTGAAACACAGCTGGTCTTTTCATGACCCTAAACTTTGGTGCCTATACTAACTGACCCATCTCTAGGTGACCCAATTGCTAATCCCCAGGCCAGGGAGGGCAATTGGCTCAGCTGCCTCTGGAGTGCTTCCTCTGGGTTGGCCACCTCTCTGTTCTGTGGCTCTGTGAGTGTGTGTGTGGCGGCGGGGGGGGGAGGCATTCTTGGGAATGGCCATGGGTGTGAAAGTTCTCAGATAAAGAGGCAAACCCTGGGGACACACCTCAAAAAATTCTTCTGTGTTACAAACCCCACAGAAAGAGGTGTTCCTGGAAATCCTCGGGGCAGACCCCACATGTAATGTTCTCTTTTGCAGATGTTATAAATATATAAATTCCTAATGTTTAAAAAAGACATATTTCACATGTGACTGTGAAATAAGATAGTGAAAAATACATCCCTGTTCTATGTGATTCAGGCTGAAAGGTTTTCTAAATGCAGTAGGTTGCATTAGCATCTTCATGCAGCCTCTTCCTAATTTGAAGATACTATAATTATATACCATGCATTGACATTGCTGGAAATCTATCTAAAAACTTGGCCCAGGAAGGACTTAACCAAAATATGCAGTTTCCTTGATTTAAACTGCGTGAGATTGTGTCTGAAAAATTCTACACATTGTCAGAGACAGCTCTGGGAACAGGGCTTTTCCCTACCTGCTTTACCAAGACCTCCTCACATCTCTGTGAAGGACCAGAAAGGCACATCTTCAGCCAGGAGAAGGTGGGGTGTAGAGGGGGGGACTCTAGCTTCGGGGCGGGGGTGACTCTAGCTTCTTCTGGATTCTGCGTGCTGAATAAACTACAGAAAGAAGATGTCTGCATTAGCTTCTCTGTAGAAATTAAATACAGCAAAATTCTCTCATCCTGAATCACAGAGAGATTAATTGTTGTTTAAGTGGCTGTTTCTCATCCAAGGCATTTGGCGGCTCTCTCTTGTTTCCTGGGAATTTTTTGAAACCATGGTTTGTCTAGTTTCGAATTATGCTGTGAGAGTGCCAGGGATGGGCTGGAGCCGAGTTCTGCCGTCCTAGCCCAAGCAGAGAGGCTCTGGTTTGACCTGTTTTACTTATCTTCCTAATTTAATTTTTATTTGGTCAGTTGTACAATAAATATTGGTTAAATAGCAACAGTCTCGTAATCCAGCCCTGCAAAGTTCAAACTCTTAAGCCAGTTCTTTTGGTATTTACCTCCCTAATTCTCAATCATATGCTTATATGATTACTGACTGATTTTTTTTTCACTTTGAACCATCATCTGCTGATTTCCAACCTCCTATTCTAGAAGATGAAGATGAAGCTGTCTTATCACACACCTCTCCGCCTGCACGCTCCCGCACCCACACATCCTACACTTTCCTTTTCCTTCCTTATCTTCCCAAGACAGTTCATCACAATTTTAACTAACTCAATAGTGTTTATATTATTATGACTGCAGAAGAGGCTATTTTTTTTAACATCTTTATTAGAGTATAATTGCTTTACAATGGTGTGTTAGTTTCTGGTTTATAACAAAGTGAATCAGTTATACATATACATATGTCCCCATATCTCTTCCCTCTTGCATCTCCCTCCCTCCCACCC
>NC_041224.1:42875226-42885345 GCF_002837175.3 Physeter macrocephalus
TTAGATTCCATATATATGTGTTAGCATATGGTATTTGTTTTTCTCTTTCTGACTTAACTTCACTCTGTATGACAGTCTCTAGGTCCATCCACCTCACTACAAATAACTCAGTTTCGTTCCTTTTTATGGCTGAGTAATATTCCATTGTGTTGATGAGAAGCACACAGTTGAGAGGAAAGAGGCTGAAGACAATGAAAGGTTTTGAGGTTGCAGAACCAATGGGAGGGGATGGATTGAGAGCTCGGGAGGTCTGGCCTTAGAAAGAGAGAAAAAGGTGGGCGTGGGCATAGTGAAGTTTGGTGAGGGGTCGGGGGGAAGGAGAACAGGAGGTTTAAAGAAGTCTGGTCAGAGGCAGGCATGCTCTCTGCTCCGTGCAGCAGGCAGGGAGGGTGTGTGTTCAGAGCCACCGCGGGGAGATGGGGGTGGAGGTGGAGTTTGGAAAAGCCCATGTGGGCAAAGGGAGAAAAGAGCTGACCAGGGAGATAGGTTGGGGTGTCGGGATAGGAAGTTGGGGGCCCCCAGCAACCATTCCCCCTTCTTTCACGGTGGTAGAAGATTTAATGGTCACCCAAGGGCGAGAAACAAGGGTTGGGATTTTGTTTCTGTGTTTGCTTGTTTGTTTTTTCCCTAGCCCAACCATGTCTACCACGCACCTCCTTTCCAGATCCTGGAGTAGCCCCAAAACACATTCCGAGAGAGACTGGTGTCTGCAGCCCGAGCAGTGCGCATCAAATACCGATCCAGGCTTTCCGGGGACCCTGCACCCACTTGCACAGGGGTGCCAGTACCATCAACAGCCCAGCCTGCGAGGCGCCACCGGGGCTCGGCTGGGAGGGAAGGAGGCCGCTCAGCCGTTGGGCGAGTTTTGCTCCACACTCTGTTGGTAATATCCATGTATGCCGACTTTTCTTTGTGTTAATCTTTTTTACACAGCTTTTCTGAAACAGGACATACAACAAGGCGTAAAAATACAATACACCTACGGCCCTATTACCCGGCGTAAGGAGAACAACACAAACATTCTAACAGGACGGGCGGGGGGCTGCGGGAGGGCGCGGCGGCCGCGGAGCGAGCGGGCGGGCTGCGTCCGGAGTGCGGGGGACGCGGGCGTCCGGGCGTCAGGCGCGCTGAGCTGGCGGGCCGGGCCGGGGCGTGGGCAGCGGCCCCTCCTCCTCGGGCTGCAGGTAAGGGCGGCCGCGGGGAACGTCCAAGGGGAACGGCTGGCCCCGGGGTCTCGGGGCCCCGGGACGGCGGGAACCCCCGGAGCGTCCCCCACTGCGGAACACCCCTAAACATTATTGACCCCCAGAATTTAGAGGGGAGTACCCCAGAACCCATGGTCCAGAGAAAGGGAATGCCCTCCGAGAGGGGGACAGGCCCTCGCCCGCCCCTTCGCACCAGTTGGAGAGAGCTTCCACCCGGGGAGTCTCCCTCCAGGCTGCTCGGCGGCTTCACTGGCGCCTTCACAGACTCAGGCCTCCCGAAAGAGGCCAACAGAGGATTCGCACTGCCTCTCTCTTAAGGCCGGCGTCTACCTCAGAAGCTTAGGCCCTGCCCCGCTACTCTGAGCGAGGTGGAAGACCCACGTTCCGGAGAGAAACTGTTCTGGGAAACCTGGGCCTGTGGGGTCCCAACTGGCTCTCTGGCCTCTGTGCGGTGTTGCGCGTCAGGGTCACAGGCAGTGGGATTCTAGGCACCCCAGGGCAGGTGGTGTGCGGCTGCCGCCCTCATGCAGTCAGCAAACATTCCGGCAGCTTTTTTTGTGCCATGAACTGGGCCAAGGACATGGCCGTGACCAACACCAGGCCCTTGCCTTCCTAGAGCCCGGAGTGTGTCAAGGGAGACAGCCCTGTAACCCCACAAATATAAGCTGGATTTACTCTGGGGTAGCGAAGCCCGGGAGATGTGAGAGTTCAGGGGAGATGCAGCTGAATGTGAGGTTTGGGGGAGGCTCCCTTGACTCCTGAAAGCCAAGTAGGAGCTAGACAGAGAAGAGGTAAGAAAGTGGTTGTATATCCTTAGTGCCTTTTCCACCTTTCAGTCTGGCAGAGACTAAACAGACTTTCCCTCATCTGCAGAAATAGATGTATCCCTCTGTGTTATCCCTCTTTAAATGCACTTCACGGGGTGGCAGTTGCTGCAGAGACTTTATGGTATTTGAGCTATAAAGATAATCATGAGAAAAGGAGATTGCTTGTCAGGTTTGATTTCAGAGAGATCTCCATTGGAATCCATGTCTTTCCTTGTGTTTGAATTTGTTTTCATGATTATTATCAAAGATCGTGTTCCCTTTCAGAGCTGAGAACCAGCCTTGCTCCTGGATTAACAAGATCATTCAACAAATATCGCATACCTACTACCATTTACCAGACACGGTTTTAGATGGCAAGGTTACACCAGTAAACACTCTTCACTGGGGTCACTGTTCTCATAGAACAGGGAAGGCAGAAATAAAGAAACAAATCAAATAAATGAGATAATTTCATAAAAAAAAATCGTACTAACAGAGGTGAATCCCCCAGTGTCCCTCTCTGACTGCATCCCCTCCCCCTGCCTCGAGGCACCCGCTACCTCGAGTTTGGGGTGTATCCTTCCCTTGCTCCCCACCATGGGAGCCCAGAGAGGACAGCTGTCTGTGGTGGGTCACGTTGCAGGTGGGTGAAGGGGCTGCATTGCGGCGTTGTCATAACAAATGGGAAGAGAAATTATGGAAGCAACAAAACTCTCCTTTAGAGATAGAAATAGAGCAGTTTCAGAGGCAGAGACCAAAAGCTCTCTGTCACTGATACAAAAGCTCTGACACAAGGGGTGACAAGTTTAGTGAGTGGCCATCTTAGGACACAGAAGCCTATGAGGGGACAACCCACAGGGCAATGACAAAGTTAGGGAGCTTGGACCAGGACTGACCCCTCCCAGCTACTCCTGGCTAAGGGTTCCCCAATATCCAGGTGAGGAGTAGTGACCGTTTAATAGCAGAAGGAAGTGGCAGCACAGCTTGGCTTTTCAGAGGTGGTCCAGGATGATCTGGCTGCTAAATTGCGCTAAGTCCATTCTGTGCTGAGGGGTTAGTTTTTCCTATCAAGTCAATGCTCAGATGGTTCTACCCACCAGGCTCACATTTGGATCAGGAAAATAAAATGGATTTTTGGGCCGTCTTGGAGCACTTCCTAAGGGACAGATGAACGAGAGGCTGTTGGTTGACATTTAACTGTAGTTCCAAATTTGTCAACGTCTCCTTGCAATATGTCCACATCAGCCTGGAACTAGACTGGACTTGGAGGCCCGAGGGGCTGCCTGTTTTCCAGGCTGTGCTGCCAGCACTCTCCCCCTCAGCCCTGTACCATGCTGGGCACGGGCCGCATGCTTGCATTGTAGGGTCAACTGCCCAAGCTCCTCCTAAGGGTAGTTTTATTTTCAAAACTTCTTTCTCCTCTCTTCGTTCTTGGTATAGGTCACATGGTATGACAGCTTGAGCTGCCATAACAAAATGCTATAGACTGGGTGCCTTAAACAACACAAACTTCTTTCTCACAGTTCTGGAAGCTAGAAGTCCAAGATCCAGATTCCAACAAGGTAGGTTTCATTCTAAGGCCTCTTTTCTTGGCTTATAGATGGCCACCACGTCCCTGGGTACTCACATGATCTCTTCTTTATGTGTGCAGGGGAGGGGGAGGGGGAAGAGAGAGCTCTGCTGTCTCTTCTTCTTATAAGGACACCAATTCTATCAGATTAGGGCCCCACTCTATAAGTTCATTTAACCTTAATTACATTTTAAAGACCCCATCTCCAAATATATACATTGGAGGTTAGGACGTCAACATATGAATTATGGGAGAGCACGATTCAGTTCATAGCACATGGACACCCAACCAACTGCTCATAATCTGATCTGCAACTCAACAGAGAGTAGAAAAAGTAAACCTTCTATAAGCATTGGAAATGTTCTGTCTGGGTGGTAGTTATATAAAGGTGTGTGTGTGTGTGTGTGTGTGTGTGTGTGTGTAAAAATTCTTTGATGTATATATGTAATATTTGTGTACTTTACTGTGTTATGCCTCAATAAAAACATTTTTTGTTTAATGAGCACACACACAAAAAAGAGAATCCAATTAAGGCTCTGAGGCCTTTGGGAATGAAGAAGGTAGCCTCTGATGTCTTGAGGCTAAGTGACACCAAGGACTTAACCTGTAGGAAGGGAAGGAACTTAACTTTTATTGAGCATTTTGGTTAGGGTGGTTCTGGATATAAGAAACAGAAGTTCACTCATGTGTCAAGTATAAAGTGTCTTATATGAATCCCAAAGAATCTGAAGAGCTAGGCCTCACAAGGGACAGAAACTTGGGGTATTCCCTCATTACTAGCTCTCTCTCCCTCTCTCTCTCACTCTCTTTCTCTCTCTCTCTCTCTCTCTCTCTTGCAGTTTCTGCCTGTGCCTAGGCATCTGCCCCATTCCACTCTTTGGATCCATTTCCTCTCCTTTTTCCTTATGGTTCTAATATGGCTGCCACAGCTGCTTAGTCAATATGAGTCTCCATCCTCAGCTTTCACCATGAACGATTCCTTCCCTTTGTGTCTCTTAGGTCAGCCTCCTGAGAAGGGCATTTGGTTGGGTTCCAGCACACCTCTTTAAGCCAGTCTCCAGGTACAAGTTAAATGGCTAACGTTGGGTCCAAACATCTGGAACCAGGAAGAAGGAGGCCATAGTACAGTTCAAGGTCATTTAAGAGCTGGGTCCTGAGTTGGGATAACTTCTTTTCAAAAGAGCTGTGGAGGGGCAGGCAACAAGTGATGAATATCTCAGGAATGGGTGTCTATTTAGTAGATGTTGGGATTTTCAGGATTTTTATATATTTTCTTGTAGTGTCTTTGGTTTTGGTATTATGGTAATGCTGGTCTCAAACAATGAGCTGGGAAGTATTCCCTACTCTTCAATTTTCTGGAAGAGTTTGTATAGAAGTGGCATTGTTTCTTTCTTAAATGTGTGGTAGAGTTCACCAGTAAAGCCATCTGGGCCTGGAGTATTCTTTGTGAGAAGGTTTTTTTAGCTGCAAATTCAATTTCTTTGATAAATATAGGGCTATTCAAGTTATCTATTTCTTATTGAGTGAGCTTTAATAGTTTGAGTCTTTCAAGGAAATTATCCATATCATCTAAGTTATAGAATTTCTTGATATAAAATTGTTCATAATATTCCCTTATTATCCTTTTAATAGCTACACAATCTGTAGTGATGTCCCCTCTCTCATTCTTGACATTGGTAATTTGTGTTTTCTCTATTTTTTTCCTAGTCACTCTGGCTAGAGGTTTATCAGTTTTATTCATTTTCTCAAAGAACCAGCTTTTGGTTGCATTGATTTCCTCTGTTGTTCTGCTGTTTTCTATTCATTGATTTCCTCTTTGATCTTTGTTATTTCCTTTTATTTCCTTACTTTGGACTTAATTTATTCATCTTTTTCTAGTTTGTTAGAGTAGAAGCTTGAGATCAGTGACGTGAAATCTTCCTTCTTTTCTAATATACGCATTTAGTGCTATGAGAACACAGATCCTTGATGACATCAAATCTCATTTGAGGCCAGCCGAAATCCAGACCACTGGTTCTCAACTCTCTCAACATTAGAACCACCTGGAGGGCTTCTAAAAATACCTGTGCCTGGACCCCACCCTAGGCCAATTAAATCAAAATCTCTGGTAATGAGCTCCAGTATGACTAGTTGTCAAAACTCACCAGGTGAGTCTAAGGAGTAGCCAGGATTTTCAATCACCACACTAGGGCAGTGTTTCTCAAACTGATAAAGGCAGTTTTGGTTTTCATTTCCAGTTTTATATTTCTATTATTCCATTGACCGTAACATTTTGTAAAATACAGTGAAAATGAACCATATGGTTTCTAGAAGTTTCCCTTATAAAAAGTGGTGTTTCCATTGCCTCATAAACTCAGGTGTTCTCATTATTCTTTATCATTATCAGCAATGGAGGAAAGGAAGTTTGTAGAAAGATGATGTAGGGTCAGGCCTTTCAAGATGGCTGTTCTCTTGCTCTCTGTACATCCCCTGCTTGACCAGTCCCTGCTTCACCTACACCCTACTCACATGACTGTCCAATCCTCTTAATCATAGGGCTTTAATAGTAACTGCCTACGTGCTGGCCCCCACCCGCCACAGCCGCTGGTTTCCCTGGTAACTGATGAGCCAACCTGATGTCAATTTCCCTTATAACTTGTAATGTCCTTCTTCCCACAGAGTTGCGAAGACTGCTGCTGTGTCCTGCTTGCCGTCTGCTGTACATGGTGGGGTGTCACTCCAGGACGTTGCTTCGGACATGTAAGATCCCCTGTCCAACCTATCACCGATGTCTCTGTCACTGTCTCCGGTGTCTTCAGTCTTGAAGCTGGCCAGTTACAAGACTTTCAGGCCTGTGGGGTGCAGCCAAACAGATGATCATGCATGTAGTTGCTTCAGTAGTGTAGTTCTGTATCACCGTGGACCATTCAAGTTTTTGGATGATGTTGTATTTTAGTGATGTTGCACTGTCTAGATCTCTTGCGTATGCGTCAATAACTTCTTTTTATTGTTTAAACCTACTTGAGTTGGGTTTTCGGTTATAAGAGGATGATTCCAACTGAAGCACCCTACCATAGATGTATCCATCCATTCTGCAATCACTTGTTGACACATTATCCTCTCTTTCTCACTCTCTTTCCCACACAAAAGCTGCAACCATCCCAGACAAGGGCCATTGTTTTTTTTGATGATGACTGTGTGATCACTCTGTACTCTCACTGTGGCTCCCTTTACTACAGAACTTTAACCAAGATGATACAAACTTCCTTTCCTCCATGGTTTTTTTTTTTTTTTTGCGGTACGCGGGCCTCTCACTGTTGTGGCCTCTCCCGTTGGGGGGCACAGGCTCCGGACGCGCAGGCTCAGCGGCCATGGCTGCGGGCCTCTCACTGTTGTGGCCTCTCCCGTTGCGGAGCACAGGCTCCGGATGCGCAGGCTCAGCGGCCATGGCTCAAGGGCCCAGCCGCTCCGCGGCATGTGGGGTCTTCCCGGACCGGGGCACGCACCCATGTCCCCTGCATCGGCAGGCAGACTCTCAACCACTGCGCCACCAGGGAAACCCTCCTCCATTGTTGATAACGCTCAAGAAAAATGAGAACACCTAGGTTTAATAAGCAATGGAAATACCATTTTTTAAATAAAGAAAACCTCTAAAAGCTACACAACTGCTGATATGAATTTTTGCATATTTGCATTGTTCTTTTTGATGTTCGAATCATCCCATATTTGACCACAGGGAGCCTCTTCAGGTCGGTTCCTGTGTCCTTTTAATCTGACCCCATGGACTTTGATACCTTCCTTGTTCATCTGTCCCAGCCCTGGAACAGCCGTTTCTCAGGAGCCCTGGTTCCCTTTAGCAGAGAATGGTATTTAGAGAGTAAGATCTAGGCAAGATAGATACACTTTTTAAACACAGAAATTACATGAGTTTTCAAAAGATCTGTTTTTACCATAACTAGTGGCCTTTTCATTATGTCAGTTAATGAGCTGAAATCATCAGGTCACTTGGGATTTAGGGTGGTTTTGGATTAAAGCAGTTTCTCAACCTCAGCACTATTGACATTTGGGGCTGGGAAATGCTTTGTTGTGGAGACTGCCCTGAGCCTTGTAGGGTGTTTAGCAGCATCCCTGGCCTCTACACACTAGATGCCAGTAGTACCCTCCCAGCTGTGACAACCAAAAATGTCTCCAGACATTGCCCAATGCCCCTTGGGGTGGCAAAATCATCCCCCATTAAGAACCGCTGGATGGCCTGTGGCTTCTGTGGAAAACATCCTGGAACAAACCAGAGAGACTCTGGCCCTGATGCAACATCCTTGACAGCTTCCTGCCTCTATTTCCCTGTGTGTCTATTGGGACAATGGCTACAGGATAAAACAACACATTGTGGGAAGCAGTTTGACCTGCAAAGACTCATCGGTGTGAAAGTGAGGAGCAGACATTACATCATAGGCAGCACCACACCGAAGCCACATGTCGGTTTTTGCTAACTCTGCTGAGATGGTACAACTTCTGATTGAACTGACTCAAGTCCTGAACATTACTCAAACTCTTGTGTTCCCACCAGGCCTCTTTTTAGTGTCAGCCTTGTTTAAGAGTTTTCATTTTACTGTCACCAAGAGAAAGTCCCATTCAATTCATACCAGATGCTGAGTGAGTCGTCATGAATCAATACAACATCATCCAAAAACCACCAAAATGAATCATAAGGACAAACAGGACTTTTTCTCCCAGCAAAACAGTGACTAAAATAGTGTTTTGCCCTTTTAGAAAAAAAAAATTTACAAGGTTAAGACGAGGCTTCAGGCCCTGCTTGTGTAACACACGTGTCTGTGGGCGTGAAGTGGTTAAATTGCGTGTTCTCAGCAAGACAGTGTATGAGGCCCGCAGTTGAGCCAGACAGAGGCTGGCGAGAGGAGGTGAGACTTGGACATCAGGGGCCCTAGACTGGGAGTCCAGCGATGACCTGAAACTGTTATGCAATCCTCCTCCATGCGAGTGGCAAGCGTATGTGAGACTCAGAGTTTAGGAATCTCTGCCGTGGAGGAGGGGCTCTTGGGAACTGTGGAGGCTCTTCCAGGAAATGAGCATCCAGAATCTTCTCCTGATAGAGCCGGGGAGATCCCCAAGACTTGTTTCTCAGTCCTGCTTCTGCTCCCCGGTTGCTGGGAACAGCACTCCGATTACCTATGGAAGTGAGAAATGGTGTATGTCCTCCCTGGGGTGGGAGGGTGTGGGCCCACCTAGGCACTCTCTCCTGGCCTCTGACCCTTGAATGGAGGGAAGCAAAAGCAGAGAAGAGATGGCGGCTGACACATCCCCGTAGTGGCTGGATGAGTCTCTCAGTTGGTTCCTGCTTCTGGGTCCCCAAGGCCTCCCAGGTTCCTGTCCTTTGCAGATGAGGTTTTTCCAGTTTCCCCTTTATTGTGTGAGGGACTCCCTATCCTTCCAATGGATTTCCTTTGCGACAAGGTCAGTGTCTGTTTTCCCACCGCAGCACCAAGTCATTACTGTCAGAGGCACTGAGAGCTGCGTGTCCCATTCCACACCTCACAGGCTACTGCAGGAGCCCGAGAACACGGGCTGCAGAGCCCTGCTCGATGATATTCACAAGGTACGAGTCAGAAGGTCTCCCCTCAGTAAAGGCAAAATGGGAGCAATGGAGGCCGAGAGCTCCCCGCAGTTACTGTGTCAACACTGATCAAGGAACTGAGTCATCATATCATATCACTTATACGTGGAATCTAAAATATGGCACAGGGACTTCCCTGGTGGCGCAGTGGTTAAGATCCACCTGCCAATGCAGGGGACATGGGTTCGAGCCCTGGTCCAGGAAGATCCCACGTGCCACATGCTGCAGAACAACTAAGCCCATGCGCCACAACTACTGAAGCCCACGCACCTAGAACCTGTGCTCTGCAACAAGAGAAGCCACCGCAATGAGAAGCCCACACACCGCAACAAAGAGTAGCTCCCACTCGTGGCAACTAGAGAAAGCCCACATGCAGCAACAAAGACCCAACGCAGCCAAAGATAAATAAATAAATAAATTTTAAAATGCTTTAAAAAATAAAGATAAAATATGGCACAAATGAACCTATCTACAAAACAGAAACAGACTCATAGACATAGAGAACAGACTTGTGGTTGCCAAGGGGGGAGGAGGGGAGGGGAGGGATGGACTGGGAGTTTGGGGTTGGTAGATGCAAACTATTACATTTAGAATGGATAAACAGCAGGGTCCTACTGTATGGCACAGGGAACTATATTCAATATCCTGTGATAAACCATAATGGAAAAGAATATTTTTTAAAAATGTGTGTATGTGTATAACTGAGTCACTCTGCTGTACAGCAGAGAATGGCACAACATTGTAAATCAACTTACTTCAATAAAATAAATAAATAAATAAATATTTTAAAAATATTTGTCAAGATTTTTCTACCTTTTTTTTTTTTTTCTTTTTTTTTTTTGTGCTTTGCGGGCCTCTCACTGTTGTGGCCTCTCCCGTTGCGGAGCACAGGCTCCGTACGCGCAGGCTCAGCGGCCATGGCTCACG
>NC_041224.1:42885355-42921345 GCF_002837175.3 Physeter macrocephalus
GCGGACGCGCAACCACTGCGCCACCAGGGAAGCCCAAGATTTTTCTACCTTAAAAAAAAAGGGGGGGCTTCCCTGGTGGCGCAGTGGTTGAGAGTCTGCCTGCCGATGGGGACACGGGTTCGTGACCCGGTCCGGGAGGATCCCACATGCCGCGGAGCGGCTGGGCCCGTGAGCCATGGCCGCTGAGCCTGCGCGTACGGAGCCTGTGCTCCGCAACGGGAGAGGCCACAACAGTGAGAGGCCCGCATACCGCTAAAAAAAAAAAAAAAAAAAGGAACTGAATCATCAATGTGGATCCAGTGAGGGACGCTGAAGTTGGACTATGGACAGCTAAGCCCTACGGTACCAAAAGAAGATGGAGCTGTTAACAGAGAGCCCCTCGGTGCTATTCCAGGTTTCAGCAGTGCTCTGTGGACGGGCCTGGGCATGCAGGCTCTGGTGTGGGACCGCTGGGTGGCCCCCAGGAATCTGTCTGGGCTGTGCCTCTGGACCCCTCCATTGTCTTACATGTTGTTTGGCAACCCTACTATGTGTAGCCTAGCTCCCCGACTCCTACAATGACTATTTCAATTCTTCATTCTTTCAAATCTCCATGGCCCTCCCATCCCCCTCACTCCCAGCAGAAGGTGAATTTCTGATGCCACAGAAAAAGTTCAGACCATCATATGGGGACCCCTTCAACTTCCCAACACCAAACCTATACCACCCTGCGCTCTAACCTGCCCCAACCTATGCACTGTAGGATGTGTAGCAGCATCCCTGGCCTCTGCCCACTAGATGAACCCCACTAGTAATGCCCCCTAGACATGATAATCAAACATGTCTCCAGACATTGCCAAATGTCCCTCGGGGTATAAAGTCACTGGTGAGAACTCTTTTTTATTTAATTTAATTTATTTATTTATTTGGCTGTGCGGGTCGTAGTTGTGGCACACGGGATCTTTAGTTGCGGCATGTGGGATCTAGTTCCCTGACCAGGGATCGAACCCAGGCCCCCTGCATTGGGAGCACAGAGTCTTAACCACTGGACCATGAGGGAAGTCCCTACCGGTGAGAACTCTTGACCCAGACCAACCTCTGGCCGCTCTGTCTCAAACTTGTAGCCCACATCTGATCCATGGGAAGTGCACACATGGGACCAACCTTCACCTACTTCTCAAATAGAGCACTTTGTAAAAGCCCAGCCACTGACAGACAGCCACGCCTCCCCTGTAGATTTCCTCCCCTGGCTCTAGGGACCACCCTTTGAGTTCCCTATTTGGCCCCCCTAGTTGATTTGAGAAAATAGGAAGCACACCCCACACCCCTTCTTTCCATGGTACAAGCCTGTCCTCCAGAAATCTCCTTTATAGTTTCTGGTCCTCTCTTGGGCTTTCCATCCATCCTCTTTATAAGCTGGAGGTGGGCGGTCAATACAATGACTCAGAACTAGTTCTCAGACATTTCCCTTCCCAGTCCTGCTTAGGTGGTCTAGCATCCCACGTTGGAATCGGGGAGCGGCTGCCTCTCTTGGCGGGGGCCTCAGCCAACTGTGAGGCAGAAAGAGCTTGTATTCACATCCCTGTGCCCCTTAGAACTGCCTTCTCTCTTCCTCTCAGGATCCTTTCTCACTTCGATTTATTCAACCTCTCCTTCCTGATTGAAGCTTTCCCACTGACATTTAAACATGTTTAAATCGCTTGCATTTAAATAAATAAAATAAAACTGCTCTGACCACAGAGCTCCTCGCAGCTACCACTCTAATTCTCTCCTCCCCTTCAAAGCCAAACTAGTGAGAAAGCTCTCTACACCCACTGTCTCCCTTTCCTCACCTCCCACTCTTTCCAGTCTGGCTTCCACCCTTATCAGTCCCCTGAAACAGTTCTCACTGACATGGTCAGCGATCTCTGCAGAGCTGAGCTGAGGCTGGAGGGCAGGAGGCTGTCCTGACCCCACTCAGGACACTGGCTACAGGAGCAGCAGCAGGGGATGGTGACAGCTGGCATTACCCGGAGTTGTGAGTGGGAACCACAGATGATAGAATGGAACTTCTGAGCTGTATCAGAAAGAACATCTGGCCTTGAGTCCTGGGAATGTGCCCCCACCTCCTTGCCCTCATTCATTCATTCAGTCTTGATTGAGTACAGCTTGAGCCAGGCCCGGAGGTGGACACTTGTGTTACATTTTGAAGGACCCAGGCATGGTCTCTGCCCTCATGGAGCTACCCCTCTACTTGGGGAAGTAGGAATTAGTCAAAGAGCTGTGAAAGTACCCAATGAAAATCTAGATGTTTTATAGAGGAAAAGTACACAGTGTGTGATGGTGGGATCTGATCTCACTGGAAGGTCTGAAAAGAGATTTTTGAGGCTGACGTCTGATTGATGGGTAGGAATTAGCTAGTCCAGGAGGAAGGAGGAAGAAGAAGGGAATAAAAGCATTGGAGGAAAGGAGTAAGGGCAATGTTCCCCCCAGAGACCAGGCGTTTCAGAAGTGGAAGAGACTGGGAGGGGTTGGGGGAGAGGGGTGAGACGTGCTGAATAGAAATTAGATTTTTATCTCTGCCTCATAGTCTTTGTGCCGTGACCTTCTCCTGCCCCTTTCCGAGGGACTTCGGCACCCTCGGCCACCCTGTATGGTTAACCCCTTTTATTTCCTTTTCTCCCAGGGCTGTGTGCTTCATGGCCTAGCTCCTGCCTGTCCCTCCTGTAACCTGAATGGGAGCGCTCCACAGAGTTCTACCCAGGCCTTACTCTCTTCCCCACCCACTTCTTCTTTGACATCGGCTGCCGGTTTTATGGCCTCCCACTTCCAACAGATCTCCAGTCCCAGAACTCTCTCCCGACACCCAGGTTTATAGTTCCATTTGCCCAATGGTCATCTCCACGCAGACACCCTGCCACCATCTCAAACACGGCAGATTGTAGTTAAAAAAATGTAAGTCTCTGGACTTCCCTGGTGGCACAGTGGTTAAGAGTCCTCCTGCCAATGCAGGGGACAAGGGTTCGAGCCCTGGTCCGGCAGGATCCCACATACCGCGGAGCAACTAAGCCCGTGTGCCGCAACTACTGAGTCTGCACTCTAGAGCCTGCGAGCCACAACTACTGAGCCCATGTGCCACAACTATTGAAGCCTGCACGCCAAGAGCCCACGCTCCGCAACGAGAGAAGCCACTGCAATGAGAAGTCTGCGCACAGCAACGAAGAGTAGGCCCCGCTCGCTGCAGCTAGAGAAAGCCCACCCGCAGCAGCGAGGACCCAACGCAGCCAAAAAATAAATTAATTAAATATAATTAATTAATTAACAGAGCTTGAGTATTCGACCCAGATCTACAGAAACTTGGTGCAGCTGGTGAGTTGTGAATAGCCTTTCTTTATGACGATAAGGAAACTGAAATTAAACAAAGAGCTTTGATTAGCTGATTAATCAAGTTGGAGCAAGCTCCCAGTAAAGCTAAATTTAACTGTGCCCCGCTCTGTATCCCAAACTGCAGATTTCCTCTTTTGTGATTTCTTCCAACTCAGTGTAATTGGATTGTTCAGTCTGGGTGATGAGTATGTGAGGGGGCCGTTACACTATTCTTCTGTGTATTTTTGAAATTTTTCATAATAAAATCTAAAAAAGAAATTGTATCTCTTTCTTAAAAAAAAAAAACAAAACTAGTCTGTCTTAATTGGTTGGTTAGTGCTTATCTGAATGTAATCCTTAACCTTCTGGTTTGAGAGAATTGCCTGGACTCATGAACATGCTTTTTGCAGGAAATCATGTGATATGAAACATATAACTGTGCGCTGAAGTTGCAAATGACATCATCAATGAATTATTTTTCCTTGTGCTCCTTTTCTTTGTTCTTCTAACCATATGTGTATATAAATGTGTGTGTGCTCTCTGAGAATTTCTGAGCAAGGAGGAAGTGGTTCAATCTGCTTGTCTCTGAGCAGCTGTTGGCTTTTAGAATAAAGAAGTGACTCTGCCTCGTTTCTGATTCAGATGCATTATGAAATTTTCTTTCATCCACGTCTAAATTTAAATGCCTGTCTTCTCCCTCTGTAAAACTTAATCCTCTATCCCATAACACTGTAGAAAAAAACCTTGGCTTCACAATGGTGTTTAGGTTATTAAAGATACAAGAGGAGTTAAGGTGTCGAGTGCAAGTAACATCAAAGAGAGAATGCAAACTGGCTGGAAACCTGATGCAGCTCAGAAAACTGCATATGACAAAGACACTGCACAGCCTCTACAGGTATCTAGGTTAGAATGGCAGTGCCCTAGAGCCTAATCAGTTAAGGGCATCATTGATGCATCTAAGAACTCAGCCCTCCCATGTCTTCAACCATAACTTTTATTCCTTCCCACACCTTCCCCACTCCTATCTTCATTTCAGCAGAAAAAGACAATCTCTCTTGACCAAAGTCTGAATCGTTCAGTATTATCAATTTGCACATTTCACTCACTATTTAAATTTTTATTTTGACGTAATTTCAAACGTACAGAAAACCTGTAAGAACGGTGTTAAGGAACCACCATATAGCCCTTACCCTGGCCTCACTTTTATTTTCCCTCTCATTCTCTTTATTTCTAAGTCTTGCCAATTTTATCAGTTTTATTAATCTTTTCAAAGAACCAACTTTAGGTTTTCTCTATTTTTTGTTGGCTTTCTCTTTCACTGATTTCTGCTCTTGTTTTTATTATTTCTTTTCTTCCTGTTACTTTGTGTTTTTCTTTTTTCTCCAGCTTTATCTTGGCTTCCCAATTTGGACCCAGCCAATGAGATTTTTAAAAGTTGAATTTGTTGATATTCTTTATTTAAAAAATTTTTTTTAATTTTTATTTTACATTGGAGTATAGTTGATTTACAATGTTGTGTTAGTTTCAGGTGTGTAGCAAAGTGAATCAGTTATACATATACATATATCCACTCTTTTTTATTTATGTATTTTTTTATCCACTCTTTTTTAGATTCTTTTCCCATATAGGCCATTATAGAGTACTGAGTAGAGTTTCCTGTGCCATACAGTAAGTCTGTATTAGTTATCTATTTTATATATATAGTAGTGTGTATATGTCAATCTCTTCCTGTTACTTTGGATTTAATTTGCTCTTTTGCTAGCTACTCAAGGTGGAAAGTTAGATTATTATTCAAAACTTTTCTTCTTCTGTAATATAAGCATTTAAAGCTATAAATTTCCCTCTAGACATAGCTTTACCTACAACCCACATATTTTGATATGTTGTGCTATCATTATCTTTCAGTTTAAGATATCTTAAAATTTCTCTTATGATATTTTCTTTGACTCATGAGTTATTTAGTAGTGTGTTGTTTAATTTCCAAATACAATACTTGGGGTTTTTCTAGATTTCTTTTAGAGTATACTCCATAAGATGTCAGTCCTTTAATATTTATTTATGTTATGGTCCAGCATATGGTCTATCTTGGGGAATGTTCCATGTGTCCTTGAAAAGAAACATCTGTATTCTGCAGTTATTGGGCACAGTGTTCTAGACACAGACATGGACAGAAGGAAGACAATGTGGAGACACAGGGAAGACAGCCCTCAGAGGGAACCAACACTGCCAACACCAGGATATCACACACCCAGCCTCCAGAACTGTGAGAAAATAAATTTTGTTGTTTAAGCTACCCAATCTGAGGTACTTTGCTACAGCAGTGCTAGCAAATTAACATAGTTACTAAGTGCATGTATTTAGGATTGTTAAATCTTCTTGATGGACTGACCCTTTAATTAATATGAAATTTTTTCTCTCTTTATGTCTAGTAGTATGCCACATCTTGAAGCCTACTTTGTCTGATATTAACATGACCCCACCAGTTTTCTGTGTGTTATTTTTATTTCATCCTATTACCTGTATTATATATGCATAATGCATTTTTCCATCCTTTTACTTTTGCTTTATCAGTGTCCATATGTTCAAAGAGTATCTCTTAAGACAGCAGAGATTTGGGTCATTTTTATCCAATTTGATAATCTCTGCCTTTTAGTTGAAGTGTTTAGTTCCTTTACATATAATGTAATTGTTAACATGCTTTGGTTTAAATCTACCATCTTTTTTTTTTTTTTTTAGATGTTGGGGGTAAGAGTTTATTAATTTATTAATTTATTAATTTATTTTTGCTGTGTTGGGTCTCGTTTCTGTGCGAGGGCTTTCTCTAGTTGTGGCAAGCGGGGGCCACTCTTCATCGTGGTGCGCGGGCCTCTCACTATCGCGGCCTCTCTTGTTGCAGAGCACAGGCTCCAGACGTGCAGGCCCAGTAGTTGTGGCTCATGGGCCTAGTTGCTCCGCGGCATGCGGGATCCTCCCAGACCAGGGCTCAAACCCATGTCCCCTGCATTAACAGGCAGATTCTCAACCACTGTGCCACCAGGGAAGCCCTTAAATCTACCATCTTGCTATTTGATTTTATATTTGTCCTACCTGTGTTTTGTTCTTCTGTTCTTTTCTGTCTTTAATTAATCAGATATTTTTAGTAGTTTATTTTATTTCCGCTATTTGTTTTTTAGCTCCACCTTTTTGTATAATATTATCAGTTTAGCTCTAGGGGATTACAATATACATTCTTAATTCATTACATTCTGCTTATAATTAATTTATACCAATTCCCATAAAATTCATTACCTAAAAAGAGAATAATTCTATTACCCTCCCTGTCCTTGTGCTATTATAGTCATATATTTTACTTTCACATGTTTTAAACCCTATAATAAATTATTATTATTATTGCTTTAAATAGTTGTCTTTTAAAGGAATTATAAGAAAAAATCATCTTTTATTGTTACCCATGTATGATGCTTTTCATTCCTACTTGTAGATCCAAGTTTCTGTCTGATATCCTTGCCCTTTAGGCTGATGAACAACCTTTAGTACTTGTAGTACAAGTCTGCTAAGGATGAATACTCTCAGTGTTTGTTTATCTGCAAATGTCTATATTTCATGTCATGGCTTCCAGGAGGAACTGTGGGGAACCAACAAGAAAAGATGCACAAGTCCTTAGTATGTTGTTATGTCAGTCAAAGAAAAGCATTGTTTTCTCTTTCTGGTGAGATGATGAGTGAGAAAATTATAGTTATTATGACTGGCCAATAGTTCAGGAGACACTGGGTTTTTAAAAACCTGTTTGGATGGGCAAAATATCTTTGTTTTGGGGTTGCAAATCTTTTACTGAACAGGAAGTTAAAACAGAGACCCAGGACCATTCCATAGGAATCAGGAAGGACATTCACAACCAACAGCCCCTGTGACTGCTCCTCCCAAAGCACAAATGGCTGCAGAGAGCATTTCCCAGGTAGTTCCTGTATCTTTGTCAGGAGCAAAGCTGTAAGAACCATTACTCTGCCTCTACACTCCCCTCCCTGCCTAATTGAAGCAGAATTCTTTTTGCAGTAATGAATTCAAAGCCTTTTAGCAATGTTTCCGTGACTTTTTGCTGGTAAACTTTGATGTGTATCCCAGCCTTACATGGCAGTATGGTTTATCAGGGATGGTTGCTTTCTTAAGTTGGGTTCCTAAAAGCACATGTTGAAACAGGAATCATGTGCAAATGATTTATTAAGGAAGTGCTCTAGGGAGAAACAAGGAAAGGAATGGGTTAAAGAAGTATAGAAAGGTAAGAAGCCAGGAAGAGTATGATGTTGGCCAAGCCCCAACCTCAGCCTGATCCAGAGGGGAGTTATGAGGGGTAAATTACACCTTGTAGTTCATCCCTCCTTAAACAAGGGACCTGGGCTTCCATACTCCTGAACCAGTCAGTAGCCACAGATCCAGGGAGGAGGGGCACACAAACTCCCAGGCAATTCCAGTTCCCTTTGAGTGCTGGTGTGCAAAGTAGCCCCAGCAGCCCAAGGGAGAGCCTCTGAACAAAGTCACAGTTATAAAACAATGGAAACCCAAGGCACAGAAGCTGGAGGATGACAAAACGGAAATGGCGAAAGGGATTGTGTTATTGTGATTTATAATGGGAAATATATATTTGGTCTTTGTCCCTGACCCTGGCATAGAGCTCCTAAAATCCTTGGGATTTCCTTTGTGATTAAAGCAATAAAGGTGCCTTTTAAAGTTATGTTAATGAGACTTCCCTGGTGGCACAGTGGTTAAGAATCCACCTGCCAATGCAGGGGACACGGGTTCGAGCCCTGGTCTGGGAAGATCCCACATGCCTCAGAGCAATTAAGTCCGTGCGCCATAGCTACTGAGCCTGTGCTCTAGAGCCCGCGAGCCACAACTACTGAGCCCACGTGCCACAACTATTGAAGCCCACGTGCCTAGGGCCTGTGACCTGCAACAAAAAGAAGCCACCACAATGAGAAGCCCGCACGCCACAACGAAGAGTAGCCCCTGCTCTCCCCAACTAGAGAAAGCCCATGCACAGCAATGAAAACCCAATGCAGCCAAAAATAAATAAATAAATAAATAAATTTATAAAAAATAATAGTAAAAAAATTAAGTTATGTTAATGAGATGACTTGGGAAGCTGCTGGGTCACCTAAGGATGAGCTGATTGCCAGGGGAACAAACCATGTCATTAGAGGGTTGGAACTTTCAGTCCCACCCCCTGACCTCCAAGGAGGGTGGAGGGACTGGAGATTGAGTTCAATCACCAATCGTTAATAATTTTTTAAAAATTTATTTATTTATTTATTATTTATTTTTGGTTGCATTGGGTCTTTGTTGCTGTGCGCGGGCTTTCTCTAGTTGCGGTGAGTGGGGGCTATTCTTCGTTGCAGTGCATGGGCTTCTCATTGTGGTGGCTTCTCTTGTTGTGGAGCACGGGCTCTAGGTGCACGGGTTTCAGTAGTTGTGGCACGCAGGATCAGTAGTTGTGGCTTGTGGGCTCTAGAGCGCAGGCTCAGTAGTTGTGACACGGGCTTAGTTGCTCCGTGGTATGTGGAATCTTCCCGGACCAGGGCTCGAACCCGTGTCCCCTGCATTGGCAGGCGGGTTCTTAACCACTGCACCACCAGGGAAACCCACCAATCGTTAATAATTTAATTAATCATGCCTAGGTAATGAAGCCTCCACAAAACCCCCAAAGTACAGGGTTTGGAGAGTGTCCGGGTTGGTTGAACATGTTGAAATTCGGGGAGAGAGGTGCTCAGAGAGGGCATGGAAGCTCTGCACCCTTCCCACATATTTTGCCCTGTGCATCTCTTCTATCTGGCTGTTCCTGAGTTATACCCTTTTATAATAAACTGGTAATCTACTAAGTAAAATGTTTCTCTGTGTTCTGTGAGCTGCTCTAGCAAATTAATGACATCCAAGGAGGGGGTCATAGGAACCTCCAATCTATCGCGGTTGGGCAGAAACCCAGGTGACAACCTGAAATTGTGATTGGCATCTGGGGTGGGGAGCAGTCTTGTAGGATTAAACCTTAACCTGTGGTTATCTACGTCCAGGTAGGTAGTATCAAAATTGAGTTGAATTATAGGGCACACAGCTGGTGTGGGAGAATTTCTTGGTGTGTAGGAAAAAAACACATCAGAATTTGAATCTGAATCAGAGGGATCAAAGGGGATATAGGTGAAGCATCAACAGCATTTGCTATGGTAGGACAGTTATGAATGGAAGGCCTTGACATACTTTAATAAAAGTGCTTTGTACTACTTTAGTAGAATGTCAGTTAATACACGATTTCTTTTAAGTCGGTGCCTCTGGGAGCATAGTGGGAAATTTCATGGGCCAACTCATTAATATTTCAAGATGAGAAAGTCTTGTCTCTTTGATAACTTATACTTGCAAGAACTAAGGGCAAGATCTAGGCCATTTGATTCAGGTTTCTGCACATATCTTGGCCAACTTAGTTTTCAAAATTCTATTTTGTCATTTTACCCCCTTGATGAATCTACAGTGAAAGTCAACAGTGAAATTCTTGCTGTTTCTGAGAGACTTCCAGTTTGACCTATAAAGTGTGTGTCGCATTATATTAAAGGGTAGCAGTATTTCAAATCTGAGTGTGAAAACTTTTCACAGTTCTTTGATGATGGTAGTATATTATATTTTGCATTTGGTGATATTTCTATATATCTTGTGAACATACATTTCTATGTGATCAGTATTTCTTCATCTGGATGAAATTAAACAAAATAATCCTGTTGTGGATTGTGCCCTCCCATTATAGGCTTAAAAAGTGGCCGGCATGACAGTACTATGACCCACAATGGAACATGTTGGAACACATCGATTTTTTTTTTTTTTTTTTTTTTTTTGCGGTACGCGGACCTCTCACTGTTGTGGCCTCTCCCGTTGCGGAGCACAGGCTCCGGACGCACAGGCTCAGCGGCCATGGCTCACGGGCCCAGCCGCTCCGCGGCATGTGGGATCCTCCCGGACCAGGGCACGAACCCGTGTCCCCTGCATCGGCAGGCGGACTCTCAACCACTGCGCCCCACCAGGGAAGCCCACATTGATAACTTTTATCAGACTTCCTTTACCATACCCAGCTTAATTCACATGAGCCATCCCACCCATCATGTGAGTAAAGTGAAGAAGATCCTTCGGCGCCCTCAAGTGGCCATATGGGGAATACTTAAGGTGATCTGGCTGAAGACCATTTGACCACTACAGATTTCCCCCTAAATTTGGGGCCTGGTTTTGGAGCAGAGCAACATTCAAGAAAGGTAAAGTTGTCAGAGGAGCCCAGCTGATGGGTGAGGAAAATAAAGCCATGGCCTGAGAAGAGAGAAAATGATTGCAGTAGCCAAAGCATTTTTAACTGGAGTATCTCATAAGGCTTCTTTAGAAGATAGTTATAAGACATGAAAAGTCATTAATCTAAAGACATTTGGAGACTTATTTCACTTCACTGTTTTCCAGTTGGCCATAAATATGAACAACCCAAAAGTCATCTGGAACCAATAAAAATATTGGCAGATCTATTTGAAGGGTATGTGTTTTGAAGAAAGCAATCAATTCATCACCTATGCAGATGTCAGACACCAAAGAGGAACATTACTTTACCTCACAAACACTGAAACCAATGAACAGATCCATCTGTGTAAAAGATGACAGTAAGATGTCTGAGACCAATACAGGTTCAGTCAAGTGGACAGTAACCACATCAGTTGAAAACCCAATGTATCAGTCAGGGTTTTGGCAGAAAAGAGATGGCACACTCAAAAGGGGACATTTCATATTGAATCACTATGTTGTGTACCAGGAGCTAACACAGTGTTGTAGATCAATTATATTTCAAAAACAAACAAACTTGTAGAAAAAGGGATCAGATTTGTGGTTACCAGAGGCAAGGTGTGGGGGGAGGGGAAAATGAAGGCAGTCAAAAGGTCCAAACTTTCAGTTAAAAGATAAATAAGTACTAGGGATATAATGTACAACACAGGAAATATAATGAACACTGCTGTATGTTATCTATGAAAGTTGTTGAGGGAGTAAATTCTATGTGTTCTCATCACAGGGAAAAAATTTTTTTTTAATTTCTTTCATTTTGTACCTATATGAGAGGATGGATGTTCCCTAAACTTAATTTTTGTATAGTGACAGATTGTAACTAGACTTACTGTGGTGATCAGTTTGAAATGTCTAGAAATAATGAATCACTATGTTGTGTACCTGGAACTAACATAGTGTTGTAGGTCAATTATATTTCAAAAACAAACAAACTCATAGAAAAAGAGGTCAGATGTGTGGTTACCAGAGGCAGGTGGAGGGAGCGGGAATTGGATGAAGGCAGTCAAAAGGTCCAAACTTCCCAGTTAAAGGATAAATAAGTACTAGGGATGTAATGTACAACATGAAAAAGATAATGAACACTGCTGTGTGTTGCATATGAAAGCTGCTGAGAGAGTAAATACTATGAGTTCTCATCACAAGGAAAAAGTTTTTAAAATTTCTTTAATTTTGTATCTATATGAGAGGATGGATGTTCCCTAAACTTATTGTGATAATCACTTCATGATGTATGTAAATCAAATCACTATGCTGTACACTTTAAACTTATACAGTGCCATATGTCAATCATATCTCAATGAAACTGGAAGGGAAAAAAAAGGGGACATTTCACAGAGGTTAATGGAGGGATTATTTATAAAAGTATGGACAGGGTTCATGGAACTAACTGGCAACAGAGGAAAGCTACCCCCATGCTTGAGAGGGCAAAGGGAAGGAGTGGCTATTAGAACCTCAGAAATATGGCCTTGGTAAAAGGATGCAGCCACTATTGAACCATGATCTGGCTCTCTACTCCTACCCTTTGGTCTACTGCTGATGCATGTCATTGACCAAATCCAACCTCCTGGTTCACAGAGAGGTGTGGAGAGTGAATCTGGAGAGTGAAATGGAAAAAAATCTAGTACACAACTTCAATTTGTCTTTAAAAAATTAAGAGTATTTTATTTAACAAGATTTCCTGAGGTGGGGCAGCTCCATGGTTGGTGTATTCAGAGATGTCATGGAGGACCCAAAGTCCCTCCATCTTTCTCCTCTGCCCTCCTCAAGCTAGATTCTGTCACAGTTACAAGAAGTTGGCTGCAGCTCCAGGTGCCACACTCAGGCCCAATGTGATCAGTAAAAGAGAAAGACTCTGTGGGGGGTCTATTTTGGGGAATGAGGAAACTTTTCTCAGAAGCTTCCCCAGGAGATTTTTCCCCATGACTCACTGGCAGAACTGTATCCATACTGGACCAATCTCCGCTCAGGGGAATGGTACCCAGTTAATCAAGATTTGCCCCTGAACCAGGGACAGTGTCAGCTTCTAGGGGAGGAGAGATGTGTATAGACATCTGCAAGAAATCAAGATTCTGTTAACAAAAAGAGTTGGAGAAAGGTTGTATGAAGGCAAACAAGGGTGTGTGCAAAAACGGGAAGACAGATAAGAGGTTTTTAGTATGTTGGAGTTGAAAGTGAAGATGCTGGGTTTACCTGGGGACAATGTGTAAGGGTAATATGACCATCCAAGATGAGTAATATGTAATACTAATATACTTGGACTGTAGCTAGGAGTTGTATTTTGGCTTTTAGAAAGAGTGCTATACCTGAAGAGGAGCAGCCCCCTCCCCATTCAGAGGGCAGCCAAGACAAAAACAGAAAAAGGCTCTAATGAGATAGATGTCCTAGCCACAGAACACAGGCTGGAGGCACATCTGGTGCTACCAACTGCAAAGAGAATTATAATAGGCAACGGGGGGCTTCCCCGGTGGCGCAGTGGTTGAGAGTCTGCCTGCCGATGAAGGGGACACAGGTTCGTGCCCCGGTCCGGGAAGATCCCACATGCCGCGGAGCAGCTAGGCCCGTGAGCCATGGCCGCTGGGCCTGCGCGTCCGGAGCCTGTGCTCCGCAACGGGAGAGGCCACAGCAGTGAGAGGCCCGCGTAACGCACACACACACACAAAAAAGAAAAATAGGCAACGAGGAGTTGTCTCCATTAGTCTTTGTACAGCAAAGGTAAATATTGCTTTTTAATGGCAAAAAAGAGTGACGTGCTTACTAGAAGCAAGGGTACCTAATGTTGGGGCTGACAGGACTTGTTTAAAGGAAGAAAAAGCCTTTTAGATTTTAAGACCTAGGTAATCATTTAATGGGGTTAGCTTGAATTAGATGCAGTAGAGGTTTTATATTTGAGGTATAATTTAATATTTACTGTTGGCAAAAGCCAGATGTGTCTAAGAAGGTATGCATTTGTGAGATTGTGGCGAGCCCAGGTCCCTTGAGGAAAGCTACTTCCATAGAAGAAAATGAGTATCTCTTTTTTACTGATTTGTCATGTCCAACAAATGGGCTTGCGACAGGCATAATTGTGATTTATTTTAGAGGCTTTGTGGCCCTTGAGGGCACACGAAGAAAGGGAGATTAAGAAATCTCATTTGGGCCTTTTAGTGAGGAGGCCAACAGAAGGCTGTTAATATATTGGATGAGAACAGTTTCCAGGAAATGTTATGTTATTTAAATCACTTTTAAGAATTAGTACAGGAGTTCTGGGCTGAAAATGTGGATTAAACATGCACATCTAGATTCATTCCCTCTAAAACTCCTACTAAAACCATAGTAAAGTGATTTTTTAAAAACTACAATAAATCTACAAAAATGAGAGAACAGAGGAGACAGCACTAACAAAATTTTGGAAGCCAGACAGCAGAAGAGGAATGTTGACTTTTAGCAGATCCAAGAAGAGACATTTCCTGAGCCAGTAGTAGGCAAAAGTGAAAACCATCCCAGTTTATACCACAGAATCTTTAAAAGGCACAACCACTGACAGAACCAGGTATCTCTGGAGTTGGGAGTAAAGGAGTGATGTCATAAAATAATGAGGATTGGGCAAAAGCAGTTTGAAAGATCCCTAGATCCCCTTACCCTCTGCGTACTTTTGGGCTTCATTTCCCATTACTTCACTCATTATGACCATATTTTCTTTTAATTCTTTGAACACATATTCTTTTAGATTTTTGAACATATTTATAATAATTTCCTTAAAGTCTTCACTAAATCCAACATCTGGACCATCTTGAGGTCAGTTTCTATTGACTCTTGACACTTTGTTGTGTTTGTCTTTACCATGGGTCACATTTCCTTGTTGTTGTTGTTGTTACATATGTGGAATTTTAGATTGTTTAATGGATACTGTGGATGATACATTGTAGAGGCTCTAGATTCTGTTATCTGCTTGACTTCTGGTATTATTTTACCCTCAACTCTGTAGCAGCCTCTCTGTGGAAAGCCTTGGGTGGTCTTCCCCTATACATGTGCATCCTGGCCCTGAGCCAAAGATTCACAGGGGACCTCCCACATAGATTTTTGCCTCCCACACATGCAGCTGCATCCTCTCCAGTGCCATGACCTGTAGATTGCAGCTGCTTCAGCAGCCCTGAGCTCTGATATCTGCCTCTTCCACACAGCAAGTCAGCCCTACTCTGCTAGAACTCCAGCTTGCTGTGCTATGGTTGGAAAACTGTTCCCCAGCAGAAAGCCAAAATGATTTGGGGCACATCTCATGAGTTCCCCTTCCCTCAAGGATCACTGTCATGTACTGCCTATTATCCAATGCCTGAGAATGGTTGCTCACATTTTTTTGTCCAGTTTTATGGTTGTCTATGGCAAGAAGGCTAATCTGGTCCCAAGGATTACATCATAGCTAGACCCCTTCCTTACCTGATATACTTTTAGTTCTTTCTGTTATCCTCCCTTCCCCTCCTCTTCATCCACTTAAGCCAGTTCTGTGTTTATTGGTTCAGAGGAGAGATGAAGTGGTAATGAAAGTAGAAAAACAATAGTTCCAAAAAAATAATTCCAAAAACCTAAGCCTATTAAGAAGGTAGCATTCTCTAAGGAGACTGGATAAAAGCCCCTTAAGCAGGGAGAAAGAGAAATGAAAGATTGATTTCTAATAACAGTGATGAAGTGGGTTCAAGAAAGGCCTGGGGCCCTGCTTCCTGGGCAGCATCCCTGGGAACATGATCATAGAGATGGCACTACTGTCTAGGGTGTCCAGGCAAGCCATGTCCCAGCCTTTCCAAGATTTCCATGCCCTTGTTTGGTGATGAAGCAGCAGAAAGATTCCCATGGCCCCCAAACTGGGAATGGAAGTTGACAGAGTCCACTGACCTGAAGTAGGTGCAGGAACAAGGTACTCCTCTGTGACTGATGAGGAAAGATCCAACCCATACCTTGCACAATGTGAGCCCCTAGAACTTAGACGCCATCCAGCAGAAAGGAAAGAAACCTCAAATTACCGAGATTAACTTGCTGCCACTCTAGCAGATTGGGAGCTCAAAAAATAAATTATTATATAAAAATAAAATACTATTTATGGTACACCTGAGTCAGTAAACTGAGATTCCTGCTATAATAGTAAAGGGCACCATTATATCTCTTTATGGAGAGCTTTACATCCATTATCTCACTTAAGCTCATCTCATTGAATGAAAGTCCGTTACCTCATACTCCCTCTGATGATTCTTCTGACATACAGATGTACCTGCCTGAGGAAAAAATGATAATAAAAATGTACATTTACTCTGTGCCAGGGATTATTATGCTAAGGGCCTTATGTCACTTAATCCTCATACTAGAGCTATGAGATATATATTATTACCTCCATTTTACAAATGTGGAAGCTGAATTTCAGAGTTAGACGATGATTGTGGTTTTTAGATTCAAACCCACTAGAAGTTTTACTTTGTATTACTTGCAATCCGTGGGAGAAAACTAGATCCAAGAGTCTAATAGGAGCATCAGCAATACGATTTACAAAGTGAGCTTACTTACAATTTAAATAAACAAATTCCCTTATATCTGCTACAACAAACATTCTAAGTTGAAATGAATAATCTTCTTGGCTAAATATTGTATTCTGGGGAGACAGCAAACAAAAACTTTGTAGTTAACATTGTTCTTTCTATTCCTTTATCTTTCTGTACTTTAGTTTGGGTATTTTCTATTGGCCCATCTTCAAGTTTACTAATCTCTTGCCTCTGCTGTGTCTAGTCTGCTGCTCAGCCCATCTGAATGCTTCCTTTCAGATATTCTATCTGTTCATCCTAGAATGTTCATTTGGCTTTTATATATTCTAATTCTCTGTTGAAATTCCACATTTTGTCACCATTTGTTCATTGTTCCTAGTACTGTCTTTAACATATTTAAATGGTTATTTTATTTTTAAATTTTATTTTATTGAAGTATAGTTGACTTACGTGTTAATTTCTACTGTACAGCTAAGTGATTCTGTTATACATATGTATATATTCTTTTTCATATCTCTTCCATCATGGTTTATCACAGGATATTGAATATAGTTCCCTGTGGTACACAGTAGGATCTTGATGTTTATCCATTCTATATAGTAGTTTGCATCTGCTAACCCCAAACCCCCAATCCATCCCTCTCCTACCCTCCCCTCACTCATGACAACCACATGTTTGCCCTCTATGTCTGTGAGCCTGTTTCTATTTAATAAAAGTTCATTTGTGTCATAGTTTACGTTCCACATATAAGTGATATCATATGGTATTTGTCTATCTCTTTCTGACTTACTTCACTTAGTATGATAATCTCCAGGTCCATCCATGTTTCTGCAAATTGCATCATTTCATTCTTTTTTATGGCTGAGTAATATTCCATTGTATATATATACCATATCTTCTTTATCCATTCATCTGTCGATGGGCATTTAGGTTGCTTCCATGTCTTGGCTATTGTAAATAGTGCTGCAATTAACATTGGGGTACATATATATTTTTGAATTATATATTTTTTCTGGATATATGACCAAGAGAGTGATTGCAGAATCATATGGCAACTCTATTTTTAGTTTTTGGAGGAACTTCCATACTGTTTTCCATAGTGGCTGCACCCGTTTACATTCCCTTAAATGGTTATTTTAAAGTCCTTGACATCCAGATCAGGTATGGGTCTGCTTCTATTGTCTCATTTTTTTCTCTTGATTATCAGTCACATTGTCCTGTTGTATTAGTTTCCTACTACTGCTATAATAAATTACCACAAATTTAGGGGTCTCAGACAACACTGATTTATTATCTTACAGTTCTGGAGGTCAGAAGTACAAAATCAGTCTCACTGGGCTAAAGTCAAGGTGTCAGCAGGGTGGGTTCCTTCTGAAAGCTGTAGGGAAGAATCCTTTTCCTTGCCCTTTTCAGTTCTAAAGGCCACCAGCATTCTTTAGCTTGTGACTCCTTCACATAACTCCTACCTCTCATTTCCATCCTTACATCTACTACTAACTCTGACCTTCCTGCCTCCCTCTCATAAGGACCCTTGTGATTTTTTTTTTTTTTTTTTTTCGGTACGCGGGCCTCTCCCGTTGCGGAGCACAGGCTCCGGACGCGCAGGCTCAGCGGCCATGGCTCACGGGCCTAGCCGCTCCGCGGCATGTGGGATCTCTCCGGATCGGGGCACGAACCCGTGTCCCCTGCATCGGCAGGCGGACTCTCAACCACTGCACCACCAGGGAAGGCCGACCCTTATGATTTTATTGGGCCCACCTGGATAAGCCAGGATACTCTCTCCATCTCAAATCCTTAATCACATCTGCAAAGTCACTACATTCACAGATTCCAGGAATTAGGACAGACACATCTTTGGGACAATATTGTTCAGGCTACCATACCTGCTTTTTCTATGACTTGTAATTTTTTATCATATGCCAAATACTGTGTATAAAAGAATCACAGATGTTGAGGTTAATTGTATTTTCCCCTAGAGGGTTTAGTTATCCTCTGTTAGACATACATCTTAAAGGGATGTTGCCTCAATCCATTCAGGAATTGAGCTGAGTTAGGGTGAGTTGCAGCTTTAGTTGGACTCAGTATACCTCTGTTTTTAGTTATCTTGAGAGCGAGATCTATCTTGTGTTTTTACAGCCCCTTCTCCCCAGTGAGACTCCATTCTCCAAATACCAAAAGATGTAGATCTTGTGCTGCCTTTCCAGCCCAGGCCCCCAGACAGGCCCTACCCCCCTCCATCACCACCCCTCAGTCTACCCCAGCACTTAGCAAGTATCCCATAGGAAAAATGAGCCTCGCATCTAGATTCTAGTCTATAATGGCAGCTTGAGTGGCCTCAATAGTTTCTGTAAACAAAGCTCAATCTTCAGCCTATGCCCAGACTTCACAGATGACCCAAGGAAAAAATGACCAACAATCTCTGCTCACCTTGAACGAGCTCTTCCTTCTCTGCTCCCACTGCTCTCTGATGTCCTTTAAAATATGGGTTTTGTAATTTATCCTTTTTTTCCCCCAATTGTTGCAGCACAAATGAAGACCTACTGACGCTGACTACATCCTACCCAGAAGCAGAAGTTCTTTATGGATAACATCGAATATTCTAGAAAGAACTTTGTAGTTAACACTGGATATCTCAGAAAGCTTCTTGCATCTTCTTAGCAAACATAACAAAAGACAGACTATGCATGACTTTAAATTTAATTAAGATCTTTTCCCATCTACCTGGTCTCTTGACTGTGTTCTGTTTACTTTGCTCCTGAGTGGTTAGGAGTGTAAATATACTTATCTTACATACTTTGAAAATTTACTGTATTTGGTATAATAGGATTTGTTCTTACTAAGGCTTATAAAATACCATTGCAACCTCTAGTTTTTTGTATTTTTAAAATTATGTGGGACTTCCCTGGTGGCGCAGTGGTTAAGAATCCACCTGCCAATGCAGGGGACGTGGGTTCGTGTCCTTGTCCAGGAAGATCCCACATGCTGGGGAGCAACTAAGCCGGTGCGCCACAACTACTGAGCCCACGTGCCACAACTACTGAAGCCCATGTGCCTAGAGTCCGTGCTCCGCAACGAGAAGCCACTGCGATGAGAAGTCCAGTCCGTGCACTGCAACGAAGAGTAGCCCCCGCTCGCTGCAACTAGAGAAAGCCCGCACGCAGCAACAAAGACCCAATGTAGCCAAAAATAAATAAATAAATAAATAAATTTTTAAAAAATTATGTAATTAATACTATGAATAGTAACAATCCCAAATGTGCAAATGTAAAAAGACATAAAAGGATATATAGTGAAGTCATTCCCATGACTTCTTCCCCCATCGACCGGTTTCCATTCCCCAACAGGTATCCATGATTATTAGTTTCTTACTTATCAGAAAATAAGTGGAGGTTGTGGAGGGTAGTCTACGCACTACTCATGCAAAGACTGAGGTAGACTAGCAGGTGGTTAGAGGAGACTGCTCAAAGGCTTCATGTATCATGCTACAGGCAATGGAGACCCACAGGGGCTTTTGGCATTTAGCTCCCCCAAATATTCTACAATTACACTGGACCTCTTTTTCTACCCTTCCTTCCCTTAAAAGGAATATATACAGAATATAACCCAAAGCAATATACAGATGTAATGCAATCCTCCACCTCCACCTCTTCACCCTTTAACACATATAGCACTACCAAAAACTCCACCATTAATCCTAAAAGAAATGCCCCCAATACAACCTTATTAGAAACCCAAACTTCAGGATACTGCTCGGTAGCCATAGCTGTAGTATAACCAAATACAACCAATATTCCCCTTAAATAAATCAAAAACACTATTAAACCTAAAAATGAGCCACCAAAACTTAAAACAATCCCACACCCCACACCACCACCACAATTAACCCTAAACCCCCATAGATAGGTGATAAGTAAGAAACTCCTTTTCTCCCCTCCTTTTCTACACAAACAGTAGTATACTATGCCTACTCTTTTACACTTTGCAATTTTTTTTTGTTTTCAAACATGAAAGGGAATTTGTCATCTCGTGTAACTGAAAAGTCCATGGCTAATAGCATGGCAGTATCCAGGGCCGCAGACAATCATATCACAACCCAGCTTCTTTCCCAGTCTTGCCTGCACTCTCCTCTGTGGTGGCTTCACTCTCAGGCTAGCATCCACCGCTCTTCCACATGGAGCTTCCCTCCCAGTCCCAGCTTCAGGATGACATCCTGACAATTCGATAACCCCACCAAATAAGGCACACCGGCCATGTTCCCAGTGAACCCTAGCAAGTCTTAGGGAGAGCTGCCATTGGACTAGCTGGAATCACAGACCCATCTCTGAACCAATTACTGAGGCCAGGCTGGGAGGGTGATGCTGATTGGCCAGGCCCAAGTCACATGACCACCTCTGGAGCCCTAGGTTGACAGAAGTCAGTCCGACAATGGCGTGAGTCACCTGGATCAGGAGTTGGGAAGCAGGGTGGTCCTCCAAAGGGATATCAAGGTGCTATGAGTGGAAGGTCCATCACAGCTGGAAGCAGCAGATGTCTACTGCAAAAGGTGCTCTTTTGTTGTTTTTGGCTCTTTCATGCCTAGAAGCTGCTGTTTTATGCCTAACACGTGTATAGCTGAGGCCACACATGGCTCGTAGCACTGGCCAATTGGAAAATGCCGCAAGGTGAAGAGGGGCTTCTCTGTTTTCTTAGATTCTGTACTTGTCTATTTCATGTCTGTTAACCACAGGGCCAAACTAACAGCCAAAGTTCTTTACATCTGCCCTGGGATCCTGCTTTCGCGAGCAGGTAAAGTTGTATAACAAATGCTCCAACCAATCCCGGATCCATTCCCACAACTACCTCCTTTATGTAATCCCACACACCATGTCAATATTTCTCCTTCCCTGAGTCAACCCAGGGCCAGGTACTAGACATCTAGGGACAGCCCCTACACCCCAAATCCTGCTGGAATTATTCAAACCAGCAGTTTACAGGTAAACACTCAAAAAAAGTGGGGGAAATGGTCAGAGACAGGAGACAAAGAAAAACTTGGCGAGTGGGACGTTATCCACCTAAAGATACAGCTGTTCAGCTGTTCTAAAAGATTTTGTTTAAGAGGGGAAAAAAGTAGGGGATGTTGAGAAGGGGACAGAGGAGGCTGCTGTCTAGAGGTACTGGGCCCTTTCCCTCCCTCTTTCCCCTTAAAGCAGAAACTAAAACCCACTGGCTTCAGGGAGCTAAAAGCCTAAAACAGGAGAAAAAAGGGTGAGCAGGGAATAGAGAAAAGAAAACAAAACCCTAGACAACAGGAGGAGAAAATTAAAGATTACTAAAAAATTTTTGTGTATATATAAAATATTTTAACTAATACATAATAGATGTATATGTATATATGATATCTAACTAAATTAAAATAGGTCTTTAATTTGACTCAATTGGAAATCCAAAATTTATACGTAAAAATGTATATATTAAAAGAATTTATCACAAAAAGATTAAAAAGGGTGCTGATTGGCTTTTGTGCATCTGCAACCTTGGTTCTAAATTAACTTTAGCATTTGCTAAAAGGTATCAACTGAGAAAACTTTATAGACTTAATCAATACTGGAGCTCAAATTATAGTTATACCTGGGGATCCCACTAAATTTAAACATTGTACCCCCTATAATCTTAGAAAAGGAGCTAAACCTAAAATAGAGGAAAAAATAGCCTTTAACTACAGCCTTACCCAAGTTTCCCATAGTCATAATACCTATTGCTCTAAAAATATCTCACATTGGGCACACACACTCTAACACAATGAATACTGAATTAAAATTAAATCTTTGGCCATTACAAATTGGCTTGATACAATGGGACTCCACAGACCCCTTAGTTAAAATAGTTAATATGGCCCATTGTAAGTTAAAAGAGGGCCTTCAAGGATTAAAACTTATTATATAAAACCTAATTAATAAAGAAGTGATTGTTCCCACTGCTTTTCCGTTTGATAGCCCAACTTTGCCTGTTTCTGGTGGGAAAAAATAAAGGATGCTGTACTAGTTAGCTTGGGTTGTCAAGACAAAATAACACAGACTGGGTGACTTAAACAACAGAAAATTATTTTCTCAAAATTCTAGAGGCTGGTGCCAATGCAGGGGACACGGGTTTGAGCCCTGGTCCAGGAAGATACCACACGCCGTGGAGCAACTAAGCCCGTGAGTCACAACTACTGAGCCCATGTGCCACAACTACTGAAGCCCGCATGCCTAGAGCCCGTGTTCCGCAACAAGAGAAGCCACCACAATGAGAAGCCCGTGTACCACAACAAAAAGTAGCCCCTGCTCACCGCAGCTAGAGAAAGCCCACGCGCAGCAACAAAGACCCAACCCAGCCAAAAATAAATAAATTTTTAAAAAAATTCTAGAGGCTGGGAAGTCAAGCGTTAAGGTGCTGGCTGATTCAGTTTCTGGTGAGGCCTCTCTTTCTGGCTTGTAGATAGCAGCCTTCTTGCCGTGGCTGCACATGGTAGACAGAGGGAGAGGTATTTCTCTCTTCCTTTTCTTCTAAAGTCACCAGTCCTTTTGGATTAGGGGCCCACCCTTATGCCCTCATTTAACCTTAGTTACCTTCTTAAAGGCCCTATCTCCAAGTACAGTCATTGACGGTTGTATCTTCAACATGTAAATCTGGGGAGGACACAAACATTCAGTTCATAACAGGTGCCTCGTTGTGGATTACTACAACATTAATGCTCTGGTCCCAGCCATTAGGGCCCCCATACCCAATATCCGATACTATTAAAATTATGGACTCTATCCAACTAATAAATATTTTGCTCTTATAAATTTGGTTAAAAACATTCTCTTGTATGCCTGTTTCAACAGCCTTTCAGCTGCAGTTTGCCTTCACTTCTGAAAGGACACAAGATACCTTTTCCAGGCATGGGGTACCTCAACAGTTTTGCCACCACATACAATCTTTGCAACACGATCTTCACTGTGTTCACCTTTCTCCAGGAGCACAGGTATGGCATTATATTGATGACATCCTCCTCCAATGAGACTCATTTAACACACTCTTTATGGACATATAAGTCCAACATTTTTTAGTCCTTTTTGCATCCGGTGGCAGTGTATTTACAAATTTTACTTCCAAATCAGCAGACACTTCCATTAGTGCCCTCAGAAACTCCTTCACTGTAGTCTTTGGCAACCTCTTCTCATGTCTCCTGGTGTCTCTACACCACTTTTTTTTTTTTTAATTGGAGTATATTTGCTTTACGACGCTGTAAACTTTGCTGTGTTAGTTTCTACTGTACAGCAAAGTGAATCAGCTCTATGTATACATATATCACCTCTTTTTTGGATTTCCTTCCCATTTAGGTCACTACAGAGCACTGAGTAGAGTTCCCTGTGCTATACAGTAGGTTCTCATTAGTTACCTATTTTATACGTAGTTGTATATATGTCAATGCCAGTCTCTCAATTCATCCCACCCCTGCTTCCTCCCTTGGTGTCCGTACGTTTGTTCTGTACGTCTGTGTCTCTATTTCTGCTTTGCAAATAGGTTCATCTGTATCTACACCACTTTTGATGGCCGTAAGTTGCCCGAGAGTTTGTGATGCAAGAAACTACCCATCTTAGCCTCATGCTGTACACTATTAAAACAACAGATAGCAGGCTACATACTGGACTGTCCGGGAACTAGAGTCTCTCACAGACCCGCAAGACCGTGACCCTCTGTACGCAGCTACCCATTATGCTTTGGGTCATGGACACTGCATCCCACAAGCTCAGCACAGCTACAGAGTCCTCCCTAAGACAGGATGGAACCAAACGTGGGCCCTCTGGCATATTCCACCTGCAGGGGGTTGGGGGTGGCTTCCCCTGTCTTCAGTCCCTTGCCAGATGCCATGGTGCTGAAGGAAGTCTCCCCACTCTGAGACCCCTTGGCTCCCTGAGAAGCCCATTGGCATTAACTGAGTGAACAGCAATGCGAGTTTGTAGACGATGCAGATGGCACTGCTAACCATCATATATAATGGAGCTCCATGGAATATTGCTGCTTTCCATCCCTTAACCTGGATGTCCCTGATGAAGGATGGGACCCAAAGGTCAACACGGTTGGCCAAACTTTAGGCAGTCATCTTCACACTGGATGCTCTGGCCAACAAATTGTCCCACCTTCACATTTATTATAAACTATTTGGCTATTATGTAAAAACTGTCCCTTCCAAGGTAAAAGACTCTGGGAATCTCTTACCTCATAGATACCCAAAATATAAATCAAAATCACACATGTCTCTACATGTATTGAGGCCTCAATACAAGGCCTTGTCAGGACCCTCCTTATTCCCTTTGGGGTTACAGACGTTACTGGTAGTAACCAAGACACACATTTCACTTTTCAAAATACACAATGCTTGGCTCTTGGACAAGGCATTCAATAGAACTGCATGTCCTTAATAGGACCTAAATAGCCAGTTTAACTGAGAGAACTAATGGTCTCTTAAAATAACTCCTTTTAAGATTCCAGCCCAGGAAATAAACCTCTAAATGTGTCTCTATGTTGCCCCTGGCCTTTAACCTATCTGCAAATTTTCAATCCTGTCTGCATTCCATAATGGCTGGAGGCCAGGTCTAGGCTCCTACTCTGCTGAGACCCATTAACCATAGATTGTCCGACGGGCCAGGCAGCTGCTTGCCTGATATGGGACCCAGCTGAACCTAAACTTCCACCATAAACAAAGCAAAAAAACAAGTGCAGCTGTACACTTTCTGTTGATTACAGAAAGTTGGGGCACTTTCATTCGTTTACAATCCATGGGCCAAATTCTCCAAGCTCCATTGTTTCAACCAAGCGTGGCAAATGCTAAGATCCACACTAACCTGAGTGGATGCCCACTTAAAAAGGATACCCCAAGTCCCATATCCCAGATGACATTGCCCTGGCCCAGGAGTTCACCACTGGAGATGCCATCATCCCAACTCAAGACCTCACCTTTGGGAATGATTTGCCCTCCTGTGCTAGAGATGACTTCACCTGGACACTGAAACCTCCACCCCAGTGATGCCCATGGATGGCCTCTCCTAAGGTAAAAATTGGACACAGTACAGTTTTGCTTTTCTTCCTTTGATATCAGATATTCTGTTTCTGAGCTTGCTGTCTGCTTAGCTTGTGACTCTGGTATATCCCTTGTTCTCTGCCAAAACGTACATCCCTAAACTCCTATGCCTAAAGGGAAATTTGGTGGAGATAATGACTATCTGTGCCATTCTAAAAATTATAGAGATTATTACTTTCCCCAGAAGGCACCTCCCTCATGTCAGTCAACCCGTTGACCCCTTGGGGAGAAGACCACTCACTCCCCAGTGCTGTGTCCTACTTGTGCTCTGCATCTCGAACATGACCTCTCCTTCCCCTTGGTTACACACAATACCACTAATCTTTACATACACTTTGCTAAATTATCAGCTCATACCCTCCCACAACATAACTGCCTGACCCAAGAAATACACCAAGACGTTATTGTCACTCATACTTTTAACAAACTGTACAACTCCACCAAAATATTATTAGAGACTCCTGAAATTTCAGATCTATTTTCTTGCCTAATGCCATATAAATGGAAAACCAGTTTTTCCAGTCAGTTATGGACTGACCTAGAAGCACTCCTTATACTTCTACCTGTGTTCCTCCTTTCTACTTGCATAATAAAATGTTTCCTGTATCGTTTAAGATATCCTATGCCTCACTCCCTAAAAGTCTCCTTATAATCACCCCAAAGTTTCTTAAAGTGATGCCAGATAACCACAGGGCCAATTGTTTTTGTGTTTTCTTAGATTATATATTTAGCCTTTTGACATCTATTAACCACAGGGCCAAATTAATAACCAAAGTTGTTTACATCTCCCCTGCAATCCTGCTTTTGTGAGCATGCAAGTCATATTACACACTCTCCAACCAATCTCGAGTTCATATCCACAGCCACCTCCTTCATCTAATCCCACACAACATGTCAATATTTCCCCTGCCCTAAATCAACCCAAGGCCAGGTACCAGACATCTAGGAACAGTTCCTGTCCCCCACAGTTCAAAAGAATTATTTAAACTAGCCAATCCTAAGCTATTTTCCCTGCTATAGCTTGCCTTTCCTGCAGAAACCCCAGTAAAGGCTCTGACTTTGGCTTTCCCCTTGCTCCTTTCTGCCTCCTGACCAAACCTGATGCTTCCCCATGTGGCCACATGTGGTGTGCCTCCTCTTCTTGGGAAACATAAGTAATAAATTCTCCTTTCAATGGCATCACTTCTCTCCGTACTGTCACTCAGTCACTTCCATAAATTAAAATTCTGCAGTTATAGTTGAGACAGGAGCTGCCACTGCTGAGTTCTCAGAACTGGAACACCAGGTTTGTGCATGTATGTGCATCTGTGTGTGTGCGTTAAAGTGTATGTGATATAAATTTTACCATTTCTAAATGTACGGTTCAGTGGCATTAATTACATTCGCATTGTTATGCAACCATCATCACTATCCATCTCAAGAACTTTTTCATCACCCCAAACAGAAACACTACCTATTAAACAGTAACTCCTTATGACACCCCCTCACCCCCAAATCCTAGTAACCGTTATTCTGCGTTCTTTCTCTGAATTCTAGGTACTTCACATAAGTAGAATCATAAAATATTTGTCTTTTTGTGACTGGCTTATTTCATTTAGCATAATGTCTTTGAAGTTAATTCATGTTGTGGCATATATTTCATTCCTTTTTAAGACCAAATAATATTCCATTGCATGTATATACCACATTTGTTTATCCACTCATCTGCACTTGGTTTCTTTCCACATTTTGACTATTGTGAATAATGCTGCTATGAGCTTTGGTGTACAAATATCATTCTCTACATAACAGCCAGAAAGAGCTTTCTGTTCAGTCCCTTCCCTCATAAAAACCTATGGTAGGGCTTCCCTGGTGGCGCAGTGGTTGAGAATCTGCCTGCCAATGCAGAGGACATGGGTTCGAGCCCTGGTCTGGGAAGGTCCCACATGCCGCGGAGCACCTGGGCCCGTGAGCCACAACTACTGAGCCTGCGCGTCTGGAGCCTGTGCTCCGCAACAAGAGAGGCCGCGACAGTGAGAGGCCCACGCACCGTGATGAAGAGTAGCCCCCGCTCGCCCCAACTAGAGAAAGCCCTCGCATAGAAATGAAGACCCAACACAGCCAAAAATCAATCAATCAATAAATAAAATATTTTTAAAAACTTGTTTAAAAAAAAAAAAACCTATGGTAAATTAAACCACAATGAGATACCATAGAATATCTACAGATAGCTAAAATGGAAAAGACTGACAATTCCAAGTGTTGGCAAGGATGCAGAAAATAAGAAACTCATACAATGTTGGTGGGAGTGTAAAATGGTACAATCACTTTGAAAACAAGTCCATTTTTACCAGTTACCCTATGACCCAGAAATCCCATTCCTGGATACTTACCCAAGAAAAATTAATGCATATATTCACAAAAAGACCTATACAAAAACGTCCATAGCGGCTTTATAATAGGCAAAGGGAAAAAACTCAAATGCCCATCAGTAGATGAATGGATTAATAAACTGTGGTGTGTTCATACAATTGCATACTCTTGTTAAAGAATAATTTTAAAAATCTAGTATAATCATGACTCACACAGATATAAAATGAATGTGTCAAAGGTTTTATTTAAGTCATTAATTAATGAGAGACCCAGAAAGATATTACAAAGTTCAGAGGAAAATTCAAAGTATCTCATGCACATATATATTCAAATGAGGACTAACGAAATGCTTTACAAATAGATGCAAAACCTGGCAGAACTGATCAAACCCACAGTGCAATAATAAAATACATCCCCTTGAACACAATTTGCATTTCTATACACAAGAATAGGTCTTTAAAAAAACTAACAGAGTTATTCTTTACCTCAAAGACAATGAAAGGTATGGAGCCCTCATAGAATCAGATATCCCAGAAGGGTATGCTAGACAGCACCTTGTTTTTCACTGGATACTCAGTAATGTTTTTTAGACCATACACAAACTATAAGAATGCTGACCCATGTTATGGAGGCACCTAGGATGGCAGATTTATACGCACACAATGAAAGGTATGGAGCCCAAAAGAATCAGATATTCCAGAAGGGTGTGCTAGACGGCACCTTGTTTTTCACTGGATACTCAGTAATGTTTTTTAGACCATTTCAAAGTTTTTCAGTTTTCCTCTACATTACACAGTAATAAAAGAGAATGAACTACTGGTACACAAACAGATGAAGCACACAGATACTATGTTCAGGATAAAAAAAGGCAGACAAAAAAGAGTATATACTGTATGATACCAGCTTACTCTGGGGGCAGAGGTAGACTCCACAAAGGAAGCTCCACAAGAGAAACTTATGGGGTGCTGGAAATGGTATATAACTTGATTTGGGTGGTGGAGATACATATATATATGGCATATATATATAGTATATGTAAAATCATTGATTTTACTTAAGATTAGTACATAAGGCTCTCCCTATCCCACTTGCCCCCAAATCCAACAATTGCCATTTACCTTCAGAGTGAAGTCCAAACTTGAGGTCTGTTGTCTGTTTCCTCTCGTGTACCATTTCTCTCTATTTCCCCTTTTCCTGACAGTTTCTCAAAAGTACCTTACTTACTCTTTCCTGTTTCATGGCCTTTGCCTTCAAATCATACCTGTTATTTAATATCTCGCAGGTATCAGCACACCTTCTGAAAGCCTTACCTTACTAAGTCTATCTAGTCTATCTACCCCCAGAGTAACCTGGTATCATACCGTATATACTCTTTTTTGTCTGCCTTTTTTTACCCTGAACATAGTATCTGTGAGCTTCATCTGTTTGTGTACCAGCAGTTCATTCTCTTTTATTACTGTGTAATGTAGAAGAAAACTGTGAAAAACTTTGAAATGGTCTAAAAAACATTACTGAGTATCCAGTGAAAAACAAGGTGCCGTCTACCTCTGCCCCCAGAGTAAGCTGGTATCATACAGTATATACTCTTTTTTGTCTGCCTTTTTTTATCCTGAACATAGTATCTGTGTGCTTCATCTGTTTGTGTACCAGTAGTTCATTCTCTTTTTACTGTGTAATGTAGAAGAAAACTGTGAAAAACTTTGAAATGGTCTAAAAAACATTACTGAGTATCCAGTGAAAAACAAGGTGCCGTCTAGCACACCCTTCTGGAATATCTGATTCTTTTGGGCTCCATACCTTTCATTGTGTGCGTATAAATCTGCCATCCTAGGTGCCTCCATAACATGGGTCAGCATTCTTATAGTTTGTGTACCCTTTGTGTCTAAATGTTAGAGGCTTTATTCTTTTGGTAAATTATTCACACCTGGGCTTTGTCCCTATCCTGCTTCCTATGTGGCCTTTTTTGCTATTAAAAGTCTGCTTAACTTACTCTGCTTTTGCTTTTTCCTACAGAGAGTAATTTAACAGCGATGCGTTCTGTTTGGCTGCACCGTTCGGTTTTGTTTTTGTAACATTTAAAAAACGGCAGATATCACACACAAAACAGGGCAGAAGCAGATTTTAAGTTTTTCTTAAAAGAGAAATAAATGAAGGAAGAAAAGAAAGATCTGGCATCACAGGGCCCACAGTCCCTCGTGGAAACAATCAGCTGGAACCTCAGGTACTGCACACGTCCCCAGAGGCATCTGAGTTTGATACCCCTTTCTCCGTCAATGACAATTTCCATTTGCTCATTTAGAAGAGAAAGGGTGGGGCAGAGGCCAGCGTTACAAGGAGGGTGGAGAGGACAGCCAGCCAAAGCCTCAGAGACAGACGGTCAGAACCAAAGAGATCGGCGTGTAGAGCCTTGGCCTGGTCTGTGGGAACTAGTGAATCTCAGCCTCGCTTAAACTCCGGGGTTTTCAATCCCGCCACGGTCCAGTTCTAGGTGCGTACTTTACTTCAGTCTTCACCGACACCACGTAACATACTGAAAACAAAGAAGCCCACCAGCCCCGGAAGCCCTGGGTTCAACCGTAGTCATCTGACCTTGCATTCCGGGCTCTGATTGGGCTTTGGGAATACGTGCCCTTCCTTCTCAGACCCTGACAGAGACCCCGTCCCAGCAGCCCACGGGGGCGGGGAAAGGTGCCACGGGGCGACGGTATTGGTCGGCTTCTTCAGGACGCAGCCAATCGGAATCTGCTGACTTCCGGCGTGAAGTGAGCTGGCGCGCGGCGTCGGGGCGCGGCTGCGGCGCGGGGAGTTTGGATCGTGGTTCCGCCCGCTTCGAGACTGTGGGAGAGGTGAGTGCCGGCGCACGCTGACTTATGGGCCCGTCCGCCTGTCCCAGCCCCGCTCCTGGCCACGCGGCCCGGGGCCGGAGAGGGAGGCCTCTCCGGTTCCTCCCGTTGTCCTCCCCGGTTCGGCTAGGCCCGCTGAGTCCTCTCGTCTGGCGAACAGCATGGGAGGAGAGCACAGACGCACATAGATCCTCAGATGGGGAAACAGAGGCCTGGGGGCGGGGGCAAGCTTTGCCAGGCTGTCCCAGGGCGTCGGTGGCAGAACCGGCCTAGCACCCAGTATGTTCTTGTTCGTGTACTCCAGTGCCTACCAAGATGCCTGGCACAGAACAGTCACTTCCCAGATTTCTGGCACTACCCCCATTTCCCTCCCGAGGGATGACCAAAGCTCTGTACTTTTTCTATGGCTTTCCACAATCATGAGCCAGGCTGCGTGTATTCTTAGTATCTATTGTGTGACATCTGCCCGGCACCCCTTTACCTTACAGTTGTAGCTTCGCAATACCCCAGCAAAGGGAAATGGGTAAGGACACAGACTGTATCAGATTGCCTGAGTTCGGAAGCCGGCTTCTGCACGTACTAGCTATGTGACTATCCAACTGTTACTTAAAGTGCCTCAGTTTCCTTTTGTCATATGAGGGAGTCCTGGAGTTTTTGTTATTATTGAACGACTTAATATATGCAATAAGTGCTTCAAAGAGTACTTGACAACATAGTAAGGGTTCTATTATAACCACCCAGAGAACTGGATAAGATTGTTCTCATTTTATACGTGGAGACTCTGAAGCACAAACAATTGTCTCTGTGATGAAAGGGCATTTGGTGATTAAATGCTAGAAATAGGATTTGAACTGAGAACTGCCTGACTCCAGAACATCTTGCACAACATGGGGATTTCATCCGTACCCCTCACCTGCCCTTAGGTTACTTGGCACTTTGGACACCTAGTGGCCTGAGATGGAGCAGGTACCTGAGAGCTCCTGGTGCCACCAGCGTGGATAAATAGCATTCCTGTGTGCCTGTCAAGATGAAGGGGCACTAATGAGAGAGACTGGGTGAGAGACCAGAAATTGGAGAAGGCGGGAGATAGAGTATTCTGTGTGAGGAATAGTAAATAGTATTAAGTTGAGCCAACATTTAGTTAGCCAGGCTGTTGTCAGAAAGTAGCTGTAGTCTAGTAGGAGAAATATGGTGCATGTATCTTTTTGAATTCGTGTTTTCATTTTTTCTGGTTATATACCCAGAAGTGCAATTTCTGGATCAAATGTTAGTTCAGTTGTCAGTTTTTGAGGAACTTCCATATTGTTTTTCATAGTGGCTGCACCATTCCCATTAAGAGTGTACAAGGGTTCCCTTTTCTCCACTTCTTCTCCAACATTTGTTATTTGTTTTTTGGGTTTTTTTTTTTTGGCTGCACCCCACGGCTTGTGGGATCTTAGTTCCCCAACCAGGGATCAAACCCGTGCCCCCCTGCAATGGAAGTGTGGAGTCCTAACCACTGGACCCCCCCCCCCAGGGAATTCCCCAGCATTTGTTATTTGTAGGCTTTTTGTTGACAGCCATTCTGACAGATGTGAGGTGATATCTCATTGTTGTTTTGATTTGCATTTCTCTAATAATTAGCAGTGTTAAGCATCTTTTCATGTACCTGTTAGCCATCTGTATGTCTTCTTCGGAAAAATGTCTATTTAAATCTTCTGCGCATTTTTTGATTGGGTTTTTTGTTTACCGACACCACTTGTTGAAGAGACTGTCCTTTGTCCATTGTATATTCTTGCCTTCTTTATTGTAGATTAATTGACCATAGGTGTGTGGGTTTTATTTCTGGGCTGTCTATTCTGTTGCATTGATCTATGTGTCTGTTCTTGTGCCAGTACCATGCTGTTTTGATTACTGTAGCTTTGTAGTATAGTCTGACGTCTGGGAGGGCAGTACCTTCAGCTTTGTTCTTTCTTCTCAAGATTGCTTTGGCACTTCAGGGTCTTTCATGATTCCATGTGAATTTAAGGATTATTTGTTCCAATTCTGTGAAAAAATGTTGTGGGATTGCATTACATCTGTATATTGCTTTGGGTTATATTCTGTATATATTCCTTTTAAGGGAAGGAAGGGTAGAAAAAGAGATCCAGTGTAATTGTAGAATATTTGGGGGAGCTAAATGCCAAAAGCCCCTGTGGGTCTCCATTGCCTGTAGCATGATACATGAAGCCTTTGAGCAGTCTCCTCTAACCACCTGCTAGTCTACCTCAGTCTTTGCATGAGTAGTGCGTAGACTACCCTCCACAACCTCCACTTATTTTCTGATAAGTAAGAAACTAATAATCATGGATACCTGTTGGGGAATGGAAACCGGTCGATGGGGGAAGAAGTCATGGGAATGACTTCACTATATATCCTTTTATGTCTTTTTACATTTGCACATTTGGGATTGTTACTATTCATAGTATTAATTACATAATTTTTTAAAAATTTATTTATTTATTTATTTATTTTTGGCTACATTGGGTCTTTGTTGCTGCGTGCGGGCTTTCTCTAGTTGCAGCGAGCGGGGGCTACTCTTCGTTGCAGTGCACGGACTGGACTTCTCATCGCAGTGGCTTCTCGTTGCGGAGCACGGACTCTAGGCACATGGGCTTCAGTAGTTGTGGCACGTGGGCTCAGTAGTTGTGGCGCACCGGCTTAGTTGCTCCCCAGCATGTGGGATCTTCCTGGACAAGGACACGAACCCACGTCCCCTGCATTGGCAGTTGGATTCTTAACCACTGCGCCACCAGGGAAGTCCCACATAATTTTAAAAATACAAAAAACTAGAGGTTGCAATGGTATTTTATAAGCCTTAGTAAGAACAAATCCTATTATACCAAATACAGTAAATTTTCAAAGTATGTAAGATAAGTATATTTACACTCCTAACCACTTATGTGTTTTTAATATTATTCCTTTATTTGTTTTTCGTTGCTAATTTTCTTTTTAAAAAAATTTCGTATGCGAAATTAGATACTTTTTTTTTTTTTTTTTTTTTTTTTTTTTTTTGTGGTACTCACGCCTCTCACTGTTTTGGCCTCTCCCGTTGCGGAGCACAGGCTCCGTGGCCATGGCTCATGGGCCCAGCCGCTCTACGGCATGTGGGATCTTCCCGGACCGGTGCACGAACCTGTGTCCCCTGCATCTGCGGGCAGATTCTCAACCACTGTGCCACCAGGGAAGCCCTAGATACATTTTTAAAACTACATAGTGTGTGTGTGTGTGTGTGTGTGTGTGTGTGTGTGTATAAATATATATATATAAAAATAATTATAGGGCTTCCCTGGTGGCGCAGTGGTTGAGAGTCCGCCTGCTGATGCAGAGGACACGGGTTCGTGCCCCGGTCCGGGAGGATCCCACATGCTGCGGAGCAGATAGGCCGTGAGCCACGGCCGCTGAGCCTGCGCGTCCGGAGCCTGTGCTCCACAATGGGAGAGGCCACAGCAGTGAGAGGCCTGCGTACCATAAAAAAAAAAAATAATAATAATAATAATAAAGAAAAATTATAAAGTTTAATTTTACATTAAAATTATATAAATGTAAAGAATAATCATAAAATTATAATTACATGTAACTGTCATCCAAATCAAGAAATCTGGGGTACTTACTAGTACCCCAGAAGTGTGCTTCCCTCATCATAACCTCCTCCCTACACTAGAGATAACTGTTTTCCTGTTTTTTGTAATAATAATTCTCTTGTCTTCTTAATTTACCCATATGTGCAACCTGTAAGTAATGTAGTGCAGTTTTGCTTGGTTTTGAACTCTATAAACCCCCCCCCCCAGGGAATTCCCCAGCATTTGTTATTTGTAGGCTTTTTGTTGACAGCCATTCTGACAGATGTGAGGTGATATCTCATTGTTGTTTTGATTTGCATTTCTCTAATAATTAGCAGTGTTAAGCATCTTTTCATGTACCTGTTAGCCATCTGTATGTCTTCTTCGGAAAAATGTCTATTTAAATCTTCTGCGCATTTTTTGATTGGGTTTTTTGTTTACCGACACCACTTGTTGAAGAGACTGTCCTTTGTCCATTGTATATTCTTGCCTTCTTTATTGTAGATTAATTGACCATAGGTGTGTGGGTTTTATTTCTGGGCTGTCTATTCTGTTGCATTGATCTATGTGTCTGTTCTTGTGCCAGTACCATGCTGTTTTGATTACTGTAGCTTTGTAGTATAGTCTGACGTCTGGGAGGGCAGTACCTTCAGCTTTGTTCTTTCTTCTCAAGATTGCTTTGGCACTTCAGGGTCTTTCATGATTCCATGTGAATTTAAGGATTATTTGTTCCAATTCTGTGAAAAAATGTTGTGGGATTGCATTACATCTGTATATTGCTTTGGGTTATATTCTGTATATATTCCTTTTAAGGGAAGGAAGGGTAGAAAAAGAGGTCCAGTGTAATTGTAGAATATTTGGGGGAGCTAAATGCCAAAAGCCCCTGTGGGTCTCCATTGCCTGTAGCATGATACATGAGGCTTTTGAGCAGTCTCCTCTAACCACCTGCTAGTCTACCTCAGTCTTTGCATGAATAGTGCGTAGACTACCCTTCACAACCTCCACCCTGTTTGGAAGGTTCCAGTTGTCCTTCAAGATCCAATTCAGTGTTCTTTGGAAAACTGCTCTTTGATTTTCCTGAGTTTTACCTTCATCTGGGAAGCCATAAGACTTAAGAAAAGATTTTATTGTAGGACTTACCCCACTTCATTGTAATTTTTTATTGTCATGTCTGTTTCCTGCTAGTCTAGAAGCTCACTGAAGGAAGTAATTATGTCTTGCTTATCTCTGTCCTCTAGTGCCTCCTCCGATCCCTGGCACAGAGTGAAAATACAAGTCGAAATCAACTAATGGAAGTTCTTGGTGTTATGACATATAGACTTTGTTCTCTAGAATGGCAAGGAACTATTGAGTTTACTTTGTGTAAAAAGTCCTATGTATTAATGAACCATATTCTCAATGTCAAGAAAAATATTGCAGTCATAATCCTGTCTTCCAAACACTTAAGCTATTTTTATTTTTTCATGAAATTTAAATTTTAAATTTTCTAAAGTTTAACTATGCAGATTTCTTACTGTAACCCTAATATACTCATAATTTACTGAGTTTTTTTCAGTTTTAAATTATTCCATGTAGCTTCTCAGTCTCCATTGTAGTCATTTATCTTGTAAATTATCACATTATTCCACTCTCCTTCATGGTTTAATAGGTGTGAAATGTTGCTTCATGCTATTAATTATTAGAAGAATTGAACATTTTTCTATGAGATTATTTTGTCTGTGTATATTCTGGTGAACTATGTGTTTATACTCCCTGATCATTTGTTCACAGGAACTTTATGTGTTTTTAATATTAATCCTTTATTTGTTTTTCGTTGCTAATTTTCTTTTTAAAAAAATTTCGTATGCGAAATTAGATACTTTTTTTTTTTTTTTTTTTTTTTTTTTTTTGTGGTACTCACGCCTCTCACTGTTTTGGCCTCTCCCGTTGCGGAGCACAGGCTCCGGATGCA
>NC_041224.1:42921431-42947282 GCF_002837175.3 Physeter macrocephalus
TGGTGGCGCAGTGGTTGAGAGTCCGCCTGCTGATGCAGAGGACACGGGTTCGTGCCCCGGTCCGGGAGGATCCCACATGCTGCGGAGCAGATAGGCCGTGAGCCACGGCCGCTGAGCCTGCGCGTCCGGAGCCTGTGCTCCACAATGGGAGAGGCCACAGCAGTGAGAGGCCTGCGTACCATAAAAAAAAAAAAAATAATAATAATAATAAAGAAAAATTATAAAGTTTAATTTTACATTAAAATTATATAAATGTAAAGAATAATCATAAAATTATAATTACATGTAACTGTCATCCAAATCAAGAAATCTGGGGTACTTACTAGTACCCCAGAAGTGTGCTTCCCTCATCATAACCTCCTCCCTACACTAGAGATAACTGTTTTCCTGTTTTTTGTAATAATAATTCTCTTGTCTTCTTAATTTACCCATATGTGCAACCTGTAAGTAATGTAGTGCAGTTTTGCTTGGTTTTGAACTCTATAAATGGGATGGTAGTTTGTGTATTCTACTTTGTCTTTCTCATTTAGTTCAACATTATGTTTGTGAGATTCTTCCATATTGTAGATACAGGTTTTTTAAATTTTTAAATAATTTTATAATTGTTAATAAAAATTTATTTTGTTGCCATAGAATATTCCATTGTATGATTGTGCCACAGTTTATCCATCCTGCTTTTGATGACATTTAGGTTGGTTTCAGATTTGAGCTATTAATGTTGCTGTGAATGATCTTGTGTTCATATTCCCTGCTGCACATGTTCATAAGTTTGTATATAACTAAGAGTAGAACTCTTGGGTCTAAGGATATGTATAGGTTTTACTTTTCGATCTAATGCCAAATTGTCTTCAAAAGTGGTTGCACTCCTACCAGTGTTTGTTTGTTTATTTATTTATTTTATTTTTATTTTTTGGCTGCGTTGGGTCTTCATTGCTGCATGGGCTTTCTAGTTGCAGTGAGCAGGGGCTCCTCTTCATTGAGGTGCATGGGCTTCTCATTGCAGTGGCTTCTTTTGTTGTGGAGCACGGGCTCTAGGCGCACGGGCTCAGTAGCTGCGATTTATTTTATTTTTATTTTTTGGCTGCGTTGGGTCTTCATTGCTGCATGGGCTTTCTAGTTGCAGTGAGCAGGGGCTCCTCTTCATTGAGGTGCATGGGCTTCTCATTGCAGTGGCTTCTTTTGTTGTGGAGCACGGGCTCTAGGCGCACGGGCTCAGTAGTTGCGGCATGCAGAACCTAGAACACGCAGGCTTCAGTAGTTGCAGCGCGTGGGCTCAGTAGTTGTGGCGCACGGGCTCTAGGGTGCACAGGCTTCAGTAGTTGTGGCACGTGGGCTCAGTAATTGTGGATTGTGGGCTCTAGAGTGCAGGCTCAATAGTTGTGGCACACGGGCTTAGTTGCTCTGCGACATGTGGGATCTTCCCAGATGAGGGATCGAACCCGTGTCCCCTGCATTGGCAGGTGGATTCTTAACCACTGCGCCACCAGGGAAGTCCCTTACCAGTGTTATTAGACTTTCCATTGCTCTACATCCTTTCTAATATTTGATATTGTGTATTTAATTTTTGCCTATCAGGTATGTGTATGTTTTTTCTTACGGTTTTAATTCCCTGGATTATTAATGAAGTTGAGCACCTTGTATTTATGGACTGTTTCCTCTTTTTAAAAGTGTCTCTTCAAGTTTTCTGTCTTTTCCATGGAGTTGTCTATGTTTTTCTTACTTTGTAGGAGTTATTTTTTCATTCCACATAGTGGTTATTTATTTTTAGTTATATATATTGCAAATATTTTCTACTCTTTGGCTTTTAAAAGTGGATTTAATATAATTTTAGTCAACTATTTTTAAACACTTTTATTGTAAAATTTTTTTAACTTTTTATTTTATATTGGAATATAGTTGATTAACAATGTTGTGATGGTTTCAGGTGTATACCAAAGTGATTCAGTTATACATGTACGTGTATCTGTTCTTTTTCAAATTCTTTTCCCATTTAGGTTGTTACATAATACTGAGCAGAGTTACCTGTGTTATACACTAGGTCCTTGTTGGTTATCCATTTTAAATATAGCAGTGTATACATGTCAATCCCAAACTCCCTAACTATCCCTTCCCCCCACCCTGTTGGGAAATATTATATATTTCATAGAGAAAAGTGCAGAAAACATCTATATAAGCTGTGCAGGAATGGGTTAACATAGTAGGCCTGGGAATTTGGGTTTTGAAACCTTTTCTAAGCTGATAAGGTTCTTTTGCCCACCTGTGGCACTAACACTTGCTTTCATTCTGAGAATCTGAAATTTTGGTATTAAAGCATTCCTCTGTGCCCAGCCCCAGATAAAAACCCTAGACAATGCATCTCTGGTGGGTTTCCTAGGGCAAAAACATTGTGCACGTGTAGCTGCAGTTTTCTTGAGAGAGAATGTGCTCTCTGGGAGGTAGAGAGCATGTAGAAGCCAGCACATGGATTCCTACAAACTGATGTGTCTTTTCCTCTTGTTGCTCTGTTGGTGTGTCCTTACCGTCTGTTGCTGTAATAAAACTTAGCTGTGAGTTAGGACGGTATGCCTGCGGTTGTTCATCAGTAAACATGAGGGAGTCGTCTTTGGGGACCCTGGAAACAGCAGTTTAATGACATGTATCAAAGCAAACACCTCTGTACCTATGTCCCAGGTAAGAAATAGAACATTGCTAACACCCTCAGAAGCCTCCTGTCTGTTAACACATATATGTGGAATCTGAAGAAATTGGTATAGACGATCTTATTTACAAAGCAGAAATAAAGACACAGACATAAACAAACGTATGGATACCAAGGGGAAAGGGGGGTGGAATGAATTGGGAGATTGGGATTGACATATATACACTATTGATACTATGTATAAAATAGATAACTAATGAGAACCTACTGTATAGCACAGGGAACTCTACTCAGTGCTCTGTGGTGACCTAAATGGGAAGGAAATCCAAAAAAGAGGGTATAAATGTATATGTATAGCTGATTCACTTTGCTGTACAGTAGAAACTAATACAACATTGTAAAGCAACTATACTTCAATAAAAATAAAAATTAAAAAAACAGGAAGCCTCCTGTCTGCCCCTGTCTTATCCTCTACCCCAAAGATAACTATTATCCTGAGTTTTGTGCTAATCAGTATATTGCTTTTCTTTATATTCAGGTGTCTCAAGTCTTAGTGCTGTTTTAGCTAGTTGGCTCACGAAAGATTCTCAATTAAAATGCAATTCAGTTTTTCTAATCTTTTTCTTTTTTGTTAGTGTTGTTTGTATCTTGTTTGAGAAATCTCTTGGAGGTTATAAAATTATTCTTCTGTATTATTTTCCAGAAACTTTATTGTTTTGCCCTTTACATTTAGATCTGCAGTTCACTTGAAAATGATTGATGTGTATGGAGTGAAGTAGGATTTAAATTTCATTTCACGTAGATATCTGATGTTCTAGCACGATTTACTGAAAAGACTCCTTCTGTAGTGTTTTGCAATGCTACTTTTTTCATAAATTAAGTGTCTTTATATTGGCTTGCTTGTGGGTTCTTTATTCTCTTCCACTGGTGTTTGCCTATCCTAGCATCAATATCTCACTGTTTTCAAAGTAGTTTTTTAATAAGTCTTTATATGTCTGCCAGAGCAAGTCTTCTCATCCTATAGGTATTCAAGGGTATCTTGGCTATTTTTGGAATTTTGCATCTCCATATAAATTTTACACTCAGCTGTTAAGTTCCTCCAGGGGGAAAAAATAGAATTTTGATTAGAATTGCATGAAGTTATAGATCAATTTGGAGAGAATTGGCATCTTGACGGTATTGTTGTCTTCCAGTCATGATTATGGTGCAAATATTTGTTTGGTTACTCCTTAATTTCTCTTAATAATTATTTATAATTTTCTGAATAGAATCATAGACATAGTTTGGTAGATTTATTTTTTTGATATTTAAATTTTTATGCCATTGTGAATGGTAAGTTTTCTGAAATTTCATTGTCTAGTGGTTTATTGGTGGTACATAAAAATAGAATTAACTTTTGTATATTGACCTCATATCTGGCAGTCTACCTAAACTCACTGCATTAGTTTTCTGCTGTAACAGATTACTACAGATTCAGTGGCTTAAATCAACACAGATTTATTATCTTACAGTTCTGTAGTTCCAAAGTTGAATGGGTCTCATTGGGCTAAAAATCAAGGTGCTGGCAATGGCATTCTTCACAGAATTAGAACAAAACATTTTACAATTTGTGTGGAAACACAAAAGACCCCAAATAGCCAAAGCAATCTTGAGAAAGAAAAACAGAGCTGGAGGAATCAGGCTCCCCGACTTCAAACTATACTACAAAGCTACAGTAATTGAGACAGTATGGTACGGGCACAAAAACAGAAATATAGATCAATGGTACAAGATAGAAAGCCCAGAGATAAATGCATGCACATATGGCCACCTAATTTATGACAAAGGAGGCAAGAACATACGATGGAGAAAAGACAGCCTCTTCAGTAAGTGGTGCTGGGAAAACTGGACAGCTACATGTAAAAGAATGAAATTAGAACACTACCTAACACCATTCACAAAAATAAACTCAAATTGGATTAAAGACCTAAATGTAGGACCGGACACTATAAAACTCTTAGAGGAAAACATAGGAAAAACACTCTTTGACATAAACCACAGCAAGATCTTTTTTGATCCACCTCCTATAGTAATGAAAATAAAAACAAAAATAAACAAATGGGACCTAATGAAACTTAAAAGCCTTTGCACAGTAAAGGAAACCATAAACGACGAAAAGACAGCTCTCAGAATGGGGGAAAATATTTACAAACAAAGCAATGGACAAAGGTTTAATCTCCAAAATATACAAACAGCTCAATTAAAAAAAAAACCCAATTAAAAAATGGGCAGGGCTTCCCTGGTGGTGCAGTGGTAGGGAACAGATGGCCAAGAGGTACATGAAAAGATGCTCAACATCACTAATTATTAGAGAAATGAAAATCAAAACTACAATGAGGTATCACCTCACACCCGTTAGGATGACCATCATCAAAAAATCTACAAACAGTAAATGCTGGAGCGGGTGTGGAGAAAAGGGAACCCTTTTGCACTGTTGGTGGGAATGTAAACTGATACAGCTACTATGGAGAACAGTTAGGAGGTTCCTTAAAAAACTAAAAACAGAACTGCTATATGACCCAGCAATCCCATTAGTGGGCATATATCTGGAGAAAAACATAATACAAAAGAACACATGTACCCCAACGTTCATTGCAGCACTGTTTACAATAGCCAGGACATGGAAACAACCTAAATGTCCAGTGACAGATGAATGAATAAAGAATACGTGGTACATATATACAATGGAATATTACTCAGCCATAAAAAGGAATGAAATTGTAGAGACGTGGATGGACCTAGAGTCTGTCATACAGAGTGAAGTAAGCCAGAAAGAGAAAAACAAATATCGTATATTAATGCATATGTGTGGAATCTAGAAAAATGGTACAGATGAATGTATTTACAAGGCAGTGATAGAGACAGATGTAGAGAACAGACATGTGGACACAGTGGGGGAAGGGGAGGGTGGGATGAATTGGGAGATTAGATTTGACATAAATACACTACCATGGGTAAAATAGATAGCTAGTGGGAACCTGCTGTATAGCACAGGGAGCTCAGCTTGGTGCTTTGTGACCACCTAGATGGGTGGGATGGTGGGGGCGTGTTGGGAGGGAGGTCCCAGAGGGAGGGTATATAGGTATACGTATAGCTGATTCACTTCATTGTACAGCAGAAACTAACACAACATTGTAATGCAATTATACTCCAATTGAAAAAAAATTTTTTTAATAAATAAATTACCGCAGATTCAGTGGCTTAAAACAACACAGATTTATTATCTTACGGTTTTGTAGTTCTGAAGTTGAATGAGTCTCATTGGGCTAAAAATCAAAGTGTTGGCAAGGCTGTGTTCCTTTCTGGAAGCTCTAGGGAAGAATCTGCTTCCTTGCCCTTTACAGCTTCTTGAGGCTTTCCTCCTCCATTAATCTGAAGATTCTTTTAGTTGTTCTATATACGCAGTTGTATCATTTGTGAACGTTAAGGTTCTTCTTTCCAGTTTATTTACTGTTCTTGCTTTATTGCTCTGGCTTAAATTTCCAGTGCACATCATATGGAAGTGGTGAGAGTGGGCATCCTTGTACTGTTCCTGATCTAAAAGGAAAAACTTTCTAAATATCACCTTCTTGGAGGTTTGTTTATTTTTTAATTATATATCCCCTCTGTAGGGTTAAGGAAGTTTCCTTTTATTCCTTGTTTGATAAGAGTTTTCCTAATGAATGGATTTCATTGTAAATGGATATTTGATTTTATCGTATGCTTATTCTGCAGCTCTTGAGAAATGTCATACGATTTTTCTTCTTTAATAATTTGGTAAACTATATTAATTGATTTTTTTAATGTTTTCAATCATACATTCCTGAGACAATACAACTTGGTCATAGTATATTTTATACATGACTGGATTTGGTTTGCTAACATATTGTTTGGGATTTTTTGCAGCTACATTTATGCATAAGAATTAGCCTGTAATTTTTCACATTGAACTGCCCTTGCAAAATTCTGTACCAAAATTATGCTAGCCTCATAGAGTGAGTTGCAAGGTTCAGTCTTTCTGTACTTTGGAATCGGTCATAAAGCTGGAATTTAAAATAAATTTTTCATTTAAAAATTGGAATATTGTCATAAATGCTCAGAAGAATTCACCAGCTCTTAGGTGTTGATGCTGTCTTTACGGGTAGATTTTTAGCCACAGATATTTCTTTAAAATGGCTATAGGCTATTAGTCTTTTTATTTCTTTTTGAGTGAGTGTTTTTTTTTTTGTTTTTTTTTTTTTTTTTTTTGCGGGACGCGGGCCTCTCACTGTTGTGGCCTCTCCCATTGCGGAGCACAGGCTCCGGACGCACAGGCCCAGTGGCCGCGGCTCACGGGCCCAGCCGCTCCACGGCATGTGGGATATTCCCGGACCTGGGCACAAACCCGTGTCCCCTGCATCGGCAGGTGGACTCTCAACCACTGTGCCACCAGGGAAGCCCTTGAGTGAGTTTTGATAAGTAAGTTTGTGAAGAAATTTGTCCCTTTCATCTAAATTTTAAATTTTATTGGCCCAAAGTTGTTCATAACAACCTATTACTGTATTTTAATGTCTATATTATATGTGGTTGAGTTTCTTCTTTTAGTCCCGATATTGGTTTATTTATGCCTTTTCTGTTCTTTTTGATGTCTTTTTAATTAATTAATTAATTTTTGGCTGCGTTGGGTCTTCATTGCTGCATGTGGGCTTTCTCTAGTTGTGGCAAGTGGGGGCTACTTTTCTTTGCGGTGTGAGGGCTTCTCATTGTGGTGGCTTCTCTTGTTGCGGAGCACACGCTCTAGGTGCGCGGGCTTCAGTAGTTGTGGCGCGTGGGCTTCAGTAGTTATGGCTCGTGGGCTCTAGAGCACAGGTTCAGTAGTTGTGGCACACAAGCTTAGTTGCTTCGCAGCATGTGGGATCTACCCGGACCAGGGATCGAACCCATGTCCCCTGCATTGGCAGGCAGATTCTTAACCACTGTGCCACCAGGGAAGCCCCTTTGATAAGTCTTTTCACAGAACAAACTTGGTTTTTGGTTCTCTCTATTTTATGTTTATTATTTTAGCTCTTATCTTTATAATTTTCTTCTTTGTATTCTCATTGGGCTTATTTTGTTTTTTCATTTTCATAAACGAAAGAGATACGAGATAGATGCCTTCTGCTCATTAATTTTCATTTGTCCTTTCTAACAATTAAGGCTGTACGTTTCCCTGTAATTACTTCTTTAGTTGTGTATCACAAGTTTTTTTATATGTAGACTTTCATTATTGTCCAGTTCAAAAATATATTCTAATGCCCACTCTGTTATCTTATTTGATCCATGGTTTTTTTTAGTAAGTATATTTCTTTATTTCCAAACATGAGGATTTTCTGGATCCATCTCTCTCCTTTCTCTCTCTTTTTTTTTTCTTTGAAAAATTAAAAACCCGTGGAAAAGTTGCAGGGTTAGTCCAGTAATAATATGTCTTCTCAAGTGTGCATTTTGCATTCTAAAATTAGTTCATATTATCAACCTTAAAAATAAAGTAGCCAGTTATTTTACTAGCAAAATGAGCTTATTCAGGAATGGCAGAGGAATTGCCATTTAGGACATGAAAACTATAGCAAACCACGGGTAGGTCTGGAGAACAAAGGAGAGCAACCTTACTTTATATAGAAAAAGGAGAAGTTGCGAAGGGCTGCTCCAAACCACAGTCCGTTGGAGGAATGTGAGCGTGCAGGGTGGCTGAGTTGTTGGAGTTCTCATTGACTGGGCTGTTGCTCAACAAGGAGAGAATCGGGTAATAAAGTAAGCTTCCCGCCCAGGAACGTGAAGAAAGCTTCCCACCCAGGAACGTGAAGTAAGCTGTGAAGGAAGGTACATGTGTGGAGAGCTCCCCTTTCAAGACTTCACAACTCCATTTTATTTTATTTTATTTTTATTATTTTTTCACAACTCCATTTTAAATGAGGTTTCCCTTTATTAATTTTTACAGTATGTTAGGTCAGAAAGAAAACATTAGTATTTTCCAAAAGTAGAAAGATTATGAACAGTCCTTATCATTGTACAACAAAACTAGAAATTTAAAATGAAATTTAAAAAAAAAGGAAAAGGCCCTTCCATCTGGAAGATTAAAAATCTTCTATTAAAGAACTATTGGATACAAGGGAAATACAAACTGAAATAAAGGATTCCTGAAAATTAATGAAATGAAAACACAACAAATCAGATTTTATAAGACACATATAAAGCAGTGGTGAAGGGGGGAAATTTATAGCTTTAAAGGCATTATAAATGAAGGACGGAAAATAAATGAACTAAATTCCAAACTTGGAAAGTTAGAAAAAGATCAAAAAGTAAACCAAACAAAAGCACAAGAGGCTAAAAAATAATAAAGATAGAAGCAGAAATTAATGAGATAGAGAACGGAAGAACATGTGATTAATCAAAATCTTGTATCTTGAAAAATTTAACAAGCCAACAAACTAATAGCTAACTTAAGAAAGTAGGAGGAAATCGCAAATGCAAAATAACAAATGACAAGTGAGGGAAAACCCACCAATATAGAAGAAATTTTTTAAAATATGAGATTAATTTGCATACCTCTAAACACATTTGAATATTTATATGAAATGGATAATTATTTAGGAAAATACAATTTAACAAAATGGATCCCCATAAAGATTACAAGTTAAATACCTCAATTTCCATAGAATAAACAAAGTTTTGAAAGAACCATCCCAATGAAAACAAAAAAACACTAGGTCCAAATGGTTTCATAGGGAAATTCTACCAAACTTCAAGAGTCTAGATAATCACAGTGCTAATAAATTGTTTCAGATGAAGAGGAAAACTTTGAAACTCTTTTTTTTGAATTAGCTACTTCAAATTATAGTCACTGATTTAGTCATCTATCTCTAGTTGTTGTCAAGGGGCTGAAGGGAAGTAAAATTTCCAAAACACTTTTCAGTCTTCTAGATGCTCTTTGATTTGCTTTTTCTGAAGCAGCTTTATTGACCTACAATAAACTGCACATATTTAAGTTATGATTTGATCAGTTTTGATATATAGGAGATACCATCACCACAATCAGATCAATGAACATATCCATCTCTCCCAAAAGTTTCTTCATTCCCCTGTGTAATGCCTCACTCTTGCTCCCTTTCCCCCAGTCCAGCATCTGTTAAGAACCCCTACATTTCTTTAAAATGAACAAATAACAAATAACCCAATGAAAAAGTAGGCAAAGGATTTGAATAGACGTTTCTCCAAAGAAGATACACAAATGGCCAACAAACACTTGAAAAGATGCTTAGCATCACTAATCATCAGAGAAATGCAAATCAAAAACACAATGAGATATCGCCTCACACTCAGGATGGCTACTATCAAAAAACCCCAGAAACGACTTCTGTGGTGGTGCAGTGGTTAAGAATCCACCTGGCAATGCAGGGGACTAGGGTTCGAGCCCTGGTCTGGGAAGATCCCACATGCTGCAGAGCAGCTAAGCCCGTGTGCCACAACTACTGAGCCTGCACTCTAGAGACCACAAGCCACAACTACTGAAGCCTGCGAGCCTAGAGTCCTTGCTCTGCAACAAGAGAAGCCACTGCAATGAGCAGCCCGCGCACCACAGCAAAGAGCAACCCCCACTCACCGCAACTAGAGAAAGCCCACACGCAGCAACGAAGACCCAAAGCAGCCATAAATAAATATATATATATATATATATATATTTTAAAAAACAAACCAGAAAATAACAACTGTTGGTAAGGATGTAGAGAAATGAGGATTATGGAGAAATTGGAACTCGTGCACACTGTTGGTGGGAATGTAAAATGGTGCAGCTGCTGTGGAAAATAATATGGCAGTTCCTCAAAAAATTAAAAATAGAATTACTGTATGATCCAGGAATTCCACTTCTGGGTGCATACCCAAAATAATTGAAATCAGGGTTTCAAAGAGATATTTGTACACCTGTGTTTATTTCAGCATTATTCACAATAGCCAAAGGGTGGGAGCAACTCAAATGCCCATCGACAGATGAATGGATAAACAAAATGTGGTATGTACATACAACCAAATATTATTCAGCCTTTAAGGAAGGAAATTCTGACACATGCTGCAACTTGAATAAACCTTGAGGACATTATGCTAAGTGAAATAAGCCAGTCACAAAGAAAACAAATACTGTATGATTCTACTCAAGTAGTCAAATTCATAGAAACAGAAAGTAGATTGGTGATTGTCAGCAGCTGGGGGAAGGGGAAGTGGGAAGTTGTTGTTTAATGGGCACACAGTTTCAGTTGTGCAAGACAGAAAAGTTCTGGAGATTGGTTGCACAGCAATGTGGATATACTTTACATCACTGAACTGTACACCTAAAAACAAGATGGTAAATTTTTAATGTTAGGTGTGTTTTAGCACAATTTAAAATAAAAAAGGACAAAGGAGCCAGCTTGGAGGAATTCTTTTCCCCCTGCCCATATATGAAACAGTTTGAGCATCAGCATAAATAATGACAGTGTGGATTACAACCCACTGAATAAGAATCTTTACTGATAGAAAACAAATAGGGAAGAAGGGAAGGTTCTTTATAGTGGAATGCCAATTACTAAATGGTGATGCCAGCTACTAAAGAATGACTGGGGTTAGAAAGACCATCATTATATAATCATATTATTTCTTCAGGTATGACTCTCCAGTGGATATGAAAACAGTTTTTTTCTAGTTATCTTTTTTATTATTGATTTCTAGCTAATTTATGTTTGGTTGGAAACATGCCATTATGATGTCAGTCCTTTGAAGTTTGTTGAGACATGCCTTGTGACCCAGTACATGGTCAGCTTTTGTAAATGTCTGTTCTTGAAAAGAATGTGTACGTTTTGCTGTTGTCAAATTTGTGTTATTCAAATCTTTGGGTTGTTACTGATTGTTTAGTTACTTGTTCTATCGATTACTGAGAGAGCTAATTTTATACTATAATTGCAATCTTTTTTCTGTTTCTTCTTGTCATTCTGTCAGTTTTACATCATGTATATTTTTTTCATCTTCTTACTTTTAACCTTGCTATACACCCAGTGTTTTAGATGTGTCTCTAATAAACAGCAAATACAGTAGTTAGATATCATTTAAAAAATTCAGATTTTAATCTTTTAATCAAGGCAATTAGTCTGTTTACATTTATTATAATTCATAAATTTTTGGATTAAGATCTACCTTATTTTTTTCTTTGTATTATATTTTTCCTTTCTTCCCCTTTTATATAGCTTTCTTACAGGTGAAGTGTTTTTTTAAAAAATAATTTCCCCTTCTAGATTTTAAGTTACATGCTCTGTTTTTGTTCTTTAGTAGTTACTCTAGAAAGTACAACTTGTATACTTATCCTCTCCAAGTCTAAAGCTTATCAACACCTTACACTCCTCCCAGGCAATACAAAGGCCTTGGAACACATTCACTGTCTTTACCTCCCTCCTCACTTATGGGTCATTATTGTTGGGTATTTTAACTATTTTTTTTAACCCCAGAGGACATTATTGTTGTTTTGCACAGGAAAGGTTTGCATAAATTTAACCTAATATTTACCACTTTCTTTGTCCTTCAGTCCAGCTATCATCTGAGAACTTCCACCCAGGCTCACTTTTCTACTACCTCAAAGTACATCCTTTAGAATTTCATCTAATGAGAGTCTGCTGGAGACAAACTATTGGTTTTTGATGATCTGAAAATGTCTTTATTTTGCCTTGATTTTTTAGTAACAACTCTTTTGAGATATAACTCACATACCATAAAATTCACCCATTTTAGGTGTATAATTCAGAGGCTTTTAGTATATTCATAAGCTTGTGCAGCAGTTGTCACACTCAATTTTAGAACAGCTTTGTCAGCCTGAAGAGAAACCCCACACCCCTAGCCATTAACCCCCACTCTAACCAGCAACCGCCCCCCCCACCTCCCCCACCCGCGGCCGGCAGTCACTAATTACTCTATAGGTTTGCTCATTCTGGACATGTCATATAAATGGGATCATACTATATGTGGTTCCTTGTGACTGGCTTTTTTCTCTTAGCATAATATTTCAAGGTTCATCATTATTGTAGCATTTATCAGTATGCTTTGGTCATTCCTTTGTATGATCAAATAATATTCCATATAGATATACACATTTCCTTTATCCATTCATTCATCAGTTGATGGACTTTGGGTTGTTTCTAGTTTTTGGCTATTATGAATAATGCCCCTTGAACATTCAGATACAAGTATTTGTTGGAGTACCTGTTTTCAGTTTTTTTTAGTTTATATCTAGGAGTAGAATTGCTGGATCATATGGTAACTCTGTTTAACTTTTTGAGGAACTGCCAGACTGTTTTCCAAAGCAGCTGCACCATTTTACATTCCCAGCAGCAATGGATAAGGGTTCCAATTTCTCCACATCCTCACCAACACTTTATCTGTTGTTTTTATTATAGCCATTTTTAAAAATAAAAGGTTTATTGGGATATAATTTATATACCATAAAACTCACCCTTATGCAATTCAGTCTCAATTGTTGAAGGATATTTTTGCTGGGGAAAAAGTTCTAGGTTACTCTCAGCAGACTGAAGATATTCCACTGTTGTCATTGTCTTTTTTTTTTTTTTAATTGAAGTATAGTTCATTTACAATGTTGTGTTATATTCCACTGTCTTATGATTTCCAATTTTGCTGAAGAGAAATCAATTATCTGTACAAATATTGTACCATGAGGGGAATTCCCTGGAAGTCCAGTGGTTAGGACTCGATGCTTACTTTCTTTTTTTTTTTTTTTGGCTGTGCTGCATGGCATGTGAAGTCTTAGTTCTTCAACCAGGGATCGAACCTGCACCCCCCTGCATTGGAATCACGGAGTCTTAACCACTGGACAACCAGGGACGTCCCAGGACTTGGTGCATTCAGTGCCAGGGCCCAGGTTCAATACCTAGTTGGGGAACTAAGATCCAACAAGCTGCTTGTTACAACCAAAAAAACCCCCAAGTTTTGCACAATGATGTATTTTGGTGTGGATTTATTTTTCTCTGTCTGTTCAGAATTTATTTGCTTTCTTTCTTTTTTTAAAAAAATTAATTAATTTATTTATTTTTGGCTGTGTTGGGTCTTCGTTGCTGCGTGCGGACTTTCTCTAGTTGCAGCGAGTGAAGTTGTGGCGCACGGGCTTAGTTGCTCTGCGGCATGTGGGATCTTCCTGGACCAGGGCTCAAACCTATGTCCCTTGCATTGGCAGGTGGATTCTTAACCACTGCGCCACCAGGGAAGTCCTGTTTGCTTTCTTGAATCTGAGGATTTGTGTCTTTCATTCTGGAAATATCCCAGCTATTATCTTTTAAAATATTCTGCCCCAGTTTCTCCTCTTTTTCTGGAACTAGATTTCTAGCTAGGTTTATGTTAGACTTTCTTACTCTATCTCCCATGTCTTTTAACTTCTCATATTTTCCATCTCTTTCTTTAGTTTTCCATGTATGCATCTATTAAGTCAGAAACTATGTGGGACACAACACCCCTGGGTCAGAGATACAGATGGTTTATTGCAGCAATACCTTGCATCCATTCCCTACACCCTAATTCCCACAGGATGATGTGATAAGGGCTAGATGATACCTGTGTATACAGTTGAATGCATCACAGGAAAGGAACCCCAAAATTCAGAGACTGAGCACTCGAGGGTTTCTGGCACATCTGCACATCCTCCCTTCCAGAGAGATCACTTTTTACCTTAGAATGTAGGCAAATCTCCCCTGGGTGAGAGGGGAAGGGGCCTTGAGGATTATTATCCTGAATGTAGGGAAACGTCTCCAGGGAGAGAAAAGAAAGGGCTTTATCTTTACTACTGTGAGATGTCTCTGGGGGAAGTGTGACTCCAAATCTCACCAGAGGAATACAGCAGCCAAGACCATCTGCTACTTCACATGTCCTTTGCTCAGAAGGCTTGGACCATGTAAGAATGTGAGAAATCCATGGAGCCAGATCCTGGATACTTTCTTCTGGTTTTCCCCCCACTTTACTAATTATCTCTTTAGCTGTGTGTAGTCTCCTGGTAAATCTATCTGTTGAATTCTGAATCTTGGTTATTGTATCTTTCATTCCTAGAAGTTCTGTTGGCAAGGTCAACTTTATAGTTTTCTGTTTACTGTAGATATTTTCAAGCTTGTCTTTTATTTTTGTAAACATAAGTTTAATTGCTTTATACTGGTATGTCTGATACTGTTTGACTATTTCTGTTACAACTAGTTCTCATTCCTGGTGCCTTGTTTACTTGTGTGGTTGACTATTTTTGTCTGTATTTGCTATATATTGTCTTGTTGTGGGAACTATTTAAGGCCTAAGATAAAGGCGTAGTCCTCCAGAGACATTTTTGCATTTGCATTTGGAAGATGCCTTGGAGTTAGAATCACTTTAATCTAAATTCATGACTTGGATTTTTAAAAAAATATGTGGGTGATAAAAATTGGGTTCAGAAGGTTCTCAGGTTTGTGGTTTCGGAGTCTCTCCCACTCAGTCCCTCAGCAATTGGTAACTTTACTTATAGACACCTGGGGATAGAAGTGAGGTTTAATTTTGGTTTACCTTTGCCCAGATGGTATAGCCCTTTGGGGTGCTGGTTTTATAGGGGAATATTTCCCACCATGGTTGTGCCCTAACTTTGATTCTGTCCATCTTTTTCCTCCAAGGCTAGCAAAACGGATGTTCAGATTCTCAGGATTAGACAGCTGTCCTCAGGACGAAAACAACTGTCAATGCTCTCCTTACCTCTCTGGGTTCCCACTTTTGGCCTGATCATTTTAACTTCTTGTCAGAGATTTACTGTATTTAATAATTTACTTTTTTTGCTTTCTGTTTTTAAATTTTTATTTTATATTGGAGTATAGTAGATTAACAATGTTGTGTTAGTTTCAGGTGTACAGCAAAGTGACAGGTGTACAGCAAAGCGATTCAGTTCTATATATACATGTATCTATTCTTTTTCAAATTCTTTTCCCATTTAGGTTATTACAGAGTATTGAGCAGAGTTCCCTGTGCTATAGTGTAGGCCCTTGTTGGTTATCTATCTATTTATTTATTTATTTATGGCCACATTGTATCTTCGTTGCTGCACAAGGGCTTTCTCTGGTTGTGGCGGGCAGGGGCTACTCTTTATTGCGGTGCGTGGGCTTCTTATTGTGGTGGCTTCGCTTGTTGTGGAGCACAGGCTTCAGTAGTTGTGGCACATGGGCTCAGTAGTTGTGGCTCGTGGGCTCTAGAGCACAGGGTCAGTAGTTGTGGCGCATGGGCTTAGTTGCTCCATGGCGTGTGGGATCTTCCCGGACCAGGGCTCGAACCCGTGTCCCCTGCATTAGCAGGCAGATTCCTAACCACTGCGCCACCACTGATTTTCTTTTTGATTTTTCTTTTTCAAAGATGAGTACCATGCCATTTGGGGACTTCCCTGATGGCACAGTGGTTAAGACTCCATGCTCCCAATGCAGGGGGACTGGGTTTGATCCCTGGTCAGGAAACTAGATCCCACATACATGCTGCAACTAAGAGTTTGCATGCCACAACTAAGGAACCTGTGTGCCGCAACTAAGGAGCCTGCCTGCTGCAACTAAGACCCAGTGCAACCATATAAATAAATGTTTAAAAAAAAAAAAGCTGAGTACCATGCCATTTAAATTAGTTACATTTAATATGATTATAATATTTCTAATGCTAGTTCCCACCCCATTGTTATTTAGTATTCTTGTTTCATGCTTTTGTCAAATGAATTTTAGAAGTGTTTTTGTTGAGTTTTGTGAAATATTCTTGTGGTGTTTTAATTGGAATTTTGTTAAACTCACAACTTAATTTATGAAAAACTGTTACCTTTGTGATATTTGAACCTTTCATTTAAGAACATGAAATACTTCTCTATCCAAATCCTTATTTATCCTAGTAATATTTGGTCATTTTCTTTATATCATGAAGATGTATGTCTTTTGTTAGGTTAATTGGTAGTTTAATGTTTTTCGTTGCTGTTGTTAATTGAATGCTTTTTAAAAATTATATTTTCTAGCTCGTTATTACTACTACATGAGAATGCATTTGACTTTTGCAGATTTATATTTATCTTTTATTTACTGAAGTTTTAATTATCTATTGTTATGACTGATTTTCTTTGAATTGTGTTGGTATATAATCGAATTGTCTACATGTATGATATTCTCATCTCTTCTTTTCTAGTATTTCCCTTTTTGAATATCTTTGCATTGATAAGAATGTCTAACATGAGAGTGAAAATAAGAACAGTCTCATTTTAGCCCGTATTTTTAATGGAGTCATCCCTGTTGTAAAATATAAGATATTGTATTGGGTCTTGATTTTAAGTACTTCTAATTTTATGTTTTAATATATCTGTTAGAAATGATTTGAGTTTAACAGATGCCATTTCAAATATGCATTGATAATACATACTGTGTGATTCCATATATCCATGTAAGTTCAGGAATAGGTAAAACTAACCTATGGTGAATAAGTCAGATAGTGGTTATATCTGGGGTGTATTAACTGGGAAAGGGCACAAGAAAGCATACTGATGTGCTAGAAGTGTTCTGTATCTCTATTTGAATGTTGTTCATGCAGTTATATATGTAAGTAAAACTATATTGAGACATACACTTAAGATCAGAGAAGTAGTTCGAAGTAATTGTGTTTGTTACTATAAATGTGGTATGTTTCTTGCTTAGCCACTGGTAGGGTTTTTTAAAAAATGTTTCCCTTTAGTTTAATTTCAGGAGACTATGTCTTAGTCTTATCTGGTTCAATAAAGGTCCTCTCAATTTCTGGCCTGAATTATTTTTATTTGTTCAAGATACTGTTGAGATAGGACTCCTTTAATCATTTATTATTTGTCAGTGGTTTCTTTTACTACTTCAAGAAGTATCATTCACTGGATATATTTTTTATATTCCAGCCCTGGATTGTTGTCATTCTCTCATAACTTTTTTTTCATTGATTTATTTATTCTTTCTATGTATGGATATGGTTTTCTGGTTTACTTGTTTCATTTCATTTCATTTTTTTTTGCACTGTTCAATCAGCTTTTTACTTATTTATATTGTTTTACAATACCATGATAACTTCCTTCATGTACATGAGAGAAATTTTTAATCATTTTCCAAATTATATTTGTGACTTTTGTGGTAAGTCTAATTCAGAAGCTTTATCCGTTTCTGGGCTCTCATTGTTCATCCCCTTTAGTATTGTGAAACTTTTCACTAGTCTCTATTTTCCATTTATTTTCTTCTTTTAATTTTGTATCACTGATCTTTGCTGTTGATGAACAATTTTTTTTGTGTCAAACAATTTTATTGATATTTTTTGCTTCTCATTACTCACCAACTCCTTAAAAGCATTACTGCTGAAGGCTGTTGAGAAGGAAGATTGTGTACTTGCTACCATGCTTCAGAATATGACTGACTAGAGGATGCTACCCTGTGGGAATAACCAAAGAGCAGTGTAGCTTGAAAATAGGGAAGGGTGCCCCAGGGTTAAGGTTGACTACATGCCAACTATGAATCCATAATGTATCACTACAGTTACGAATCAAACACATGTACTATTGAGATGACTAAATATGCATATCAAATCGTACTGTGGAATAATATTGGAAAACTCTATTAGACTACCATGGCTAGGGGAATCCCCTGGTGGTCCAGTGGTTAGCACGCAGTGCTTCCACTGTAGGGGGGCATGGGTTCGATCCCTGGTCAGGGAACCAAGATCCTGCATGCCGCATGGCACAGCCAATAAATAAATAAACCCTCTTTCTTAAAAAAAAAAAAAAAAAAAGAATACCATGGCTAGTTTTGATATAAAAATAAATAAGGTATGAAAAATTGTAGAAAGTTGAGACAGGAACAATAAAAACTTAGAAGGAATGTGGGGAAAGGTTAAGTAATGATGCCATGGACCATTTTGTCCTGCTTTGTCTTAAGGTTGAAGGACTGTGTGCCTCTGCCTCCGTGTCAGCCATCTAATCGTTTGAGGTTGAAATTTTGAGAGGGCAGTAGTGTGACTTCACTCTTTATCATTTATTCTGTGAAAAACTTCCATATTGGGCAGGACCTTGGAGAGAGCATACTTCAGTGAAAGGCCAGTGCTTTTAAACTGGATGTAAAATGGAGAGGTGCCTTTGGATGTGCAGGGACTGTGGTCTTAAAATATTCTCCACTAAAAATAAAAATCAGGGCTCCTTGGGGAAATGGCTGATTCTAAGTCTGGGGCAAAAAAATGCACAAGATAAGTCTGGGATGTCTTTTCATTCCAGTTGGTAAGGAAGCTGTCAAAACCTACTAAGTTTATGTCAAAAGTACTGAAGAGTCGAGTCAACCTGGAAAGGCTCCCACTGGGCAAACGTGAAACAGTTTGAGAATCGATAAGGATGATAATTATATTGGATTAAAACATACCTAATGGTTAATTCATGAGTTTATAATGATACTGAGAAAAAGATTGACCACCATTAGAGGCTGCTAGAGAATTAACTCATTATTTTGAAAACTAATAAATAAAGGAAAAGAATCCAACACTTATCCTATCTTTTCTATGTCAACTGTACCACTGGGTAACAAAATAATAGATCAGAGAACATTTCTCTTGATAGAACTATTCCAGCTAATGAATGAAGACAGAATGACAGAATTAAAATACCACTATTTTGGGAGGTCGACTTCCAGAATGGTGAAGTGAGGACCTTGGGATGTGTGTACAGATGAAACAGTATTGGATGAGTTGATAATAGTTGGTGAGTTCATAAATGTTGACAGTGGCTGGTGGGTTGGTAACAACTTTATTAATATATAATTCACATATCGGTGTGAATTATTCAGTGTTTATTAATTAGCTGTTTTACCTAAAGCATTTTAAAGAGGAAGAAGAGGCAGAAATCATTCCTTCTTCTGGAGAAGGTGGAACAAAATCTATATCATAATCATCTTCATCAAGCTCAACACATGGAGATTTCCCAGTTGAACTTTCTACCAAGTTTTTCTTTTTTCACTGTTATCTAAAGTAAAGCAGTTGTTAAACATAGATTATTTTAATAATTAGCGAGTGGAGTATGATATATGTAAAACTTCATATTTCCATGAATGTCATTTAGTGTTGTTAATCCTTCCTTCTAAGATATATGGCATAAAATAAAAGGAGATCTCTGGTAAACATAGAATGGGAAAGAGGGTTATAACTCTCAGCTCAAATGAATGAGAATTGTTTACTAGCCGTATATTCTGCTATCCCTTCTTCCTTTGGCCCCAGTAATTTTAAGGTGGCTTAAGCTACACATTATGCCAGGCAGCAGCTCAGCAGTGTCACAATTTGTTACACAAGAGGTGTAAATATGCTTGGTAAAAGTGTTCTTTCAGGTTTAAACTAGGTAATTATGAAGCACGGTATCTTGCTGGTAAACCATTGCTGTCATTGGTGGTGCTCTTCCTTCTTTTCCGGATTTTCCCCTTAGGCAGAGAATTCAGTTATTCCTTTGTTCTTTGGGTTTTCAGTGTGCTTTGATCATTTTCTCCCACCTCACTCCCCATTCGGCTTCCATTTATGCTTCAAGCCTAGGCCAGGTCCCATTTTTCTGCAAGCCTTTTCCTAATAAGCCCTTCCCTAATGTCTTTTGTGCTTATTTTAGCCTTGGGGGAAAACCAGGTCATTTGCTATTTAAGTGAGACTTCAGTTAGTTAAAGATTATATATTTCAAATGTTACAGGTTGTAAATGTCAAAACAGTTTTTTGAAAAAAAAAAAAAAAAAAAACCTCACTACTCTGGACACAGTTGGAACAGTGCTCTACCCCACAGTAAATATTGTGATTAATGCAAAGTGCATAACTCCACTGATATTTTTTTCCCTCACTTTTTAGGATCATGGCTGCTGTTCCTCAGAATAATCTACAGGAGCAACTGGAACGTCATTCAGCCAGAAAACTTAATAATAGATTAAGTACTTCAAAACCAAAATCTTCGTAAGTATTTCGGTTGGTTTGCTTCCATATAGGCACTAACACACAAGTGAAATACCTTCTCTTTCAGCTCTTTCATTGTAGAGATGAGGAAATGAAGCTGAGAGGGTCAGTGATTTTCCCACTTTGCAAATTAATGGTAGAGCATGTTTTAGCAACACTAGGTAATTTATTGTTCAGCACCTTTGCATGGTTTCTAGCACATGGTTTTTTTTTTTTTTTTTTTTTAGCACATGGTTTTTGTTCAGTAAATATTCATTGAATGAATGAATACAAATCTTGTAAATTTGGGCAAATCGGTGTTTTTAATATTTTAATATAATTTTATATCCTTTTCAAAAACCATTTCTAAGGAAACTGTAGCTCTCCAGTTCTGTTCTTTCCTCCAAGCTATATTCCAAACTCCTTCTAACAGTACCTGATATTTTATAATCTTTATTGTGCTCTTACCAGATTCTAGACACCATTCTATGTGCTTGACTTCAAAGTCATCATTGACCTTCATGTCACTAAATCCATCCGATGTCCAGGACTCTTGCCTCTTTCACTTGTCTTTCAGATTTCAGCATAGCTGGCAGTTTCTGACTCTTTTCCCCATAAAACTTTTATCAGAGTAGAAACAAGTAGCCACGTTTTCCATTTACGCTGTCCCCTCCCTCTGGAGAGGCTATTAATTAAGGACTATGAGCCTGAGAAACAAAGTAGTAGGAAAGGCCCAGATACTCTCAAAGCTGAATAATTAGCTTCTGAATAGGAAGAATCAGAGCATGCAAAGCATAATTTAAGTTACCTTACACATTTTAAAATCAGAGACGGAGGTAGATTCTTCGCTCGCTCATTTGTGATGCAAGGAAGTAAGTTTTTATATAAATTAGAGTTTTGTTTTGTATACTTGCTGGGTTTGTATACTTGCTGGGTTTTGTATACTTGCTGGGTTTGTTGAAATTAATCCATCTAATTCAGTTTTTCGATTATTTTTCAGAGGTTTCACTTTTAAAAAGAAAGTATCTTCAGCCAACAATGTATCTGTAACTAGTGTGTCAGTAGCAAAAGCTCCTGTGTTGAATGATAAAGATGTTAATATTACTGAGGCCTTTTCCTTCAGTGAACCTTTTCCCCACACCACAAATCAGCAGACAAAGATCAATGACTTTAAAAATACTCCAGCTGGACAGCAAACTAAGAGAGTTGGTTCAAAACCATTATTGCCAAATTTGTCACAGGTTCCTCAGGAAGTTTTATGCACTACCCAGAACACACTGGTTGTAAAGGAATCCTGCGATGCTACTTTCAAGAAATTAGAATTTAGTTCTTCATCAGATTCTCTTATTACCTTCAATGATTGGGATGATATGGATGACTTTGATACTTCTGGAGATTCAAAAGCATTTGTGACACCACGCCAAAACCACTTCATAAGAGTAAGCACTGCTCAGAAATCAAAAAAGTCTAAGAGGAACTTTCTAAAAGCACACCTTGATAAAACAAATACAGTAAAGACTGATTTGACTCCTTCCTCCTCTGAGAGCAAGCAGGCATATTTGACTAAGAAACAGAAGGATGACTCAGAATGGTTAAATAGTGATGTGATTTGCATTGATGATGACCCCAATTCCGAAGAGCTTATAAATGAAGATACTCAGGAAAATCACCCTTTAAAAACTCATTTGGGAGAGGAAAGAGGTAAAAATTATTGTTTTATTTCATTTCAAAAGGTTGTATTAGTTTATTCAAAGCTAGGCATTGGGAACAGCAGCAAATATGATTTAGCTTTTGTCCTTAGGATGTACAGAGGTGCTTACACATCCTAAGCACCATCTGTTGGCCACGTTCTTGAGGCAGGGCATACTAAGGAAATGAAAGATTTTATTCTGCTATTTATATAAACAACAAGGATAGCTCCGTGATTTTATATATGAAGAAATATGTAGAGGGACTTCCCTGGTGGCACAGTGGTTAAGAATCTGCCTGCCAGTGCAGGGGACACGGGTTCGAGCCCTTGTCCAGGAAGATCCCACATGCCATGGAGCAGCTAAGCCCATGAGCCCCAATTACTGAGCCTGCACCCTAGAGCCAATGAGCCACAACTACTGAAGCCCGCGCACCTAGAGCCCATGCTCGGTAACCAGAGAAGCCACCGCAGTGAGAATCCCGGGCACTGCAATGAAGAGTAGCCCCCTCTCGCCACAACTAGAGAAAGCCCATGTGCAACAACAAAGACCCAACGCAGCCAAATAAATAAATTTAATTAACTAATTAATTAAAAAAAAAGAATTATGTAGAGAATATAATGCTTAGTGAAATAAGTCAGAGAAAGAAAAATACTATATGATATCACTTACATGTGGAATCTAAAAAATAATAAAAATGAATCTATATACAAAACAGACACAGACTTGCAGATATAGAAAACAAACTTATGGTTACCAAAGGGGAGAGGGAAGGGGGAGGGACAAATTAGGAATATGGGATTAACAGATACAAACTACTATATGTAAAATAGATAAGCAACAAGCATTTATTGTGTAGCACTGGGAATTATACCCAATATCTAGTAATATCCTATAATGGAATATAATCTGCAAAAAAAACTGAATCACTTTGCTGTACACCTGAAACTAACACAGTATTGTAAATCAACTATACTTCAATAAAAAGAAAAGAAAAGAAGGTCCATAGAAGTTAAAATGGCTTCTTAATGGTCTACTGCCTGGTTGGTAGTAGAAATGGGATGTGAAACTAAGCCTTTGTGTTATAATTCTTTTATGGTTTGTACCACATAATGTTGGTGTATAATATGATCTAATCATGCTATTAAAGTATTATAAATTACATGCAAATTATTTTCTGTTTAGGTCTCATAGTTATTAGATGTCTAGAACTTAATAGCTGACATTAGCCATACGTGGAGGTACCCACATTATGAAACAGTTGTAAATATGAGACTAATATTTTTAAACACCTGAATCCCATCAAGGTTACTATAGGGTGAGAGAGGACTGAAAAGTGATTGGTAATAAGCAAAACTATAGTCTAATCAAACGTGTTGCTATTTATGAAGAGAAAATTTGGTAAAAGGTAAACTAGAGAGCAACAGTTTGGCAGTGTTTTCCCACGTAGTCAAGAGAGAGACACTCTGGGAGACTTAAATAACTAAGACACCTTTGTGGTAAAGTAGAGATTGTTTATCTGTATAAACAACAGTGTTTGTACAGTTATCAGGCTTACTTGTACTTTACCCTTATTTAAGTGTGAATGAAAAACAGAGAAACGAGAAAGTACTGATAATAAGGATGGGTTTCATAATTTAACCGGAGACAGTCATGAAAATCCTTAAGCAAATCATCGGCCTCAATCCAGCACTCATTGGACTTATTCCAGTTGACTCAATCATTGTTTATGAAGAAACAAGGCAACACTAACGTGTGAAAGGAGAGAACTCATACCGCACAGAGTGGTGTTAGTGCTTATGACTTGCTCAGAGCACTCACTCACAAGTGCTTACACCCTGTTCTTTCTGTCTCGTTAATATTAAAATAACCTATGTTTATCAGCTGTTTTTTTGTTCTTTAGATAATTGTGAAAAGAAGAAAAACTTGGAAGAAATGGAATTACATTCAGTTGAGAAATCTTCATGTGTTGAGCTTGATGAAGATGATTATGACATAGATTTTGTTCCACCTTCTCCAGAAGAAGGAATGACTTCAACCTCTTCATCCTCTTTAAAATGCTCTAGGTAAAATAGTTTATTAATTAATAAACATTGATTCTGGGGTAGCTGAAATAATTTAGTTATGTAGTATCATCTCAAAATTGATTAATTTCATGCTTCTGCACAATTTATTTTGTATCCAAATGAAAGCATCAAAAAGTCCCTATTTATTTACATTTTATTTAATTGTTGGTATTCTAAAGCTGTAAAGTTCCATTGTGATTCATTACATGGGACCTCTAAACAGTTTTATGTAATTGATCTTGCCATGTGGAATATAGTCCTAAAGATACTGTATTTCCAATCTCATGTACCTGAAATGACCCAAAACTAACACCTTATTTGTGAAGGGACTTAGTAAGTAATGTGTTCTTCATCTTCTTGATTTTTTTTTATTTTTTAAAAAATCCAAATAGAATTGACCATTGTATTTGTCATTCACTGAATTTTGGTAAATTAGTGACATGATTGTGGTTAAGTGGTAGTATTATGGGAAAAATAGAGTCCACATAGTTCATTAATAGCTGAAAATACTAATAGTCTTTGTTACCTCCATCCTCACCCCAGTCTAAATCACTGTTCAGTTGAGTGGTCTGGTATATACTCTGCTGTTAACCATATTTTGATGAGAAACAAATCCCTCTAGTTTATCACCTGAAGGCAGGAAGGAGGTGTTTGCCTGCATAACCTAGTTTTCTCTAGGTTTTTGTTTTAACAGGTGAGTTGAGATGTTTAAAGAGGTGGGAAAGGTTGAAGCATGATTGCTGTTAGACAACAAAACAAAAACTGTAAGAGCTCCCCTCTTTCACCTCCCAATAGAAATTGAGACAGAATTGTAGGAAAAAAACTGAACAAGAGTTCATATAGCATTCATCAGCATTCTCTTTTAACAGGAGAAGCAGTTGAGGCCTAAGGAGGAGCAGGGGATTGTCTGGGGTGATAATTAAAGGCAAATGGACTAAGATCCAGTGTAGGGTTATTTCCTGGGTCATACCATTCCCTGTTGACTGCCTGGCTTTTTTCTTTGTTTATTAAAAAAGTGTGTATTGCACAGATAACATTGTAACCACATTAACAGGATACTTACTGGTAGTCTTACAGTCCAACAAACCAAACATTTTCTGTATCCACATTAAGTTTTTTTATTTTTTTTTAATTGAAGTATAATTGATTTACAATATTGTGTTAGTTTCAGGTATACAGCATAGTGATTCAGTTTTGTTTTGTTTTGTTTTCAATTATATTCCATTATAGGTTGTTACAAGACATTGAGTATAATGCTCTGTGCTATACAGTAAATCCTTATTCCTTATCTATTTTGTGTCTGTACTCCTAATTTGTCCCTCCCCCATTCCCTAGCCACATTGTTTTGTTTCTTCTCTACGTGTATATATGATTTTTACATTGCCATAATCAACATGTAGCTATAATTTTTCAATCTGCTTTTCTTTTTTTTTGTTTTGTTTTGTTTTGTTTTTTGTTTTTTTTTTTTGTGGTATGCGGGCCTCCCTCC
>NC_041224.1:42947343-42971698 GCF_002837175.3 Physeter macrocephalus
CTCCGCTGCGGCCTCTCCCGTCGCGGAGCACAGGCTCCGGACGCGCAGGCCCAGCGGCCACGGCCCACGGGCCCAGCCGCTCCGCGGCACGCGGGATCCTCCCAGACCGGGGCGCGAACCCGGTTCCCCTGCATCGGCAGGCGGACGCGCAACCGCCGCGCCACCAGGGAAGCCCCAATCTGCTTTTCTTTTAACATTATTTTAAAAACATTTTGCATATTGCTACATAGTCATTATTTTTATTTTATTATTTTTATTTTATTTTTTTATTTTATTATTTTTATTCCTTTTAATGGCTACATTATTTAATGAGTTGTCATACCTAGATCTTCAGCAGTTGGGAAATGGTTGTTTCCAAGGTAAATGCTCTCTATATTTTTCCATTGCAACCTAGTATACATATTTGTATACATTATAAAACTAAAATAGAATTTTCACAAATGATACTGTATGTGCAGTACACACAAATTTTCTGTTATATTTTATTTCATTTTAAAGTGCTGGTTGTGACTTCTGAATTAATTTCAGAGGTGTAATGGTCAGATAACATATGACAGAAAAAAGAACATGTCTTTGTAACTCCTGTATTCCTAAACCTCTTTAGCTGGGCCGTAAAATGCTCCATCTTCAGACCCCAAATTACCTTTACAGCTTTATCTCCAGCTATGCTCTTACAGTAACCCTAAGCTCAATAGCCTAATGAGACTTACAACATAGTTATTCATCATTCTTTGATTTACTTAGAAGATTGCATTCCAAAATCCTGCTTTAGAAAAGTACAGTTGATTCCTGAATATCGAGTAAATAGAATTGTCTTTTTTATCTTTCCTTTGTAAGCTGTCACTTTCCCATACCCATCATTCAAGGTTTCCTCAAATCCTACCTTCTTGGCAAAGCCTTCTCAAGTTCCAGAAAGTGTTATCTTTTTTTGGATTGCCATAGTACCCTCTCTTTAATACTCCTTTAGTACTAATTTATTTTGTTACTTTTAAACTAGTTTTTATATCCAATCAGACTGACCATGTTTATATGTGTTAATATTGGGGCCAGGGTCTTCCCTGGTGGCACAGTGGTTAAGAATCCGCCTGCCAATGTGGGGCACACGGGTTTGATCCCTGGTCCGGGAAGATCCCACCTGCCACAGAGCAACTAAGCCCGTGTACCACAACTACTGAGCCTGTGCTCTAGAGCCCGTGAGCTACAGTTATTGAGTCCACATACCACAACTACTGAAACCCGCGCACCTAGAGCCCGTGCTCTGCACCTGCCAATGTGGGGCACACGGGTTTGATCCCTGGTCCGGGAAGGTCCCACCTGCCACAGAGCAACTAAGCCCGTGTACCACAACTACTGAGCCTGTGCTCTAGAGCCCGTGAGCTACAGTTATTGAGTCCACATACCACAACTACTGAAACCCGCGCACCTAGAGCCCGTGCTCTGCAACAAAAGAAGCCCCCACAATGAGAAGCCCGCGCACTGCAACGAAGAGCAGCCCCCGCTAGCCACAACTAGAGAGGGCCCGCGCACAGCAATGAAAACCCAGTGCAGCCAGAAATAAATTATTAATAAATTAATTAATTTTAAAAAATATTGGAGCCAAAAGATGGAAAACTTTGAGGGCCAGCTAAAGAGGTTTTAGAGTAGAGGAGATAGAAAGACATGTTTCTCTTTTCTGTTACATAGCATCTGACCAGTTGTGGAAAATATTAGAGGAAAAAGTATGCATTTGGTCTAGTCTATACTGTGATCGGTTTAATATTTTTTAATTTGTAGTGTGTTGAAGGATCTTGACACCTCTGACAGCAAGGATGGTCTTAGCACATCAGAAGACTTGTCAAAATCGGAGAAAATGACTACACAGCAGCCTAATCAAGAAACCAGCACAAGCTATGATGGTACAAAAGTGTTTGGGACATAACGTGTATTGTAACTGCTTACTTTTGAAAACAAAGTAAGATTGTATTCTTAACCTGTGATGGCATAGTACTCGATGGCGAGCTCGTAGTTCCTTTTCCTGTAACAGTGAATCATTCGTAATAACCAACCGCCACGGGTTAACCATTGTTGCTCAAACAGCTCAGAAACCGAGAAACTTGTTTTCTCACTAGGTGACTTTCTAACAAGTAACGTTTTCAAAATAGACAATGAATTATTTCTCCCACTGAACCAAAATTTTGCCTTTCTATAACTTTAATCTTTGTGAGGTAAGTCTGAAGCGCCTAGCGCTAAATAAAGTTAGATCTTTTACCTCTTCTTTATAGCTACTGGTTTCTAGACCTTTCATCCTCCTGGTTATCTGGGTTTGATTCTTGGTGTCCGCTTGAAGTTTAATACTTTTTGTTTGTTTGATTTGTCTCTAATTATTTTTAAATTTTCTATTAAATATCTAGTATAAATAATCCAGTAGCACTACAAGGCTTTGAAAAACAGCTGTCTCCTTTCCCACTCCTGATTTCTACTTCCCAGAGGCTTTTTTAGGCTAGAGATTTGTGTCCTTCTATTATGAAATTTTTTCTGGTATCATTTCTTTTTATTTTCTTTTTTTGTTTTTTCTTTTCTCTTTCATTCTTCCTGGAACTTTAATTATTGGGCTATTAGACCTCCATTAATTAACTTTTCTATTTTTCATCTCTTGCCTTTTTGCTTTCTGGGAGATTTTCTCAATTTTAAAATTAACTCTTCAATGGAATTTTTCATTTTCATCAAATTAATTTCCAAGAGCTGTGTTGTATTCTCTGAGTATTTCTGTAATGTTTTCTATTCTTGTTTGATGGGTGCTGTACTTATGGTGTGTGTGTGCATGCATATGCACATGTGTAGTGATCTCTGTGTGTTGTTCCTGTTTCCTCTGAATTTCTTTTTGTTTATTTTGGTCTCTGAGTTTATTGTTAGAGATGTTCCTGAAAAGCCTGATGTTGTAGGCACTCTTCTAAGTGCCTTAATATTAACTAATTTAATCCTCACAATGATCCTTTAAGGTGGTTTCTGTTATCCTGTTTTACAAATAAGGAAACCCAGGTACAGGAGAGTTAAATAATTGCTCATGGTCATAGAGTTAGACAGCAGCAGAGCTAGGATTTGAACCCAGCAGTCTTGAGGCTCTTGAGTTTACATCGATAGCCACTGCAGTATACTGTTTCTACCTCATTAAGTTTCACTGGTAAAATGGTTAGTGAGGACGAGAGCAAGGACAGAGTCCCACAGCATGTCTTTAGCGGCCTCCCTCTCAGCTGACATCAGTCCCTTCATCACCACTTCTTGTTCATCTTGTTACGCGTCTGCCTTCAGACTGTGTTTCTCTCCCTTGTCCACGGGGATGCAAAAGACTCAGTCATATGACTCTAGAAGTTCAAGGTCTGAGGCAGCAAGAGGGAACAGGTGGGACATTGGCTCTAGAGTGATGCAGACCTAGTATACAAGCCTGCCTCTTCCCACTCCTGGCTGGGTGACTATGCCTAATTAATTAAGCTTCTTTGGACCTCAGTTTCTTGTTCTGTTAAATGAGGAAAATAGTGTCTGCCTTTTGCCCAGTAGTTGTCAGGATTCAAGGTAAAGTGCCCAACACACTGTAGGCCTTCAATAAATGGTAGCTATCATTATCTGCTAGTCTAGTAATCCTTTCAAAGAAGGAAATACGTTGAGATGGCTGGTTTATTTTTATGAACTCTTGCTAACTCTATAATTGTTTCCTCTTTTTCTTAGAGCTCACAAAGCAGCCATTTGATAACATGTTCTGGAATTTTGCCTTGAATTAACTTTAAGATCACCAGCCTGAAGCTTTTGGCATCCCTTTAGAATTTTTTTTTTGAAAATTAGAACAATGTTTGCCTGTCTTCACTCTTCCATCACCTCTCCTATTCACTAGATGCCGCATGCATCAGTGACATTTTCTTTGTAGGTTTCCTTTGTACTCTGAGGTGTAATCTGTCTAGACGAAGAGACTTGAGCTCCTTTCCAATAACTGTATCTCTCTGAGCCTGTCTTGGTTTTCATTTCCTTTGGACTGTTGTTTATGTTCCTCTCTCCAATCCAATGCCCATTCTCCTTGCAGAGAAAACAGATTTGAAACAGGAACCCAGCAAGTCCACTTTTACCATTTCATGCTTCATGACCTTATTTACATCAGCCAAAACTAGTAAAAGTCCACACCCCCAGGTCATTTTCACACAGACACATGCGTCCCATCGTCTGTGTTATGTCTCCACCACCACCCCCGTCTGTCCTCTCTTCCTCTCCTTCCTGCCCCTTAGACCCTTCAACCAGCTGCCCTTGGTAAACAATTTCCCAGTAGCCTCATTCTCTTCTCTGATTGTCTTCTGAGAATACTGTTGCCTCTGCAGCCAGCCTAAACTGTTTATTTCTCCTGCACACCTTAGGCCCCAGAGATAGGTAGGCATCTTCCTTCCCATTGCTACCCTAACCCATTTTTTTTTCTTTCCGTCATATAAAGCCACCCCTCCTTTGACATTATTTCTTAGTTACATAGCTGAAATTTAAAAGTGTGAAGTGGGCTGGCCAGATTCAGATGTCCAGACATTGTTATCAGGAATTTCTCTCTTTCGCACCTGCCTTCTCTCTCTTCTCTTTCATCCCATCTCTCCATCTCAATCTCCCATTTCCTTCCATCTCTGTTTTCTGCTTTTCCTTGTGTTGGTCTTATTTTCAAGCTTGTGTTTTTCTCTGTGGTGGCAGAGATGGCCACCAGCAGCCTGTCCAACTTGTTAAAGAGAGAGGTCCTCTTTTCCAGTCAGTCGAAAAACTCTTAGATCTAATTCTCATTGAGCTGCCTTACATCACATGCCCACTGAGGACGTGGGAGTGGGGATGGGAAGTCTCCAAAAAGAAAGTCCAAGTGCTGTACTGTTAGGAAACACTGGTTGGCAGGCAAACCAGAGCAACAGGTGAGGTTCTTACCTGTCCATACTTTATGGTGTACTTTGTATGGGCATGGTGAGATTTACACCTGAAGTTAGTAAAAAAAATCATAAACTTTTGTATCTTGCAACAACTTTGGTTACCCTAAGAGAAATAATAAGAATTAACATGAAATGAAAGGATAACACAGTTATGAGCTCTTATGATCTGGAATAGAGACAGTATGACTTCAAATTATTTCATAGGCAGATAATGGGAGAATATATGGTTGTTTCTAATCTCGTTAGTAAACTACTTCAAGTTTTACATGCATAGCTTTCAAATTTTTAAGTCTTTTTTGTGTTGACAAAAAATATTAACAACATAAATACTTTATAGCTCGACAGATAAGTTTACAGCAACAACTTATTCATGTGATGGACCGTATCTGTAAAATAGTTGACACTATTCCTGATGACAAGCTGAAAACTTTGGATTGTGGGAACGGACTGCTCCAGCAGCGGGACATAAGGTATCTTGATTTTTCTCCTTCTGGAATATATCTGACTGCGTTTCCACCACCACTGTAAGTCACAAATGTATAGGGCAAGATTTCCAGGCATTCTGGCTAGGAAATTGAATAGGATAATTATCACTTTGTCTTTTTTTTTTTTAATTGGAATGTAGTTGATTTACAATGTTGTGTTAGTTTCCGGTATAAAAAAAAGTGATTCAGCTATACATGTACATATATCTATTCTTTTTCAGATTCTTTTCCCATATTGGTTATTACAGAGTATTGAGTAGAGTTCCCTGTGCTATACACTGTGTCTTAAATTTATTACTTTTTCAAACTCTTCCTTTAGCATTTGTATTCAAATTTTTAAGGTCGGAAAAAAGAGGATATATTTTGCCACGATTTGGCATGAAAACTAAAGATAAACTTGTGTGCCTACCGTAGCTGACTACTTATAATTAATTTGATGTTCTGTGCTCTCTCTTCAGAAGGAAACTCCTAGCTGAAGCAGATTTTAATACGAGTGATGCCAGTGTTCTTGGCTCATTGTGGAGATGCAGGCCTGATTCACTTGGTAGTTCTGTGGAGGATATGGCATCTGTTTCCCCACCTTGTGCATTTCCAAAGGGTGATGATTTCTGCCCTACAGGGAATTCTGTTAAGGAGGTCACTTTTCCAAACCTTCCTTCAAATTCCATTTCTACTGGGGAGTGTTTACTGACTCCTACCCCAGGAAAGACAGGATTCTCAGCCACCACCAAGAATCTCTTTGAAAGACCGTTATTCAATTCCCATTTACAGGAGTCCTTTGTAAGTAGCAACTGGGCTGAAACACCAAGGGTAGAAAAAAGAAATGAAAGCTCTTATTTCCCAGGAAATGTTCTCACAAGCACTGCTGTGAAAGATCAGAATAAACACACTACCTCTATGAATGACTTGGAAAGAGAAATCCAGGCTTCCTATGATATTGACAATTTTGACATAGATGACTTTGATGATGATGATGATGACTGGGAAAATGTGATGCATAATTTAGCAGCCAGCAAGTCTTCCACAGCTGCCCATCAGCCTATTAAGGAAGGTCGGCCAGTTAAATCAGTATCAGAAAGAATTTCTTCTTCAGCCAAGACAGACTGTCTTCTGGCATCTACTGCTCAGAATAAAAACTTCTCAGAGTCAATTCAGAATTACACTGGTAAGTTTAAAATAAATTGAATGCTTATGTTTTATGTGAAAACAAAATTGTCCAAAATAGGAATCGTATAAGAAAAACCATAGCAAATCATCATGGCCTGAAAACGACATTGTTTCTATGCAAATTTCTGCTGATAATATGAATTACAAATCACAATTTCAAAAGCAAGTTGCTCTTTTGTCTCTGTAGCAGCTGTAGTTTTATAAAATGTGTAATTATAACCTATTGTAGTAAAGCTCTAAAGTCATTACAAATGTGCTTTGCCTTTAAATTAACATTTTTTTAGTCCCTAAAACAATAAAGCTCATGAGGGCCAAGTTTTTAATGATTATGGGGGATGGATAAAAAAGCAAAGCTGAATTTATGTTAAAAATGTAATTGTGTGTATTTTTAGAATTCTGGATTGATGAGAACTGATTTATAAAGTTTATAAAGTAGAGAAACATGTTTTATGTCTTCAAATATTAAAATTCAGGGCAGCCTAAGAAAGATAAGAAGTCAGAAATTTTTAAAATCAGTCAAGTTATTTCTTTTGGTCTAGAATCATTTTAATTCATTCAACAAATATTTATGGAGTGCCCACTGTATGCCATGTTCTGTGCACAGGTCCTGGTAATAGATGAGTAATGAAGAGTTCCTGCCCTCTTGGAGCTCACAGTTTACTGAGAGAAGTTTTTGGAAGAGTGAAATTAGCTGTTGTAAAGGCTGCAGAGAAAACCCAAAATTAATTTTAAAACCTTACATCGACCCTATAAAGTTATCAAAAAGTGTTTTTTTTAACTGAAACAAGTTTATACATGTAAGGTTTCGTAAAGTACAGTCCTCCCTGTTTTTGCCATTGATGACTTAATGCCACGGAGGCTATTCTTACAGTTCCTCTGTTGACCTTTAAAATAACCGTTAATGGATTTATTTTTGTGTCATGTTTGGGCGTGTCATACTTGGTGTTCGCAATTATCTTTGCGGTGTTTGAGTGCCGGGATTGATGTAACCGCCAGCGCTGGCGTGAGCACCTCTTGTTCTCCGTGCGGAGCCAGAGTTGCAACAGCGAGGAGGCAGCACAGGGGCGGGCACGAGAGACGCCATGGAAGAAGAACCAGAGGAAGTTGGGGTGATTCTGCGGTTTCAGACCCAGTGACTGGGAAAACCGTGACACTGTTAACAGAAACAGGGAAGTCAGGAGGCAGGCAGATTTGGAACAAAGCTGAGGAGGGCTGTTTTAAGGCTTGTTGAGCATGAAGTGTTCGGAAGTCATTCAGGTAGAAATGTCTGGCAGACAGTTGGAGGTGCGTGCAGGACTGGAACTTAGGAGGGCATCCGTCAAGTCTTAAGAAAGAGATCTAGGTGTTGTGTGCACATCAGTGAAGTTTAAGGTCATAGGACTAGGAAAATTCCACAAAAAAAAAACAGTCTAAAGAGCCCAGTCCCAAGTGTCGGAAAGATTCCCAAATTTAAGGGGCAAGTGGAGGAAATGGAGCCAGGAAAGGGAATTTAAAGCAAGTAGAAAACCCATGATTATCTTGAAGGTCAAGAGAGAAGAAGGAGAGAATAAATAGTAATGGTAGATGCTGCAGAAAAGTCAAGGAAAGACTTGAATTTGGCCCTTAGGAAGTCTCTGGTGGCTTTGACACTGGGCAGCAAGGAAACCTTGATAAACAGGTAAAAAAGGATATGCTGCAGGGAAACGTACACCAATGATTATGCAGGGCAAAGAGTTAAAATGCTAAAACTGATTTGTTACAATAATGCCCTGATTTCTCTTAACATTGATTATTTTCTTAGACAAGTCGGAGCAAAATTTAGCATCCAGAGATCTGAAACACGAGCGTTTCCAAAGTCTTAATTTTCCTCATACAAAAGAAATGATGAAGATTTTTCATAAAAAATTTGGCCTGCATAATTTTAGAACTAATCAGCTAGAGGCGATCAATGCTGCACTACTTGGTGAAGACTGTTTTATCTTAATGCCCACTGGTATGTATTTTTAGATATGAATTGGCAGGAATCCATTGGCAGATGTTAAATGAAAGCCCTTTAATAAAAATAAAAAGAACCTACACAGTATTTCTATCATTTAGGGACCTCTAAACCTCCCATGCCATAGTTAGGAAAGTGTATTACCTCAATCCTCTATTCTAGTTGTTGATATGATAGCATTTATTGCCCTTTAAGATTTTCAACTCAAAGCTCATTGTGTTGAATTGATCTAGGATTTTCCTTTGGGAATTTTTCTTTTTTCTAGTCAAAATTAGCCTGGAACATGAACCAAAAAATTACTGTCAGAGACCACGACCATTTCTGGCGTTTATTTGGTACAACCTAGTGTTGTATGATGGTTAAAAATCATCAACTTTGGAGCGATGCCCTAGGCTTAAAGCACAGCTCTGCCACTTATTAACAGTGTGGACTCGAGCAAGGCACTTCACTCCCTGAACCCCAGTCTCCTCGTGTGTGCAGTGGGGATAATACCAACATGCCCACTTCACAGAATGTCTTGAGGATTAAGTGAAAAGCATTGAGCGTAGTTCTTTCTTGTTCTCAGTTTTGAAGCGATCCAGGACTTTTCATCATGCTATTAAAGTTTATAACAGCTGTTCAATGATTTATAGTCATCCAAATAAGAATATTAAATAAGCCATTAGGATAAGAGGCATGGGGACATTGTAAATCAACTATACTTCAATTAAAAAAAAAAAAGCGACAGCAGCATGGGGAGTTTGGAGTTTCATTATTCACATGTAGTCTTCCCTCTGCCTTTTACTCACCTTTGTTGTGACCTTCAATCAGTTGTTGCCATCATCATTAAATAATGTTGCCTGGGTATCTGAATTTTTTCAAACTGATTTTAAATTTTAGACAGTGTTGGTTTGTTTAATCAGCAGCATTTCATACTTCATTAACTTGTTCAGTCTGTGTCTTCTGATTTGACTCCAATTTGGTACTCCAAAACTAAAGCTGGAGAGGACCCTGGCATTGATCTCGTCCAGAGGTTTGAGGCGTTGGTTCAATGGTAGAATTCTCGCCTCCCTCATCCAGTGGTTTTCATGGCTTTCCATTATCCTCTAGGGTTTCAAGGGGGCATTTTTCAGGGTCTTTCTCAAGTAGACTTTTAAAGTAATTCTGTTGCATTTAAGTTCCCTGCCCTGATTCTTGCTTTTGCTGTGATATGCACCTACATAAGATGTCCCAAGAGATCATTTTTACACATTTAAATTGACCAAATATTTTGGCTCATTCAAATATGGCATATTTTGGCACCGTGGAGAATATCACTTGGTGTCCTATTAGTTAATTACTTTAAATATTAAATGTAATTTATATTGTAACTTTTGCCTTCATACTCTCAAAACAGAATCTGACAGATTTTTTTGTTGTTGTCATTTCTTTTAGGAGGTGGTAAAAGCTTGTGTTACCAGCTCCCTGCCTGTGTTTCTCCCGGGGTCACTATTGTCATTTCTCCCTTGAGATCACTTATAGTAGATCAAGTCCAAAAGCTGACTTCCTTGGATGTAAGTTAAAACACTACCAATTATAATAAAAGTGCTAATAAAAACATAATTTAAAAACAATTATATTTCAGTACTCTGGGTAACCTTTTTCAATAAATAGTTCATGGATTATAAGAATAAAGCACGGCAGTTATATTAAGTTGTACATTTAAGAACAAGTCTTTGAGAATTCTGGTACAGATAACCTTCTGGAGTTCAGTCTGATTTTACTCTAGAAGAATGTATTTTGGTAAGAACTTTTAACCTGTATTTTACTGATGTAAATTTTTTTTTCTAATATGAAAGGATTTCTTTTTTTACTCCTGTCAGATCAGCTTAGTTCTCTCTCACTCCCTTAATATCTTAAAATGCATGCACATGTGCATGCCCACACACATATGTCCTTTTTCCTCCTGGCTGAGGTTAAGAAAGTACATGAATGCAGTCTATTAAATCCTACATACTGTGATGAAACAGAACTGTTTTCAGCTTTATGAACCACCACCCCTCAACAAGACCACTGGTTTGATTTTTCTTCCCAAGGATGTCTCAGTACAGTGATGGTAGCTATTGTTCAGCCATTCATGATGTTATGGTCCTTTCAGTGTTGTTATGCATTAAAACCCAAAAGATGCATTTACCTAAAAAAAAAAAAAAAAGTCATACATTAGAACTGGAACCTTCTGGATGCTGAATTCATATTTATCTTACTTACAGATATGAAAAGCTAAGGAAGTAAAGAAATGGGAAAAAAGAAAAGGAAGTAAACAATGGGAAGAATATTTGACTTATGGTTAACAAGGGTTTTTTTTTAAATATGTACTGATTACTTTTTATTTTGTTGAGATTCCTTTGACAGGTGTGATATGTGACTTGTAAAATATTTATGAAACCTACAGATAAATGTAATCTTGAGTCAGATTAATGGGTAAAATTTAAATTGTTTACTACTTTTATGCTTAGATTCCGGCTACATATCTGACAGGTGATAAGACTGACTCAGAAGCTACAAGTATTTACCTCCAGTTATCAAAAAAAGACCCGATTATAAAACTTCTTTATGTTACTCCAGAGAAGGTTTGTATTTATATCATTATTTTAAAATACTATATTACAGCTGTTTTAGAAAAACAACCCAGTTCTCCCTACTGAGTAAGGAAAAACCCACTCTTTCCCTTCTGTGTTTCTCTCCTTTACTACTCACATAGAATATTTCACTTCTAGTCACCAAATGTATGGAGGTTTTTCCTGACATCAAGCGGTTCTCTGTCAACTATCCAGAGATAGTGTCAGGTCCCACAGGTTAAGGGCTCAGTCCCACAAGATTCTTACCACTCTACTTCAGGGGCCAATCCACAGGGTACCTGCAACTTCTGTCTGACTTGGCTACAAATCAGAGGTTCCCGTGACCTCCTCCTGCTTGAATTCAGTGACTTGCAAGAACAGCTCACAGAACTCAGGGAGACACTTACTTACATTTACCAGTTTATTAAAGGCTATGGTCAAGGACACAGATAAACAGTCAGATGAAAAGATACACAGGGCAAGGTCTGGGAGGGTTCTGAGCACAGGAGCTTCTGTCTCTGTGGAGTTGGGGTGCATCATCCTCCAGTACGTGGATGTGTTTGCCAACCTAGAACCTCTCTGAACCCCATACTTTTGGGATTTTATGGAGGCTTCCTCACGTAGGCATGAACAATTATTGACTCCACTTCTAGACTGACTCCCTTCTCTGGTGGATGCGGGTAGGACTGAAAATTCCAAGTTTCTAATCATGGCTTGGTCTTTCTGGTGACCAGCCCCCACCCAGGAGCCCACCCACAGTTGCCTCAAGAGGAGAAAAGATGCTCCTATGCTCTTTTTTTTTTGGTTGCACTGTGTCTGTTGCTGCACGTGGGCTTTCTCTAGTTGTGGCGAGCGGGGGCTACTCTTTGTTGCCGTGCGCTGGCTTCTCTTGTTGCGGAGCACGGGCTCTAGAGCGCAGGCTCAGTAGTTGTGGCTCACGGGCCCAGTTGCTCCATGGCACGTGGGATCTTCCCAGACCAGGGCTCGAACCCGTGTCCCCTGCATTGGCAGGCGGATTCTTAACAACTGCGCCACCGGGGGAGTCCTGCTCGTACTGCTTTATCACTTAAGAATTTACAAGAGTTCCAGGAACCCTGTGCCCAGGAACTGGGAGCAGAGACCAGTGTATCTTTTCTGTTATCTCATAAAAGCCCATTAGAATACGTATATTTTAAATTTTTTGACATAATTTCTGGTGTACAGTTTAGTGCAAGAATTCCTGTATAACTTTCACCAGGAAACCCCAAATGGTAACATTTTACTGTAATTGCTCTATCATTCTTTCTCTCTCTCTTTTTCCCTCAAACGTTTGAGAGTAAGTTGCAGACATATCCTTTTAACCCTAAATACTTCACTGTACATCTCCTAAAAACAAGGAATTCTCTTGCATAACCTCAGTACAGTTATCAAAATTAGAAAATATTCATTGATGCAGTACTATTACTTTATCTGTAAACCTTATTCCAGTTTCACTAGTTGTCCCAATAATATCCTTTCTAGCAAAAGAAAATCCTAGGTTATGCATTGCATTCTGTCTTTCATGATTTTGACAGTTTTGAAGAGTGAAGGCCAGTTGTTTTGAGGACTGTCCCTCAGTTTATGTTTCCTCCTGACTAGATTTGTATTCGTCATTTTTGAGGGGAATATCACAGAAGTGGTGATATGTTCTCTGTATCCTGTCAGGAGGCATTTGGTGTTGATTCATTCTATAATATTACTGGTGATGTTAGTTAACTTTGATCATTTGGTTAAGGTGTTGTCTGCCAGACTTCCACTGAAAAATTACTCTCTTTTTTTGTGATTATTAATTACAAAAATAAATGTAATTTTTTTTGTAATTGTAGGTATCCTGTTGTGGAATACTCAAGACTATGTAAATATCCTATTACTCATCAGACTTTGACCCAATAGTTTTATCATCCATTGATGATTCCCCATCAGTTATTATTGTAGTGGGTGCCAAATGATGATTTTTTTCTAATTTAGTTGGCATTCTGCTGTAAGGACAGGCTTTTCCCTTTACCCACATATTTATTTGTATCAATATGAAATCATGGATTCTTAATTTATTCAGTAGGTTATAATCAATTACTATTATGTATTTTGATGTTCTAATTGTCCTAGGTTTGGCCAGCGGGAAAACTCCATCAGACTGGCTTCTGTGACCTTTTGACATGTCTATCAAGACATGGGTGCCAGAGATGGTCATTGCTACTGGCATGTCATTGCTTCCAGGCCCAGTTATGGACAGAGCTACAAAATATAAATATATGTACATATATATATGTATATATGTACATATATATGTATATATTTCCCCCAGACAACACACATACGTAACACACGTCTGTAACCCTGCTACCAGTGTAAACGTGGTGTAAACAAATGTAAACCAGTGTAAACAAATACACTGAGGCAGAAAAATTCTTTTAGAACCACTGACCTAATACAAAACTGTTTGCTAAATGTGGGTAAACATTCTAAAATGTCTCATTTGCGATTTCCCATTACTTCTAATTCTATTCGTAGATCAAAATCAGAGCGAATTTTTTGTTTGTTTGTTTTGTTTTGTTTTGCTGTACGCGGGCCTCTCGCTGTGTTTTGTTTTGTTTTGCTGTACGCGGGCCTCTCACTGCTGTGGCCTCTCCCGTTGCGGAACACAGGCTCCGGCCGTGCAGGCCCAGCGGCCACGGCTCACGGGCCCAGCCGCTCCGCGGCACGCGGGATCCTCCCGGACCGGGGCACGAACCCGCGCCCCCTGCATCGGCAGGCGGACTCCCATCCACTGCGCCACCAGGGAAGCCCCAGAGCGAATTTTATGTGGAGGTTTTAACACAACTTAAGTCATAGTGGAACTTAAAGACAACCAAATCCTTAAGGTGATATGTTTAAATGTTTTTAAATGTCTGATTAATGCATTTCTGGTCTAGGTCTGTGCAAGTAACAGACTGATTTCTACTCTGGAGAATCTGTATGAGAGGAAGCTCTTGGCACGTTTTGTTATTGATGAAGCACATTGTGTCAGTCAGGTAAATACTGTTCTCTATGTCTTGAGATACCAATAAATTGTACTACCAACAGTATATATATTTTCAGAGCCAAGAGAAAAAATATTGAGTGAATTATTCTGCTATTTCACTGAAGAATAAGGTGGTTCTTAATATAGTGAGCAGTGTTTGCTTTATATAAGGAAGATCCAAATAGTCTGAAAAGCAGTATTTTTTTTTTTCCAACTAGTGGGGACATGATTTTCGTCCAGATTACAAAAGAATGAATATGCTTCGCCAGAAGTTTCCCTCTGTTCCAGTGATGGCTCTTACTGCCACAGCTAATCCCAGGGTACAGAAGGACATCCTCACTCAGCTGAAGATTCTTAGACCTCAGGTGTAAGTTGTCGAAAGTTATTAATTTTAAAACCCTGGGGCAGTGGTTCCCAGATTGCTGCACATTAGAATCATCTGTGGAGTCTTAAAAATCCCAATGCCCAGGTTGTACCCAATGCCAATTATATCAGAATTTGGAGGGCTGGGAACCAGTATGGTTTTTTTTTGTTTGTTTGTTTTTTCTTTTTTTGGCTGCATTGGGTCTTCATTGCTGCGCGCAGGCTTTCTCTGGTTGCAGCAAGTGGGGGCACTCTTTGTTGTGGTTCATGGGCTTCTCATTGCAGCGGCTTCTCTTGTTGCAGAGCACGGGCTCTAGGCAGGCGGGCTTCAGTAGTTGTGGCGCATGGGCTCATTAGTTGTGTGGCTCACGGGCTCTAGAGCTCAGGCTCAGTAGCTGTGGCACACAGGCTTATTTGCTCCGTGGCATGTGGGATTTTCCCGGACCAGGGCTCAAACAGGTGTCCCCTGCATTGGCAGGTGGATTCTTAACCACTACACCACCAGGGAAGTCCCAGCCAGTATGTTTTTTAAATTCCCAAGTGACTCCAATGTGCAGCAAAATTTGGGAGCCAAGACCGTAGGGCTTTTCTTCGCTCACTGAAATTAAAACTCTATCCCAGTACCTGTTTTGGAAATAGGGATAAAGTGCATGCCATACCTGTTAAATCCTAGGATAGTCCCAGTAACAAACTAGCTTTTATTTATCCAGTTTTGGCTCCCATATATCCTAGAGTATACATGATGAAATGAACAGATGAACCTGCTTTGTCATTTTCCTCTGATGTCCCAGCTATATCCATGATGTTGAAAACAGTCCAGAAACTATGTATACAGCTTTTTTAACTTTGTTTTCATCTGAACAGCAAAGTGCTTCTTATTGCCACCAAATCCATAATTATTCAGTAGCAAAAACTACTATAAAAAATGTCCCCAATGTAGGTTGCACTGAATTATTTTGTGACTGTATGACTTTGTAGAGACAGGTACATTCTTTGACGGGTTAATTTACTCAGCGAATATTTACTTAACAGCTGTTGTCTACCAAGGTTAAAACATTTTTTTCCTTCTAATTTATTAGTGGGTGCTTTGAGGAATGGAATGCTTTGAGGAATGGAATTAGTGGGTGTTTTAAGGTCTGAAGGAATAATGACTAATGTATTGGGGTGAATTTTTAAAGCTTTGTTCATTTGGAAACAGAGAATAAGCTAGCTCTGTAAATATTATAACCAGTAAGAACAATAACAACATCTCAGTGGGTAATGAGAAGAACTCTAAGTGCCATGAGGGGACATGAGGGGCTTTGAGAGTAAGATAGCTTCAGAGACCTTTGCAGATTAAACTGACATTCTTAAGCCCAAGGATTTTAGAGTCCTCAGAATTTTGTGCGTGTAATCAAAAAAATTGGAATGCAAATTTTTTTTTTTGGCTGTGTCGGACCTTCGTTGCTGTGTGCGAGCTTTCTCTAGTTGTGGCGAGTGGGGGCCACTCTTTGTTGTGGTGCATGGGCTTCTCATTGTGGTGGCTTCTCTTGTTGTGGAGCATGGGCTCTAGGTGCACAGGCTTCAGTAGCTGTGGCACGTGGGTTCAGTGGTTGTGGCTTGCAGGCTCTAGAGTGCAGGCTCAGTTGTTGTGGCACATGGGCTTAGTTGCTCCATGGCATGTGGGATCTTCCTGGACCAGGGCTTGAACCTGTGTCCCCTGCATTGGCAGGCAGATTCTTAACCACTGTGCCACCAGGGAAGCCCCAGAATGCAAAATTGTAATTTAATCTTACTTGCAGAGGAGTGTTTGTATAAAATTTGGGGGAAAAAGATATTTTCTTCCATAATTGATTTACATTACAACATTATATTTAAGGTGTCTTCAGGTTCTAGTGAAGAACACACGTGCTAGAAATTTGCTTCTACAAGTACTCCATTGATCTATAAAAGCTTTTTTTTAATTAATTTATTTATTTTTGGCTGTGTTGGGTCTTCGTTTCTGTGCGAGGGCTTTCTCTAGTTGTGGCGAGCGGGGGGCCACTCTTCATCGCGGTGCGCGGGCCTCTCACTGTCGCGGCCTCTCTTGTTGTGGAACACAGGCTCCAGACACGCAGGCTCAGTAGTTGTGGCTCACGGGCCTAGTTGCTCCGTGGCATGTGGGATCTTCCCAGACCAGGGCTCAAACCCGTGTCCCCTGCATTGGCAGGTAGATTCTCAACCACTGCGCCACCAGGGAAACCCAAAGCTTTTTTTTAAATAGGCAGTGTTTTTAGCTTTTTTCCATCAGTTTATGCCAGACGCAATCTACTATTCTTTTAGATCGGTAATATTAATTGCCAAATGCCCATAGTTAAAAGAAGTGATATAAATTCAATTCACCTTTTGAATAACATTTTGAAAGTGTAGAATTTGTCATTATTCTGTGAGTAAACATTGCACATACAGGTTTAATATCTTTTCCTAGGAATGTGCGGGGGAGGTCTGCTTGGAAAAGTAATAGATTGTACATTTCCTGAGTCTAGCATGTGGTGCCCTGTGCATATTTGGCACTCAGTAAGAATGAATAACTGAAACATATGGAGGAACTTTGGTAAATGTGGGTAAAATATGAAAATTTGGGCAGGTCTGTTGACTCCTTAATATATTTGGTACTTCTATATTTGGGAGAATTTAAATCCCTGAGTGGAAGTAAAAGATTTTAACAAACACTTTCTGTTACATTTTTCTCCTGATCTTCTGTTCTGCCCATAGGCCTCTTGTTTGGATTAAATTTCCCAACTGCTGCTATGTCATGGCCCTGGTGAAGGCCCATGTCCCTGGGGTTGAAGCCATGGCCCCATGCTTCTCTCCTGCCAGTTGTGATAATATTCTTTATCTTTGGGAAATATGAGGATGGAAATAAATAAAATGGATTGACTTTATTCCTTTTCCTTAGGGCCTTAAAATACAAACTGAGAAAGAGAAAAGAGAGACATTTAGACAGTAAATACAACAATAATACTATAATACCACAATAATAGCTAACACTTACATATCTGGCCTATACAATGTGCCAGGCACTGTTCTTGGCATTTTATGTGTATTGACTCATTTATTCACACAAAAGTCTTATGAGGTCAGTACTCCTATTTCCCTCACTTTATGCATGAGGAAACTGAAACACAGAGAAATTAAACAGCTTAAACAAAGTCATACACCTAGCAAGTATTGGAGTGAGGACTTAAACCCAAACAGTCTGCTTTCAGAACCGTTTAAATACTGTACCAAATACAGAATGAAGTAAGTGGTGATTAGAGATGTAAATTGACTGCTGGAACTTGGAAGTCAAGATTGACTATAACCCTAAGTAACAACTAACTGTTACGAGGAGGGGTCAGGTAGGGTTTTATAAAGGAGGTGGACTATACCACAATAATAGCTAACACTTACATATCTGGCCTATACAATGTGCCAGACACTGTTCTTGGCATTTTATGTGTATTGACTCATTTATTCACATAAAAGTCTTATGAGGTCAGTACTCCTATTTCCCTCACTTTATGCATGAGGAAACTGAAACACAGAGAAATTAAACAGCTTAAACAAAGTCATACACCTAGCAAGTATTGGAGTGAGGACTTAAACCCAAACAGTCTGCTTTCAGAACCGTTTAAATACTGTACCAAATACAGAATGAAGTAAGTGGTGATTAGAGATGTAAATTGACTGCTGGAACTTGGAAGTCAAGAATGACTATAACCCTAAGTAACAACTAACTCTTACGAGGAGGGGTCAGGTAGGGTTTTATAAAGGAAGTGGACTTTGTAGGAACAATGGTCTTTTTAAAGTTTTAAATGGCTGTACTGAGATACAAATTACATACCTTAAAATTCGTCTGTTTAAAGTATGCAGTTCTATGGGTTGATATTTTGCTTTATTTTTCGTTTTCTCACAGGGCTGTGCAACCCCACCACTACCTAATTTTAGAACATTTTTGTCTCACTTAAAAGAAACTCCATACCCATTAGCAGTCAATTCCCACTATTCCCTATCGCCTCAACCCTAGGCAATCACTGAGTACTTTCTGTTTCCATAGTTTTTTGCCTATTCTGGACATTTCATGTAAATAGAATCATATATTATGTGGCCTTTTGTGATTGGCTTCTTTCACTTAGCATAACATTTTCAAGGTCCATCCATGTTGTAACACATGTTGGTATTTCATCCTTTTTTTTATTGTATGTATATTCTATGTTTTATTTATCCATTCATCATGTAATGGATATTTGAGTTGCTTCCATTCTTTGGCTGTTATTAATAATGCTTCTGTGAGCATTTGTATACAAATTGTCATGTGGATGTATGTTTTTGTTTCTCTTAGGCATATACCTAGGAGTAGAATTGTTGGGTCATATGGTATCTCTACATTTAATCTTTTAAAGAGCTGCCCGATTATTTTCCAAAGCAGCTGCACCATTTCACCTTCTGTAGTATATGAGGGTTGCAATTTCTCCACATCCACACCAACACTTGTTACTGTATCTTTTTGATTATACTCATCCTAGTGGGTATGAAGTGGAAGGTGAATGGCATTTTAACAGGTGAAGAGTGAGAATTCAGGGCTGAAGTTTCTGGCATGAAATTACAGGTCAGGCCCAAGGAATGGTGGATAATCCATTGGATAAGAAGAGAAATATAAAGGGATGACCCTAGAAAGGTGGCTTGAGGCCAGATCTGGAGGGTCTTGCATATCATGATGGTAAAGTGTTTGGACTTTCTTATGTAGGCATTTTGACCTGGGAAGTGGCTTGATATGAACTGTATGGTTGAATGATAACCCTGGCAGTGGAACAGAAAATGGAGTGGAGGAACAAGAGATTAGAGGTAGGGTGGCCCTTTAGGAACCCAGTTGTAGCCATCTAGGAGAGAGATTGGCAACACCAGAAGAGGAAGGAGGGGACAGAATCCAGAGAGAAAGCAGAGTTGGATCAATGAGACTTAAAAGAATTTTGGAAAATTGTACCACTTGTACATTTTTTAACCTGACACCTAAAATTTTTCAACATGACTTTGTTTTTTTGTTTTTGTTTTTGTTTTTGTTTTTTGCGGTACGCGGGCCTCTCACCATTGTGGCCCCTCCTGTTGCGGAGCACAGGCTCCGGACGCACAGGCCCAGTGGCCGTGGCTCACGGGCCCAGCCGCTCCATGGCATGTGGGATCTTCCCGGACCGGGGCATGAACGCGTGTCCCCTGCATCGGCAGGCAGACTCTCAACCACTGCACCACCAGGGAAGTCCTGTTTTGGTTTTTTGAGGGAGTTCCCCAACCAGGGATTGAACCCAGTCCCTCGGCAGTGAAAGCACGGAGTCCTAACCACTAGACCACCAGGGAATTCCTCAACATGAGTTTAAATAAAGAGAACAGTGGTCTGTTGTAAATAAAATTTTTAAACAAAATTGTTACTTAGCTCTTTTAAATGTATCCAGTAGACTATAAACATAATATAGCAATTGTGTACCTACTCTCTCCCACTTAAAGAAGACATAATAAAAATTTTAACTCTTTAACAGGTTTTTAAATTTCCCCTTTTCTTTTCAAATTCATATTTCTCTTTCAGTCTCCCTACAGAATTTTATCCTATTTTTATGCATGAGGCCTGTTGCTTACTGTCATATTTACCTGCAAGAAAAATATGTATATAAATTATTTTTAAATTTGCTATACCAAAATTTTTGTCCTAATTGAATTATATATAATCATTAGTAGTACCTGACTGATCAGATAGCTTAAATATTTTTGAAAATAATTCTTAAGTATAAATTTTGATGGGGAATGTATAACTTAATGAGATAGGACTTTTTCCCAGTTAGTACGTATATCTATGGATGAATCAAGTCTGTTCATATTTCTTATTTTTATAGGTATATTTTATAGCATTGAGAAATGTTGCTCACATAAACATGTAGATAGGAATGGAAAACATTTTTTTACAGTATTAACGCTCAATTATTTGAATTCCTTCTGATATAAATGCCAAAATTATATGATGATCTGTCATCAGAAATTATTTTTAATGATCTGTCAGCTGACATCTCAATTGAGTCCTGCAAATTTTGTGAAAAGGGAATTGAAAACCATCTGACTGACAAAATAAGTCAGATCATTAGTTATTCACTTTACTTTTTCTGGGAAATATACCCTAAAAAAAATGCTTTACCAAAACTTTTCTAATGACTATTAAGTATTTGTGTTACTCTTTCACTCAGGTGAATCTTGTGTCCAGTATATTTGAAGGAGTTGGGGAAATCAAAATACTATTAGTTTCATTCACCTTTCCTAGTGTATTTTTGACACATATTTTTAATCAGGTGATATGCTTTTCTTTTTTCTAAATAATTTTCTTTATACCAGTCCCTCAAAGAGCTTATCTGTCTTCTCTGCTGTGTGGAGGGACTCCTAATGTGCTTTCCTAGTCCTCAACTTTTTTTTTTTTTTTTTTTTACTATTTATTTCTTTTATTTTTGGCTGCATCGGTTCTTAGTTTCTGTCACTAGGATCTTCGTTGCGGCATGCTGCGGCATGCTGGATCCTCCGCTGCAGTGAGTGGGCTCATTGTTGCAGGGTGCAGGCTTCTCTCTAGTTGTGGCACATGGTCTCAGTAGTTGTGGCACACAGGCTCCAGGGCGTGTGGGCTCTGTAGTTGTGGCACACAGGCTCTCTAGTTGTGACCCGCCTGCTCAGTAGTTGTAGCGCGTGGGTTTAGTTGCCCCAGCAGCGTGTGGGATCTTAGTTTCCCAACCAGGGATCGAACCCACGTCCCCTGCATTGGAAGGCAGATTCTTAACCACTAGACCACCAGGGAGGTCCTTGATATGCTTTTAAATAATAGTTTTGTCAAAACTATTCAAACAATGGCACATGATTACCATATAACCTAACTGGCAAAGCCAGTTGTCATTGCCAAACCAATTGGCCAAACTTATTTTCTTACATATAAAAAAAAATTCTAACTTTGTTTTTCAGTTCACATAAACTACTTAGTGCGTATCCTCATGACAGTGCCTCAGTTCCAAGAGCAACAAGAGCTGAGCGCAAATTGATTCCATTTCCTGACACATCACTTAAAATGACATGAGTTTGACACCCTGCACGTAATAATATTTACCATTTTAATGGCAACATCAGTACTCCCTTTGTGAAGATATTTTGGAATCCAAAGCTTTTTTAGAAAAGAAAATATTGAGATATAATTGACACACCACAAAATTCACCCATTTAAAGGTTAGAATTTAGTGCGTTTGTTTGTATTTTCAGAGTTGTGCAACCATCCCCCAAGTCTAAGTTTAGGACATTTTCATCAACCCAAAAAGAAACCTAGTACTCAGCAGTCACTCCACATTCTCTCCTCATTTGTGCCCGTCTTCTTTCACGTAACCTGTGTTCAAGGGTCATCTGTGTTATAACACATATCAGAACTTCATTCCTTTTTATGACTGAATAATCTTCCATTGAATAGGCATTCCACATTTTATTTATCCATTCATCAATTGATGTGAACTCTCTCTAACTAGAATATCTGTTAATTCCAAACATCCCGTTTTCCAACAGGCCAAGTAAGATATGTTATATGTAATGAACTCTAAGAAACTGTTAACTTTCTCATAACAAATTGTGTGAATACAGTGGACCCTTGAGCAACATGGGTTTGAACTGCATATGAACATTCACAAACAGAAGGTTTTGTGTGTACCTGTATTTTCATTTCTCTTGGGTATATACCCAGGAGTGGAATTGTTGGGTTGTATGGTAACTATTTTTAACCTTTTGAGGAACTGCCAGACTGTTTCCCAAAGTGGCTGCACCATTTTACATTCCCACCAGTGGTATAGTGGGTTCTGATTCCACCAGCACTTGCTGTTGTCTCTCTTTTTTTGACCCAGAGCTTTTTTTTTTAATGTATAAAACATGGTTCTGAAATTAAAGTATAGTGTAAAATGTAAGGAAGAGCAGTAAAGCCATTCTTGTGTATAATCATTTCAGCATTCCTATTGGTAGGGAGACTCATGCACCATTCCCAACTTAAGCCCAAATCATATCAAATAAGTTTCAAGAATATCTACATCATTTGTATTCCTGGGCAATTCTTTTTATGCCTTAATTTTATCAGGACTGCAGTTTCCTTTGCTGTGGCAGTGATTGTAAATGATTAACAGAACAATCAAAAGAGTCTATGGGCATATCAAGTCCTTTATCTACTGTCTTTTTTGCCATAATCTGCTACACATTCTTCTGCCATTTCAAGCACTAAAAGATCTCTGAGTGTTTTGTACATATAAATGATATCTTTTTTTAATGGATATTTTTCAGCATTTTTTAAACATTTATTTTATTTATTTATTTTATTTATTTTTGGCTGCATTGGGTCTTCGTTGCTGCACGCAGGCTTTCTGTAGTTGCAGCGAGCAGGGGCTACTCTTTGTTGCGGTGCACGGGGTTCTCACTGCAGTAGCTTCTCTTGTTGTGGAGCACGGGCTCTAGACATGCGGGCTTCAGTAGTTGTGGCATGCGGGCTCAGTAGTTGTGGCTCGCAGGCTCTAGAATGCAGGCTTAGTAGTTGTGGTGCGTGGGCTTAGTTCCTCTGCGGTATGTGGGATCTTTCCGGACTAGGACTCGAACCTGTGTCCCCTGCATTGGCAGGCGGATTCTTAACCACTGCACCACCAGGGAAGCCCTAAATGATATCTTAAGAGGGATAGTTTCAAACTATTGTTTAACAGTAGTCTCACAAGACTCTCAGAGTAATGCATTCTATGACAATAGGAATGAAAGAACCAACTTCATAAAGTGAGAATCATCTTCTTTCCCACCACCTTACTCTCAGTATATCTGAAATCAGAACACCCCAATAAAAGCCAAAATACTTTATTCCTGATGTTATACTTTACTCTTAACAGAAATAATGTAAAACACTTAGAGACATGAAGCCCTACCAAGAGTTTCTGGTATTTGGATTAGAGAAGGTTTCATCTACACCCATACTATATTTCAACTTGTTTTGTTTGGTGTACTGGAGGTTTTTATGTCCAAAACAATGCACAGTGGTAAAGTTGAGAGTGGGTGAAAAGTAAAATTTGTTTGTTTTCCAAAAGTGAGAGACAATTGTAAAAGGAAAAAAACGGGGTAGGAGTAACAAGCAGGGAGTCCTGACTACAGGCATTCTCAGATCCATCTTTTAGGGGGAAATTCGTAAGTGTGAAAACAGAGGATCTGGAAATTGATTCCTTTAAAATTGTCTTTGCTCATGTACCTTTGGAAAGTCTTTGTGAACCCTAGGGGTATGCACACCCCAACTTTAGACCACTGACCTGAAAGAAGTTGGACTGTGGTTTAGAACTCTGAAAAGAGGTCTAAGCTGGGGGTGAAAGTTGGGACTCGCAGGAATGATATTTGGTGCTGTTTAAAGCAGTGAGAGTGAGGTTCCTGAAGAAGATAATATAGGGGAAGAAGAAAGAAGAGCCAAGCATTTTGGGGGGTGATTCTCACTTAAGGAGTAAGCAAGGAAAGGAGAGAAGGAGAGGAAGAAATCAGAGGTAAGGGGGAGAAACCCCACGGGTGTGAGCACTAGTAGAGTTTTCGGTAAGGATAGCCAACAACGTGGAGAGGTAAGAGAATGAGGTCTGACAAAAGACCAGCATGCGTGGGGCTTCCCTGGTGGCGCAGTGGTTAAGAATCCGCCTGCCAGTGTGGGTTCGAGCCCTGGTCTGGGAAGATCCCACATGCCACGGAGCAACTAAGCCCGCGAGCCACAACTACTGAGCCTGCACTCTAGAGCCCGTGAGCCACAATTACCGAGCCCACGTGCCACAACTACTGAAGCCCGCATGCCTAGAGCA
>NC_041224.1:42971827-42980934 GCF_002837175.3 Physeter macrocephalus
AAGCCCGCATGCCTAGAGCCCGTGCTCTGCAACAAGAGAAGCCACCACAATGAGAAGCCCGCATACTGCAACAAAGAGTAGCCCCTGCTCGCCGCAACTAGAGAAAGCCCACGCTCAGCAACAAAGACCCAACGCAGCCAAAAATAAATAAATAAATAAGTAACTAACTAACTTACAGCCCAGTGTGTGCACCAAACGCAGTTGAAAGATTACCACTGCCTACTGCATGGCCTTCTTATCTGTATTGCAGCCCCTTCAGGAACACGACTACTGCCCTCCACATGTGAAGTGTTGCGTTCTTTAGTCCTAAAACTAAATGCTTATCAATGGCAACAAAACCTGGACCCATCTAGCTTGGACTTAGATACAAAGACAGAAAGGCAGTGGTTTTATTCCCCATTTTTCCTCCCTCTGATCCCCACCCCCTGTCTAGAGGCAACCTCCTTACCACAGGTTATTGCTGTTCATGGTCTCTTTGTTTCCTTCTGTCCACCCAGGCACTGAGATGTCTTTGTGCTGTAACTTTAACTCATTAGATAGTGTTCTCTCTCCTTCCTCTGGCAATGTTGGAACCTGGTGCAGCTGGAGGGTGTCGTCAGGGCCAAGGGCCCTGTAACAGTTCCCTTACCCTTCAGTTTTTAAAAGCTTTGATAGGATTTCCCTGGTGGTCCAGTGATTAAGTCTGTGCACTTCCACCTCAAGGGGTGCGGATTCCATCCCTGGTCGGGGAACTAGGATCCCGCGTGCCACGTAGTGCGGCCACAAAATAAGTAAATAAAATAAAAGCTTTGCTAAAACAATTTTGATAGAATGGTAATGGCAAAAGCCAGAATGGAAATGATGAGAGTTGAAATTGGATGTATGGTTGGTTGGTTGGGGGCATGAGTCTTCTTAGAAACTTGCCTTTGGAGGGAAACAACGAGGAGGGATGCCAGCTGCAGTGGAATGTACATAGGGTCAAGAGAAGCTTTTGTTGGTTTTAGGATTGGGGGTCCTAGAACATATGCAGAGATAAAAGGGAAGAGTTCACAGGAGAGACTGAAGCACAAGAAAGGAGATAATGGAGAGGAAGAGCTCACTAAGGAAGTGGGAGGAAGTGTGGGACCAAGAGCAAAAGGCCAGAGAAGAAGGAGCACATCTGTCTTGGAGTCAGCCACACTCCCCTTGGGCACACAGCCAAAGTACAGTGATCAGGGTCTGCAGGCTTGAGCTCCTGCAGCCCTGCAACCAGTTCCTCACTCTTCTGTACACAGTCAAAATTTGGGGGCATTGGAGGCCTGAAGTTATGTATGTTTTAGCCATCTCTGCTTTTAATCCACCTCATCTTGGAGACTGGGCTCCTGTCTTTTCTACAGGTTTTTCTCTTCTGCATTCCTTCTGATTCTTTGTTAACTAGTCCCGTAGACATTCCCTCCTTATCACCATTCTTAATCCTTAACCTAACTTCCATCTGTGTTTTACCGTGTAAGCTGCCAGTAGCTATATTCAATTTAAGACAACTTGATAATTAGGTTTGCGTGGTGGAAAATCAGCATTTAATTTTTGAAGATGGCTAAAACTATATTTTCTCATAATAACAAAATTTTATGTTTGCGACTTCTCTTAGGTTTAGCATGAGCTTCAACAGACATAATCTAAAATACTACGTGTTACCCAAAAAACCAAAAAAGGTGGCATTTGATTGCTTAGAATGGATCAGAAAGCATCACCCATGTGAGTACAGCCATGTGATAAATCATGTCTAGAAGTAATAAATGTCTTTTTAGTACCACAATTGAATATATAAAATTGCATATTAAACATTTCTTTTCTCATTATGATAGCACTAACTTGCTATTCATAGAGCAGAATATTGCAACTCTCTCAATTCTGGAAATTATAAAATCTCATTTGGTTTGTTAACAATAAACCCTAACAAAAAATAGATTAAATACTCCCTCCTACACACCTGTATTGTAATTCATGGTTTCACTGTCTTTCCTCTGGCTTCTATTAGTTAATGAATTACACAGCTCTGTTTTAGTGCCTTCTCCCAAGTGTGTCTGCCTTTGAGTTATATTAACTAAAATGAGATTCTGAAATTCATGGTAGTTTTTTTTCCATGTAACCTCTTTTCTACTTTTCCATGGAGAATTTTTTTGTTAAACATCTCTATTTCATTTTCTTTAATTAGTATACTTACTTGTTTGAATAAATCAAACAATGCAGAGATAGACCAAGAAAAAGTCAGTAATTTCCTTTTCCAGTCCTCCCCTCTCCCAAGCACCTAATATAAATAATAGCTTGTGTGTGTATGTGTATCTTTGGCTCTGCCACAGAGAGATGACTTTTTCTTTAATACCTTTTATTTTTTGATTTTAAAAATAATATATATACAAACAGCAATAAATATAATGAAGAGAATTTAGAAAGCAACAAAAAAAAGAAAGAATCAAAAGACAAGCCTCACCATAGGACAAGTCACTGTTACCATTTTGGTTTATTTCCTTCCAATAATTTTTGTATTCATTTTTCTTTCCATTACCATACTGTATCTACAGTGTTTCTACCCTTACCCTGTTTTATATTTTGAACGTTTTCTCATGTCGTTTTAAAAACTTAGAAAACACTTAATAGTTGCAATATGTTTTAGTTTATAAATTCCTTTCTTAATTATTGTCCTAATGCTGGCCCTTAAGATTTTTCTAATTTTAAAATTTATAAACAAAACTTCTTATATAATAAGTCCTTGGATCACTTTATTTCCTAGATTTGTTTCCTAGAAAGAAACTGAATCAAAAGGTAGGAGCATTTCTTTTTTTTTTTTTTTTTTTTTCTTAATGGACCGAATTATTTAATTAGGTTCTTTGTAAGAAGTTTAGAACACTACTTTGTGAGGATAAATTTCGTTTGTAAGAGCGAACACAGAGCAGAGGTAGCCCTGGAGTTGAGGAACAGCTTTGATTCTTCGCAGAATTTGTGAGTCCACAGCTTTCTGATCAACCTTCCGCTGCTCTGTAATCTTGTATTTCTCTCTCTGTCGAAGATCTGACCTTCCTGGTGCCTGGGCTTACGCAGTTTCTTCTTATTGAAGTAAGCATCAGTGAGATGTTCTGGGATTTTCACACCACTGATATCAGTTTTGGTGGAAGTGGCAATGACAAATTTCTGGTGTGTTCTCTGCAGAGGAACTCGATTGAGGGACAGAGGCCCAGTCACAAATAGCAAGCCACTGCTCAGCTGCTTCAGGAAAATGACTCCCTTGCCTCTGTGGCACCCAGTGAGGATAATCAGAATGGTCCCAGGAATGATGCTAGCGCGCAGTTTTCTCACATGCTTACTGAAGGGTTTTTTGCCGTGACTCATCAGCTTTCGAGGCACGTCTTCAGTAGGATAATACCTAGGCATTTTGTGAAGTTTAACCACCCGGGTACCACCATTCTTGTCACCACCAACTGGTTTTGTGACAGTAGCAAGAACCTTCACCTTCTTTTTCTTTTCAACCTAGCAGGACACAAATGCGTCAAAAAGTCAGAGGCAGACAAACATTTTAATGTTAAGACATAATGCTCAGGGCTTCCCCTCATCCCTTACCTTGGATTTAGCTGCTGAATACTTCCTCTTGTACAAGGCCTTTCTGGAATACATAGCCGATCGGGAATATCTGCCAATTCCTCTGACCAGGACAGGGTTTCGGCTGCAGTGGGGCTTCCCCTTCTTAACCTGCTTCACCTTTTTAACCTTGCCACCAGCATCAGCCTTCTTGGCTTCAGGTTTTTTCTCCTTAGTATCTGGCTTCTCAGCCTTTTCACCCGCCATCTTGCAAGATGGGAAAAAGCGGTAGGAGCATTTCTAAGGCTCTTGATAGGTATTGCCATATGCTTTCTACAAAGTTTGTGTAAGAGTGCCTTTCCATTTTATAGCAAGTATGAAACAGAGCCCAGGGTTCCTCCAGGTCTACCTGAGGAGTTATTTGGAGGGACAGGATTAAAGGTTAAATCTTGTCATTTCCAGTGCACGTGATCCGTTGCTTGACTTATTCTACCTATGTGGTTTTCCTCTGCTGTAAGAAAACTATGGAGAAAACTATACCTCTGTTTACAATTCAGATATTTCTGAGAACATAATGTAGGTTGTGTTATTTATGTTAAAAGTCCTCGTTTCACAGTACTGTTTTGGTTTCTTGGCAGATGACTCAGGGATAATTTACTGCCTCTCCAGGCGAGAATGTGACACAGTGGCTGATACATTACAGAAAGATGGTCTCGCTGCTCTGGCGTATCATGCTGGCCTCAGTGACTCTGCCAGAGATGAAGTACAGCACAAGTGGATTAATCAGGATGGCTGCCAGGTAACATTTTTAAAAATAAAGGAAACAATATTTTATAGTATATAAGCCACCTCGTACATGTAGGAAGAAAATTGTTTTCACCTTAAAGGTAGTAAACATCAAAATAAGGCAAATTTAAAAACTGATGTTTTTTGAGACATCTAAAGTTGCTTTTTCTTTCTTTTTTTAAAACTTTATTTTATTTGTTTGTTTGTTTTTGGCTTCATTGGGTCTTCACTGCTGCATGCAGGCTTTCTCTAGTTGTGGTGAGCAGAGGCTACTCTTCGTTGCGGTGCTCGGGCTTCTCACTGCAGTGGCTTCTCTTATTGTGGAGCATGGGCTCTAGGCGCACGGGCTTCAGTAGTTGTGGCACGTGGGCTCAGTAGTTGTGGCGCACAGGCTCAGTAGTCGTGGCTTGCGGGCTGTAGAGTGCAGGCTCAGTAGTTGTGGTGCACGAGCTTAGTTGCTCCGCAGCATGTGGGATCTTCCTGGACCAGGGCTCGAACCCATGTCCCCTGCATTGGCAGGTGGATTCTTAACCACTGCGCCACCGGGGAAACAGCTTTTTCTTTCTTAAATCAAAAAAACTTTAAACAACAACAACAAAAAAAAAACTTTTTATTGAGATGTAATTCACATACCATACAGTTCCCCCTTCCAAAGTTTACAAGTCAGTGGAGTTTAGTACATTCACAAGGTCGTGCAACCATCACCACTGTCTGATTCCAGAACATTTCATCATCCCAGAAAGAAACCCCATATCTACTAGCAGTCACTCCTCACTCCCCTAACACCTGGTCCTTGGCAACCACTAATCTATTAACTACTACTTGTCTGTCTCTATAGAGTTTCCTATTCTGGACATTTCATATACATGGAATCATACAAAATGTGTTCTTCTGTGACTGATTTCTCTTACTTAGCATGTTTTCAAGATTTATCCATATTGTAGCATGTGTCAGTACGTCACTCCTTTTTGTGGCTGGATAATATTCCATTGTATGGAAGTACCATAGTTTGTTATCCATTCATCAGTTGGTAGACATTTGGGTTGTATCCACTTTTTTTTTTTTTTTTTTTTTTTTTTTTGGGGCTGCATTGGGTCTTTGTTGCTGCGTGCGGGCTTTCTCTAGTTGCAACGAGTGCGCGGGCTTCTTCTTGCGGTGGCTTCTCTTGCTGTGGAGCACGGGCTCTAGGCGCGCGGGTTCAGTAGCTGTGGCTCGCAGGCTCTAGAGCACAGGCTTAGTAGTTGTGGCATGCTGGCTTAGTTGCTCTGCAGCATGTGGGATCTTCCCAGACCAGGGCTCGAACCCGTGTCCCCTGCATTGGCAGGCAGATTCTTAACCACTGCGCCACCAGGGAAGTCCCTGTATGCACTTTTTGACTATTGTGAATAATGCGTCTGTGAACATTTCTGTACAGGTTTTTGTGTGAAAATGTTTTCAGTTCTCTTGGGTAGATGTAAGATTGGAATTGCTCAGTCATAAGGAAACTCTGTTTAACTTTTTGAGGAACTGCCAAACTGTTTTGCAAAGCAGCTACCAAATTTTGCATTCCTACCAGCAGTGTATGAGGTTCCAGTGTCTCCATCTCACCAACACTTATTATTGTCATTTTTTACTATATCCATCCTAGTGTATGTAAAGTGGTATCTTGTGATTTTTGTTTGCATTCCCTAATAACGAATGATGTTGAGCATCTACTTCTGAGAGGATAATTTGTCACCCAAGTAGATCAAGAAGGAAGCAAGAACACTCTAGGGCATCCCATACTGTGGCAGATATGAAACTTGGATAGATCTCTCTACATACAAGGATGAATTTGAGGAGAATGACTAATAATTTTTTTGTAGCCTATGAAGCTTTCAGCTCACAAAAAAAGAAATCATTACCTTGAAGATTCAGAAGGAAAAGTATCTCCCATAATTATTTCCTGAGGGAAAACAAAAGGAAATCTTAGAGGATATCAGCTTAATATCCTCAGAAAGATTTAAGAAGACTTGACTTATATGAACTAGAAACAGTTTGCCATAACAAGATGTTATGAAGAGGCTGAGATGAAGGGATAAATAAAAAGTCAGTTTATCCAGATAAGAAAATACAAGAAAAACAAAACAAATAGAATTATATATCAAGACACAAATGGTTCAATTCAATGCAGACATTTGAATCAGTAATGTAGTGAATAACTTGAGAATGTGAAGGGAAAAAAAACATACGAAAATTGAACGGAAAAAAACAAAAAAATTAGTGGTAGCTGGGAGAGTAGGGGTTCAGCCTAAGAATAATAAGTATACCCAAAAAAGAAATAGGGATAGTTGAGATCGATAGAGTAGTCAAATGTATTATAAATAAATACATAACAAATATGTAAGAAATTTAAGAGTTGTCTCAAAATCACTGGGGAAAAACTTACATGTAGACATAGTTCAGAACATTTTGTTTGATTTATAGTTATAAGAAAGTATTCATGAAGATAAAGAAATAGGTTACTCAACAAAGAACGAGAGGGACTTCCATGGTGGCGCAGTGGTTAAGAATCTGCCTGCCAATGCTGGGGACACGGGATCGATCCCTGGTCCGGGAATATCCCACATGCCGCGGAGCAACTAAGCCCGTGCACCACAAATAGCGAGCCTGCGCTCTAGAGCCCGCGAGCCACAATTACTGAGCCCACGTGCTGCAACTACTGGAGCCCGCGTGCCTAGAGCCAATGCGCCACAACTACTGAAGCCTGTGCGCCTAGAGCCTGTGCTCCGCAACAAGAGAAGCCACCGCAATGAGAAGCCCACGCACCACAACGAAGAGTAGCCCCCGCTCAACGCAACTAAAGAAAAAGCCTGCGCGCAGCAACAAAGATCTAATGCAGCCAAAAATTAATTGATTGATTAAAAAAATGTTCCTTTAAATGCATCATGAGCCTAATAGGCTTTTGCTTTTACATCAGGTTATCTGTGCGACGATTGCGTTTGGAATGGGGATTGACAAACCTGATGTGCGATTTGTGATCCATGCATCCCTCCCTAAATCCATGGAAGGTTACTACCAAGAATCCGGCAGAGCTGGAAGAGATGGGGAAATCTCTCACTGCCTGCTCTTCTATACCTACCACGATGTGACCAGACTGAAGAGGCTTATACTAAGTAAGCTGAGCTCCATCGGGGGCACATGCTGTCCTTCTCGGTCTCATGATTGTCATCTACCCCTGCAGTTGTGGTGCTTTGGGTCCAGTTTTCCTTAAAATAGAGGCACTTAGATAGATATGGAAGTTTTATTTTAGTTCATGTTTACGATAAAAGTATTACGTGCTTGTTATGTAAAATTCAAATGATACAGATGTGTTGAAGACTGAAAAATTTCCAAATCATGCCTCGTATGCAGTCCTGCCCTAAGAAATAACTCCAGTTACTGATTTCCTTTGTATCCTTCCAGACCCAATTTCTGCATGCATCCTTGTATATAACATATTTCAAACATGCAGAAAGGTAAAATGGAAAAAAATAATGAACTCTCACATACCACTGTCCAGGTTAGGAAATAAAACCCCTACATAGCCCACTCCTATCTCATCCCTTTACCTCTTCATTGGAGTTAGGCAATATCTTATATTTGATATTTACCTTTCCCAAATGCAGGTTTTTTACAATATAAATGCGATTCCATTATATGTGCTTTTTTTTTTCCTAAGATGTAGTTGATTTACAGTATTATATAAGTTTCAGGTGTACAATGTAGTGATTCACAATTTTTAAAGGTTATACTCTATTTGTAGTTATTATATAAATGTGCTTTTTTAATATGTATATGTTGACCTGATTTTTTTTCCAGTCAACACTAGGGTGTAATTATGACTCCAGCTAGTACACATAGCTTGACTACATAGAATTCCATAGTATGGTATTCCATGTTTATTGAACCAGTCCCCTTCTAATAGATAAATAAGTAAAATTGCCTGTTTTGAGACCACTTTTGAATGAACTCTGGCAGAGATACTGAGCACGGGAAATGGCACTTACCAAGCTCTGTGCCAAGTAATGTCCACCTTATTTGCTTGTAACCTCTAGCTTTTGCGATAGTCCCATGAGAAAAGTGAGCTTCAGAAAGGTTTTGTAACTTGCCCCCAAGAGCAGCAGCAGCAGTAAGGGGAAGGGTAGTGATAATGATGATAAAGTTTCCTTAGCACTTACTATATGCTGCTGTCTTAAATGCTTTATGTATATCACTTCATTTAATCTTCACAACAACCCTAAAAGATACTACTATTATTCTCCTCGTTTTACAGAAGAGGGAAATGAGATACAGAGCTAGGTAAGTGGCAGAGCCCTGATGGAATCCAGGTTCATCTGATTGCAAAGTCCACGTCCCTTGCGCTATACCAAGATAATTCTCAGTGCAAAAATGAAACTTTTAAACTTAGTGTGTCCATTTGTGTTTTTAAGCAGAACCTATATTAAGTTAGGTCCAAATAATTTAGTAAGTATTTAAATGCTAAACACTTAGTAACCATTTGAAAAAAATAATACTCATAAACCAGAAAAAAAATTTTTATTTCATTTTTAACTAACAACAATTGCTTACAAATGAAAAGTATGTACATGTTGTTCTCAAACCTTGGAATCAGATTGAACACTGCCACCCTCATTTCCTGTTTCACATTGATTTTTTTTTTAAACATCTTTATTGGAGTATAATTGCTTTACAATGGTGTGTTAGTTTCTGCTTTACAACAAAGTGAATCAGTTATACATATACATATGTTCCCATATCTCTTTCCTCTTGCGTCTCCCTCCCTCCCACCC
>NC_041224.1:42981004-43091917 GCF_002837175.3 Physeter macrocephalus
CTTCATGACATTTTTTTTCTTAGATTCCATATATATGTGTTAGCATACGGTATTTGTTTTTCTCCTTCTGACTTACTTCACTTTGTATGACAGACTCCAGGTCCATCCACCTCATTACAAATAACTCAGTTTCATTTCTTTTTATGGCTGAGTAATATTCCATTGTATATATCACATTGATTTTTTGGAGGTACTTCTTTTTATCATAGCAACTGCCAAAATTTCAGCTTCACAATATCATTAGAAGGAAAGTAGCACATCATAAACTACCTCCAACTAGTTGCTTGTGTGGTGTTCAACAGATGTCAGGTATTGCTGTGTTTCCCTTAAATTTAAAACACCTGCCAGCACCCCTGTGCGTTCATTGCAGCACCCGCCTCAGCCCTGGGGGATCCTTGGTACATAGTTTCAGAACCACTGGCTTAACCACTTTGATCCCAGATACTCAGGGAGAATGCACAGCCCACTGCCATGGCTCCATTCTCTGCTTACTTTGGATGCTGGGTTCAGTACATCCTTGTCTGATAAATATAGTAAATATAATTCAGATATTTATCGTTGAGAATAATGAAGAGTTGCAAAATTTTTTCAGCTACTCCTGACAACCTATGTTTATTCCTGCAAAACTACAATCTTGAAGATGAACATAAATATTCAGTTAATTATAATATAGATTCATTCATGTTGATATATAATGCTATGAATAATTTTATTTCACTTAATATTTAAAGTTATATGAACCTATTCTAAATATTTCTGTGATATTCTTTTCTATTTTTCTACTCTAATAAGTATGTTTACTCTGTTCTTCATCTCTTTTAGTGGAAAAAGATGGAAACCATCATACGAAAGAGACTCACTTCAATAATTTGTATAGTATGGTACATTACTGCGAAAATATAACAGAATGCAGGAGAATACAGCTTTTGGCTTACTTTGGCGAAAATGGATTTAATCCTTATTTTTGTAAGAAATACCCAGATGTTTCTTGTGATAATTGCTGTAAAACAAAGGTAAAATAAGAAAGTTTTAAATTCTTCTGATAAGGAACTTGCCAGGATTTTTTTTTTCTTCTCTTAATTTAGAAAAGGTTAGATACAAGTTAGATTGCTGTACGTGGGCCCTAGGGATTTTAACAAGGGGATGATGGCTTCCTCCCCATGTTAATTGGGAATAGAAACATTTTAATAGTATTTCTGTGGAATATCCCTAGAAGTAGAAGCCTGTTTTGGTGGTTATAGGATATTTTGGTGGTTATAGGATATTTAAGAAATATCATTAATCTGTAAATACCCAAAAAGATCCAACATGGGCAGGTAGAATATTTTACATTCAACTCTAATTATATTTAAACATCTTCATTCTCAAAAGGGTTATAACTAGTGTACTATGTGTTTGAATTCAGATCAATTAGATTACTCTGTAAACTGGTTTTTAAAAAACTGTAAAGAGTAAGGGCAATAGCTTCAGGATGAGTTTGCTATCATCTGTCCTAAAAATAACTTTGGGAGGTTGTTAAATTCAATCGTTAGGTACTGTATTGTACCTATCATGGTAATTCTGTGTTTTAATGTCTACTGTACTTCACAGTTTACAGAGCATTTTCACAGTTGATATATTATTTGAAATATCTGTGCAAGGTGCTGGGGATTCACATATGAACATGATATAGGCCAATTCACAGATGGGAGACAGACATGTATGTGTTCATATCACTGTGATACCGTAGGCAGCGCTAGCCAAGCAGAGGGTGATTTATTCTCTCTTGGGGTGGAATCTGTGGATTTATGGCCATCTCAACCCACCACACCCCACTCTGTAGACGTTGCTAATCAGTTCATTCATTCAACAAATATTTGTTGAATACCTGCTCTGTGATAGGCAATGTTTTAGGAGTTTGGGTTACATCACTGAACAAAATATAAAGATCCCTACTCTTGTGGAGCTTGCATTCTAGCAGAGGGAGGCTGAATAAAGACAATATACATTATAAGTACATGTTAAGAGGAAAGAACTTTGTTGAAAAGTACAGCAGTGTAAGGAGTCAGGAATGATGAATGGGGTGCAGGATGCAGTGGTCCAGAGAAGTCTTACTGCAAAGATGAGACCTGAGCGAAGACTTGAAGAAAGGAGTTAGCTGAGCAGCTCTCAAATACAGCTGTTCTTGGCTAAAGCCAAGACCAGAGGCCCTGAGGTGGGTGGCACGGCTGTGCCTTTGAGGGGTAGTGAGGGAGCTCACGTGCCTGCCCAGGGGGAGAGGTGAAGCCGGCCAGAACGGTGCCTGGAGGGCTGAGAAACTGGAAGAGTGGAGCAGCCCTCAGCCGTCTCGAGACGTTCGGGGAAGGCTGGCAGGGAAGATCAGGAGTTTGGTCTGGGGTGTAGTGAGTTAAATATGTCTTGGATCCAGCAATTCTGAAGAGAGGCTGGTGATACCATACTCTGGGAGTGGTTGGCATATAGTTGAATTTGAAGTCATGAAAGCAGATGAAATCTTCACTGGTATAAGTTTAGACAGAAGAGAAGAAAACCAAAGACTGAGCCCTGAGACTTGAAGAGGTTGAGGAGAAGAGGAAGAACTAGGAAAGGAGACCAGGAAAGAGAACAAGTGAGGTAGGAGGAAGACCAAGGCAACTAAGCGTAGGAGTGCATCAGGGAGGAGGGAGCACTGCCTAGTCACCTGCTGCTGCTGAGCCAAGTACCATAAGGACCGAGACGTCACCGTTGGGTTTAGCACTGTGGAAATATGGGACGTGGACTTGACCAGTTTCAGTGGAGAGGGGCAAAATTGGAGGCAGTGCATATGGAGAATTCTTTCATGTTTTGCTTCAAGGATGAACAGAGAAATGAAACCGTAGCTGCCAGGGGAAGTGGAGTCAAGAAGAGACAGGAGAAATAATATATTTGTGTGCTGATAGGAACGTACCTACGGAGGATGGAAATTGATGTGTGAGGAGAGGGAAGAAATGCTGAAGCAGTGTCCCTGAGTAAGCAAGGGGGCTTGGGAGCTAGTGCAGAAGGACAAAGACTGGCTTAGACAGGAGCTTGGATAGTTCATCTATAATAACAGGAAGAAAGAAAATGCGGGGCAGGTGCTGGGGATGGATGTAGTGAAGGAGGTTTTGAAAGCTCTCTTCTGATTGTTTCCTCAGCAAAGTAGGAAGCAAGGTAGTCAGCTGACAGGACAAGAGTGGGGATTGAAGAGAAAGGAGAAAGTGTGAAATTGTCTTCTAAGACGGGGTCAGCAAACTTTATCTTAAAGGGCCAGAGGGTGGTAAATATTGGCTTGGCCAAAAAGTTCATTCGGGTTTCCATACGATCTTATGGAAAAACCCAAACGAACTTTTTGGCCAACCCAACATTTCAGGCTTTGTGGGCAGTCTCTGTCACAACTACTCAATTCTGCTATTTTAGCCCAAAAGCAGACATAAATTACAATAAATACACCGATTTTTCCATAGTTGCGTTCCAATAAAACTTGATTTACAAAAACAGGCATACAGCTCATGGGCCGTAATTTGCTGACTCCTATTCTAAGAGAATGGGGGAGAGATAGACTAAGCATGTATCATTGATTACCTGGCGGCGTTAAGGATCCACTTGAGGTTTGTGGCCCTGTACTGAAAGCGAAAACAGTCGGCATAGTTGTGTGTGTTTCTCCTGCCAAGTTCAGCTACGCAGGTGTAGGCATGGAATGGTGGAGAGCTGGATCTCATGTGTTTTGTCAAACAACGTGACCCGAGGGCAGGGGAGTTGAAGATACATGAAAGGTTATGTTATAATGATCGGCTCTGGAATTGAAGCTGAACATCTGAGGACGGCGCTCAATGGATAGGCTGTCCCAGTGGATTGCTGGAGTCAGAAACTAGATGGCGTGAGTTAGAAAGGCAGGAGGTAGCGGTCGGAGAACAAAAGGGTTGCTGATACTAGTAAGGCTAGGTAGTGGGTATGACCATGGGAGTGAGGGGCTGACATATGTGGAGGACAGGATCACTGGAGTACAGGAGATCAAGTTGCCAAAGGCCAAGGTGTGGGAAGATCATCTCTGTACACTAGTCACCAAGAATTAAGGCAGGAATGATGTTGGAGAGAGTGATGGGGCACTCTTTCGTGATGATGCCAGATAGAGCCTCAGAATCACTACCAATTGTTAGTATAGGACAAGAAACCTATTTGTCTTCAGGACTGTGGTGAATGAACCAGGATTAGAAGGTAGAGGAACTGCATATACAGAGGCACAGAAGCACGATGCAGCTTTTGAGAACTGCAGGTGCTTAGTATTGCTAGGTTAGAGAACTAGGATAGATGATAGCAAAAGACCACATAGTAATGGTAGGCAGAGTTTGGAAACAACTGAGGGGAATGAGAAAGGGAACTGACCAGAAATGATAAAAAGGATTGACTGTGGCACCAAAGACCCAAAAGAGATCAGAACTCATACATCTGCATGGTTGGACAATGTTTTTCATCCCTAAAGGTCACCATCCAGTAAGTGACCAAAAGAGGTATGAAGGGTTTTAAAAGAAAAAGAATATTTCTACCCACAGAGTGCTGTCAGGTAACTGTCTGTGAAACAGAAATGAAATAGATATAGTAGAGTGCTAATTATTCTAGACACAAGGTTAATATAATAACTTAGAAAAGAATGAACATTTGAAACTTTCTTGGTTTTTGGTCTTGGTTTTAGTCCGGAAATGGTTTATTGTGGGACTGTTACAGTTAGTATTAAATCCTAGCGATCTAGGTATCGGTATCTTAATTATAGCAAAAGGTAATCTCTTTTTATTCATAGGATTATAAGACAAGAGATGTGACTGATGATGTAAAGAATATTGTAAGATTTGTTCAAGAACACAGTTCATCACAAGGAACAAGAAATATAAAACATGTAGGTCCTTCTGGGAGATTTACTATGAATATGCTGGTCGACATTTTCTTGGGTAAGTCATCTGTTTTATTATTATTTATTATTATTATTTATTTTGAGTTACATCGATTAAAATGGAACATTTAGGAAATTCCCTGGCACTCCAGTGGTTAGGACTCTGCACTTCCACTGCAGTGGGTGCGCAGGTTCAATCCCTGGTCAGGGAACTAAGATCCCACAAGCTGCACGGCACAGCCAAGAAAAAAAAAAAAAGTTGAACCTCTAAAGAATTCATTACAAGTACATAGAAAAAATCTCTTCTATTTTCTTATAGAAGCTAAGAGTTTTAGAATAAAACCTTTTTGAGTAACAAAAGAAAATCAGTTTTTATGAATTATTACCAATTATTTTTATAGAATTTATGTAAGTCACTAAGATGAGTTTCCACAAACAAAAAAGAAAATAATAAAGTTTATACAATTTCATCTGAGTGAATGGAATATAACTTCCCTGGAGAATTACCCATTGACTGACTTCCAGTTCAGGATGGCAGCCTGAGCATAAGTATCTGTCTTCTTTTTTTGCTTGAGGCCCATTAAAATAGTAGCAAGGAAATAAAATGAGGATTGAATCCATAACAGCATAGAAAACCAGAAAGAGACCATCATCAGATTAGAGGTTTTAAAAATCTTTGACGAAATGGATGGAAGCATATTGAAAAATGGAATGAAATGCAGTAAATCACAATGCACAATAAATGTAGAGAAAGTTATAGCAGAGGGGCTGTCAACCAGGCAGAACCCCATTATCACCAGGCCGACTCAGACTTGGAAGCTCAGAGGCCTGGGGAGTGGGAGTAAAAGCAGAGGAGCCAAAAATAGGAGGGGATGGTTAAAAGAAAGTCTGCTCACAAAAGAACTGCATGGAATAGCAGCCTGCAGTTGATTCTAGAACAAAGATAAGCAAACTGCTTGAGGAGTAGAGAGACAGCTGAGCTGGGGGCCAGCGCCCCTAAGTGGCATTTGGGGGCCACCCAGCCCACTTACCCTAAAGCAAACCTGGTAACTAGATATCCCCATTCAGGGGAGGAATTTGGGGGGAAATAGACCTAGATATAAAATAACAAGAAATCCACCTAAAAAGTTTAACCTGGTCCCTAAAGATTAAATATAAATAGACAATCAGGGGGACTTCCCTGGTGGTCCAGTGGTTAAGAATCCAACTTGCAATGCAGAGTACGCCAATTCGATCCCTGGTCAGGGAACTAAGATCCCACATGCTGCGGGGCAGCTAAGCCCACGCACCACAACTACTGAGCCCACGTGCCACAACTAGAGAGAAACCCCGTACACTGAACGAAGAGCCTGTGCACTGTAGCTAAGACCTGATGCAGGTCTTTTAAATAATCTTTAAAAAAAAAAAAAAAAGAGGGCTTCCCTGGTGGCGCAGTGGTTGAGAGTCCGCTTGCCAATGCAGGAGACATGGGTTCATGCCCCGGTCCGGGAAGATCCCACATGCCGTGGAGCGGCTGGGCCCGTGAGCCATGGCCGCTGAGCCCGCGCGTCCGGAGAGCCCACAACAGTGAGAGGCCCGCGTACCGAAAAAAAAAAAAAAAAAAAAGACAAGAGAAAGACCAAGGGACTTCCCTGGTGGTCCAATGGTTAGGACTCCACACTTCCACTGCAGGGGGCGAGGGTTTGATCCCTGGTCTGGGAATTAAGATCCTGTGAGCCCTGAGGTGCAGCCAAAAAGAAAAAAGCGAAAGACCAAATAAGTAGCGTATTTGACCCTGGGGATAGAGATAATTTAGAAAATAAGCAATAGCTTTGGGGATGTGGGAGGGGAAACTCCTGATTAGTATCTTCATAAAGACTTAAATAATAATAGAATGTTACAGAAAATAGAGAAAGAGCTGTTAAAAATTTTAAATGATTGATGCAAGTAAATTTAGTGGAAAGGTTGGAAGATAAAGTCAAGAAAATTTTCATAAGACCTGAGCAAAAGTCTATATGGAAAATGTGAGAGACAAAATATAGGTCAATTCTTAGGAGATGTAAAATCTGACAAGTAAAATTTTGAAATAGAAAGTAGAGAGAGGGAATTATCAAACCAATGATAAAAGAAAATTTCCCAGAATGGAAAAGAAAAAAACCTTAATTAAAATGCCCACTTGGGGAGTTCCCTGGTGGTCTAGTGGCTAGGATTCAGTGTTTTCACTGCTGTGGCCTGGTTTCAGTCCCTGGTCAGGGAGCTGAGATCCCACAAGCCGCGTGGCGTGGCCAAAATTTTTTTTTTAAATGCCCACTTAACGCTAAGTAAGATGCTTTATAAGGTGAAATCTAAGAATACCAAGAGTAACGAGATGTTACGGAAGAAAAACTTTTTCTCCACTCTGTTATATTTAGTTGTTGGGGACATTAGCAAGAGAAAAGACAGATTTAATCACATATGTGTGGGAGTTCATAGAAAATGTGACTCAAAGGGGCAATTAGAATTTGAGGCTTGTATACCATTCTAATAGGGGAAGTAGAGGCCGGGGAAGGGTTAGGAGGAAACAAATGATTTGAGGGAAAGATAAATGGGCCCTTAGGAGAAAGATAGCAGGGAGACATGGCAGTTTTTGTGATAGTGTCTGTTTAGGTGTTGTGTGGAGACTTCTCATGTCCAATGATAAGAGTCAGTTTTCTCTGCTTGCTCCTGGGGAGGGGATTTAAGACAACTGAGTTCTTTTGGGAGTCTCTGCTTTTTGGCAGATGGATTTCAGAAATTCAGGTACCTTCTGCTCAAAATAATTTTTATGCCACTGTGGCATGTTCTGGACCCCTTTAGAGATACTCCATAAAGCTTTGGAAAGAAAAAAACCAAAACCAAACTGACATCAGATTAATGTCAGTAGCCCTGGAGACTAGAAGGCAAAGAAGGTGATATGATGTATACCATAAACAGAGGAACTGACCCATGGGTCCAGTGAGAAGAAATCCCAGAGTCACAGCTATGCAGCAGGTCCAGTAAGCAGTCTGTACAAATTGTAACAGGAAGTCGGGAAAAATAAGTCCCAAGCAATACAGAGAACAAGAAATGAATTTTTTTATTGATGACGGTAAAGAACACAAATGTTACTTCTCAACAACGAAAGGAGAAAGGCACTTAGAAACTCCTGGGGAGGGACTTCCCCGGCGGTCCAGTGGTTAAGACTTCACCTTCCAAAGCAGGGGGTGCGGGTTCAATCCCTGGTCAGGGACCTAAGATCCCACATGCCTCCGGGCCAAAAAACGGAAACATAAAAAACAGAAGCAATATTGTAACAAATTAAATAAAGACTTTAAAAATGGCCCACAGCAAAAAAAATCTTTTAAAAAAGAAGCTCCCGGGGAAAGATTATAAAAGAGAGCCAAGGTCAAATAGAAAACAAAGGAAACGGCTGCATGATTTTGAGTAATTAATAAAATGTACAAAAAAATAATCCGTTTGTCTGAGTACAGTGAACATCCTCCTTAGAGTTGCACAAGAGTCATGAGTTCTAAGTGGGGAAGGAAGCTTGTTGTAATATAAATGTTGCTGATTAACTACAGTAGAGTCAATGTATAGACTTAAACATGGTTAGAGAACAGGGCAGGATATAGACGTTAATCTTTTAAACGGTTTTTTGGTTTTTTTTTTTTTTTTTGAAGATGTTGGGGGTAGGAGTTTATTAATTTATTTCTTTATTTTTGCTGTGTTGGGTCTTCGTTTCTGTGCGAGGGCTTTCTCTAGTTGTGGCAAGCGGGGACCACTCTTCATCGCGATGCGCATGCCTCTCACTATCACGGCCTCTCTTGTTGCGGAGCGCAGGCTCAGTAGTTGTGACTCATGGGCCGTGTTGCTCTGCGGCATGTGGGATCCTCCCAGACCAGGGCTGGAACCCATGTCCCCTGCATTAGCAGGCAGATTCTTAACCACTGCGCCACCAGGGAAGCCTAGACATTAATCTTGATGTAAAAATAAAAGTACAATAAATAAAAATAAAAGGAGGGGACTTCCCTGGTGGCCCAGTGGTTAAGAATCCGCCTGCCAGTGCAGGAGACACGGGTTCAAGCCCTGGTCCAGGAAGATCCCACATGCTGTGGAGCAACTAAGCCCGTGCGCCACAACTACTGAGCCCGCATGCCACGACTACTGAAGCCTGCATGCCTAGAGCCTGTGCTCCGCAACAAGAGAAGCCCGCGCACTGCAACAAAGAGTAGCCCCTGCTCGCCACACCTAGAGAAAACCCGCACACAGCAATGAAGACCCAACGCAACCAAAAATAAATGAATTTTAAAAATAAATAAATAAATAAAAATAAAAGGGTAGTATATGGACAGCTTGGGGGTGCTGATAGCCTCCTACATAGTGGGGAGGGAGAGTGGTCAGACACTCTAAAGCTACCCCAAAAATCAATAGATGAACCAGTATTATGTAACTAGCAAAATTCAGGGCAGGGTAAAGTGAAGGGGGTGGTATAAATGAGATAAAGCCTCATCTTTCATTATGAAGGGTCAGTAAATAAATGTCAGGTGGTGATTCTGGCCAGCGGAATGACAGCAAGGGTATGGGTTCCATGCAGAGGTAACTACCAGAAGAGCTGAAAACAAGCTATTTAAAAAGTGATTGCCGGAACTTCCCTGGCGATCCAGTGTTTAAGACTGTGCTTCCACTGCAGGGGGCGCGGGTTCGACCAGGGATCAGGGAACTAAGATCCCACATGCTGCGAGGCGCAGCCAAAAAAATTTTTAAATAAAAAAATTAAATTAAATTTTTTTTAAAAGTGATTGCCTTAGAGAAGAGTGAGACTAGGGAGGGGAAGGGTGGAACAGAGGAATGTTGCTTTTAATTATAAACCCTCCTGTGCTATATTGTATTTTTTTCCTATGTACATGTATTACTTTAATTAAAAATCTGTAAAGCAATTTAAAAATTAATAGCCTAGATTGGAGTAGGAAGATGGTTCAGTTTCTTAGCTGTGTCTCCTGGATCTGCACATTTCTCAGGACAAAGCAACTTTTAATGCTGGTCTTCCCTTTCTGGATTCTTGCCTTCTCCTAGTTTGGACTCTTTTGGGGGTACAAGGGGTTGCAGATAAAATAATTTGTTATAAGAATGATACATGATCATTCTACATTAAAATATGTAGAAAACCGAAAAGTACAAATAACTCCCCAAAAAACCGCTAATGTTTTAATGTGTGTTTGCTCACAATCACATATTTATCATATTGTATGTATAGTTTCTGTCATTTTTATATAACAGGATGTAAGCATTTTCTTATTTTTTTATTCGTAAGTAGTTTTTAATTTATATTTTATCATATTGATGAAATGTATTTAAATAGTTTTATTTTATGACATATTTTTCTATTGTAAATAGTGATGTGATAAGTAGCCTTTTAAATACACCCTCATCTACATCTGTTTGTACCTTTCATGTAGATTGCTAAGTCAGACATTTTTCTGACACATTCTTCAGTTTCTCATTAGCTCTTATGTGTTTTTTAAGAAATTTGGTTATGTTTCGTCCAGATGTCTTAGTTATCCTCAGCACTAGGGTTGGTCCACATCAGCCAGCCCGTTACCAAAGCAGAAGTCCTGCCCCAGGAATGTGACATTTCAGGGATACAAATCACTTGAAAAAGGAAAAACTTGAATCATTCAGCATCTATGACCAGAAGCCATCTGAAATTTACAATAATGTAATTATTTGGAACTCTTAAAATAGAGCTAAAGCTTTACAAAGTAATTGTTAATTCTGATTATAATCAGTGTCACAAGCCTTCTTAAGTAGATTGTTATAATAAAATTGTGAGGCTTCCCTGGAGGCACAGTGGTTAAGAATACACTTGCCAAGGCAGGGGACACGGGTTCGAGCCCTGGTCCGGGAGGATCCCACGTGCCGCGGAGCAACTAAGCCTGTGCTCCACAACTACTGAGCCTGCGCTCTAGAGCCCGTGAGCCACAACTACTGAGCCTGCGTGCCACACAACTCCTGAAGCCCACGCGCCTAGAACCTGTGCTCCGCAACAAGAAAAGTCACTGCAATGAGAAGCCTGCACACCACAAGGAAGAGTAGCCCCCGCTTGCTACAACTAGAGAAAGCCCGCGTGCAGCAACGAAGACCCAACACAGCCAAAAAAATAAATAAATAAATTTTTTTTTAAGAAATTGTGTTTATGATGAAAACATTAGTCATTAGTGCAGCGTGGATGTGAAACCAAGGATCCAGCTGGGGGTGGGACTCTCAGTCAGTGGGAGGAGGAGGGAAGTATACAGCCTTGTGGAGTGCTATGCAACAGTGATATGAAGCTGTTAAGGTTTATATGAACTATGTCTTTGATTTGTTTGCTCTAATATAATTTTATAAGCTGTACATGCAACATGCTAAAATGATAAACTTAATTTTGCTGCTGTTTTTTGGCCAATGCACGTTATAAAAAGATGAAGAGAAGTCCATACAGTTATTTTAGCGTTCTACTCAAGTATTCTTTCTTCATGGAAACAAGTGTCTATTTGTGCCATGGTTTTTCCTGCGGAAGAGCTTAGCTATCTCATTTACCCAGACCTGTCCATAAATGGCTTTTTTAGCCTCTTCTGTTAGAGTTATGATATACTTACATTTACTAATCTCATTTCTCTTACCTTCTTACCAGGGAGTAAGAGTGCAAAAATTCAGTCAGGAATATTTGGAAAGGGATCTGCTTATTCAAGACACAATGCTGAAAGACTTTTTAAAAAGCTGATACTTGACAGGATTTTGGATGAAGACTTATATATCAATGCCAATGATCAACCAATTGCATATGTGATGCCTGGAAATAAAGCCCAACATGTACTAAATGGGCATTTAAAGGTATGGTATTTTATTTTTTTTTATTTTATTTTATTTTTTTTTCTGTGGTATGCGGGCCTTCCTCTGTTGTGGCCTCTCCCGTTGCGGAGCACAGGCTCCGGACGCGCAGGCCCAGCGGCCATGGCTCACGGGCCCAGTCGCTCCGCGGCATGTGGGATCCTCCCATACCGGGGCGCGAACCCGGTTCCCCTGCATCGGCAGGCGGACGCGCAACCACTGCGCCACCAGGGAGGCCCTAAAGGTATGGTATTTTAAATGTTTATTTTATTATCTCACGATGAGTAGACAAAACTATTTTACTGCAAACTCAAGTCTTTTCCAAAGCTTATGGATACTGAATTTATATATACTGTCCTATATGAACATATTCTATTCTTAATTTAGAAAGAGATCTTAAAATTGAACCCAAGTAGTGTAACACCTGTCAAAATGAATTGAATGGGTTGTCAGATCATTAAATCATTGTATATTCATTAAATAAACATTTATCAGAAAGCTAGTCTGTGCTGGCACGGGAAATATAAAGATGGAGAATATACAGCCCCGTTCCCAAGGGACTTACTATCTACTTGGCATAACAGAAATACCCCCAAAAATGTAATTAAGCATTAAATAAAGCCTCTATGTGCATGCACTCATTCCTGTGCTCTCATTTTCTCTCACAAAGGTAGACTTTATGGAAACGGAAAATTACAGCAGTGTGAAAAAACAAAAAGCTTTCGTGGCAAAGGTATCTCAGAGGGAAGAGATGGTTAAGAAATGTCTTGGAGAGCTTACGGAAGTCTGCAAATCTCTGGGAAAAGTTTTTGGTGTCCATTACTTTAATATTTTTAATACTGTCACTCTCAAGAAGCTTGCAGGTTGGTGTGTGTGAGTCTTCTGTTGCGTGGCATAAATTAATAGGCTAAAAGTTAATCTTGCTAAGGAACTTATCAAGAGCATTAATATATCTCAGTCTTTTTGATCTCTGAATTGAAAGCTCAGAAAAACAGTTTAAACTCATTCTTGAGATAAAATATATCTTTTCAGATATACATAGTACTTTGTTATTCAGACATATGGTATAATTTCGATCTTATACTTCAGTCTAATGCTGCATGTTAGGATATGGATAATTCTAATCGCTAACACCAGATGTCACTTAATGAATTTGTGTGCATTATTTGCCTGCCTTATGATGTTTAACTATATGTGTACACGTCTTTGCAACGCGGAGCTAAGTTCCTTTTGAAAAGAGATTTTATTTTATGCTTCTCTGAATCCGGATCTAGCACGCTGCTGTGTCTAAGTATTTTTTGATAAATACTTGCTGACGTGAGTTATTTCCATAGCTTCAGACAGCTCAACCCAGAATTCTAATAGTAAAGTCCCTGGAAAATAAGTTGGCCACATGGTTGACTGACTAGTGTACATTTCCTTCCACCCTCTTCCTTCATAAAAGCTCATAATCATCACTTCTCTCTCTTCCATTCCCACTCCTGCCACCATAGGTCATTACAGTATTTCATCAGCTCTAAAATGCCACATTGTTATTTTATGGACTATTGAGAAAGAAAAAATTCTACTAATTAAACTGTGACAGTGCTTTTATTGAAAGAGTTGTTTTTACTTTATTTAGATTTTTATCATATATAACTGTGCATATATGGAAAATGCATACAATCAAAGTAGATTGATTTTAAGTACTTGTAAAAATTCACATTCAAAACCTGACTCTTCTGAATCATTTTTTGAGTCAGTTGTCCATACCTTTGTTTTCCCTCATGTCATCAGGAACGTTAGTGATACAGCCTTTTTAGCATGCTCCACTCTGTTTCCCCAAATTTTAATCAAAATCCTTGTCACCCATTCTGATTTGATGGTGACACTTTCTTAATGATACCAGAAAGTGTTCGCAGGAGGCTGCACGTCTCTCAGTAACACAAATGTAGCTCTGCTTCATCTACTTCAGGTCATGTAAAGCACTTGGTTGTTGCTTGCAAGAAACTGTGGAATTGTCATTTCCTCCAGGACATACAATTTGCTTTCTTAATGACAAATGTATCCCCCATTACTCCGTTTCTGAGCTTTTCTGCATGCACAATCATTTTCTCAATGCTAATCACAGTCTAGTCTTTTCTAACACATTTCATGTGCAGTTCAATTCAACATGTGAGGAACCAGCACTGCAGTGGCACTGTTGGCGTGCCGGCAGCACTAATAGCTATGACTGAGTTCTCACATGTGCAGGCAGTGACAGCACAGCTGCCATTTGGCCGTCAGCACTTGTAAGACTCCTCTTGACCTCAGGAATGCCAAAACGCAAAAAAAAAAAGAGTATATCTTAGAATCAATGAAATGTGGTATTTTGTTCCTAGGCTATTAGTGAAGTTTCCTAACTGGTCTCCTTATCTCCAGATATGAACATGATATTCATTTTAATCTTCTAAATACTTGGCTAAAGTTCCAACAGCTCTCCAGATAAAGTACAAATTCTATCAGGAATCTGCATTTCTTTTTATTTTATTTATTTATATTTTTTGGCCGCACCCTCACAGCATACAGGATCTTAGTTCCCCGACCGGGGATTGAACCCACACCCCCTGCAGTGGAAGTGTGGGGTCTTAATTACTGGACCGCCAAGGAAGTCCCAGGGATCTGGGACTCCCCCACTTTATCTTCCAGTAACCCTTTCCATAAACCTCCTGGTCTGTCCCACAGGTCTGTTCTTTTCCTCTAAACGTAGAAATGATGTTACAATCACAGATTTGAAATCCACCCTTTGCTCAACTCAGATACGTGGGAATTATTACTCCCTCACTGCCCATAGCCAGTGCATCAATAAATCTTACAGACGCAGCCTCCAAAACATGTCCGAATCTATTTCTTCTCTCTCTCTCCACTACTACCCGCTAGTTCACAGCATCCTCTCTCGCACCTGTAGTGGCTTCCACCAGGCTCGTTTCCCCTCTTTCCCTTACAATCCATTTCCCGTGTACAGCCAGAGTGATCTTTAAAATAACAGGCTTGGGCTTCCCTGGTGGCGCAGTGGTTGAGAGTCCTAATGCCGATGCAGGGGACGCGGGTTCGTGCCCCAGTCCGGGAAGGTCCCAAGTGCCGCGGAGTGGCTGGGCCCGTGAGCCATGGCCGCTGAGCCTGCGCGTCCGGAGCCTGTGCTCCACGACGGGAGAAGCCACAGCAGTGAGAGGCCCGCGTACCGCCAAAAAATAAAATAAAATAAAATACAATAACAGGCTTGTCTAGCTATAAGACTGTTGTGCCTTCTCTATGCACAAGTCTCTTTTTTAAATTTATTTATTTTTGGCTGCATTGGGTCTTCGTTCTGTGCACGGGCTTTCTCTAGTTGTGGCGAGGCGGGGCTACTCAGTTGTGAGTGGGCTTCTCATTGCAGTGGCTTCTCTTGTTAAGGAGCATGGGCTCTAGGCACGCAGGCTTCAGTAGTTGTAGCACGTGGGCTCAGTAGTTGTGGCTCGCAGGCTGTAGAGCACAGGCTCAGTAGTTGTGACTCACGGGCTTAGTTGCTCCGCAGCATGTGGGATCTTCCTGGACCAGGGCTCGAACCCCTGTGCCCTGCATTGGCAGGCGGATTCTTAACCACTGCACCACCAGGGAAGCCCTATGCAGAAGACTGTTAATGGCCTACTTGTTAAAGGCAGAGTACTTGCTTCACCCCCGTGCAGAAAGACCTGAAGAACAGGTTTGGGTTGGGGGGAAGTAAGAATTCAGTTAAGGCCTTACTGAGTAGGGTATATAAATGTGGAGTGCAGGGGAGAAGTCAGAGCTGGAAATACAGATGTGGGCCTTCTCTGCAAACAAGCATCACCATACTTGTAGCTAGACAAGTCTTGGTTGTGAGAACAGTGAGCCAAGAGCAAAGTCCAGTTACCTCTGGGGCACACTGCCCAGGAACCCCCACTCTGCTTCCCCCCACATCCCGTGCTCCCTCCCATTCTCGACCCTGACTGCACGCACCTTTCCTGCTGGGATTGGACCACGGGCTCCTGCCCTCTGGGCCTGTGCGCTGCCTCTGTCGGCATTTAACTGCCTTTTAGAAAATCAGCCCATGTACCCGGTGCTCTGCAGTTAGTTGGCACTTAACAAACGTGCTGAATGGGTGAATGAGCATAAATTCAGTGGGTTTTCTCTGGGTGGTAATTTAAATTTCTAATTTTATGCCCATGCACAGAATCTTTATCGTCTGATCCTGAGGTTTTGCTTCAAATTGATGGTGTTACTGAAGACAAACTGGAAAAATATGGTGCAGAAGTGATTCCAATATTACAGAAATATTCTGAGTGGACATTGCCAGGTTCAGTATACAGTCAAATATGGGTTTTCTGAAAGCCTCTTTTAATGTTAAACGATGCATCTCACTGGATTAGAATCATGTGGTTTCTGGCTTGTGTTAATGGTCCCTACACCCTGTCACACTGACATCCAGGTTCTCAGAGCAGACCCCAGTGGTGTGCCAGGCACCTCTTAGAGGACACTGGTGCTCAGGTCCCCCAGGGGAGACCAGTTACTGAACTTGCTAACAGGACCCAGAAGACGACCTTTGGGCCCAGGAGTTGCTCGTTCTGTTAAGGCAAGTGCCTGAGGAATCTGGAGCCCTGGGTGCACATCACATATCTGCCACCATCTCACTCTGTAATCCTTGGCAGGCCACACATAGCCTCTTTGTTTTTCAGTTTCTGTGTCTGAGGAGGGGAAGTGTTATCTGACAAGCATGTCTAAAGTTTAAGAGTGGAGTTTAAATGTTTTGGGAAAATGAACATGTAATTGGACTACTGGAGAATCTTATTGTTATTAGACACTGAAAGAATCTGCCCGAGTGAGTGCATCATTAGGGGACGTTCCCAAGAGTTGTTGGAAGCCTGTCATGTAGCACCTCTAATTACGAAGCTCAACACTGAGCTATAGAAAGCATGGACGCGGGGAAAATCGAGAACAAAGAAAGATTTCGTTGTGGGAGATACAGGTGCAGGAGTCGGGTGCCCTCCTCCAGCGTATTGCCATATGCAGACTAGCCAAGTGAAATGTTTCCCTGTTTCTGTAACGGACCACGGGAGGGGTCCTTCTCAGAGTAGCAGGATGAGACATGAGTGAGCATGCCTTTCACGTTCTGTCTCTACACAGTAGTGTTTTATCCATTGACAAAACGCCGAAGAGTCAGGTTTTCGTTAATTCCTCTGTATGGTAATTATTCCATAAATCCTTACTTCAAATACATTAACCTCTTGGTGGGAACTTAACGTTTGTTTAGTATAGTAACTTGTTTGGATAAGGATTTTTGCCCACGTAAGGTAGGGCTGCTCTGTGGAAACAGCCCACAGTGTGGTCATGATCACTCCCACTTATTGAGGGAGGACAGAGCCAAGAGCTTTGCCTGTGTTGTGTCATTCAGTCCTTATAACACTGATTTTATTTTGTTTTTTTATTTATTTTTTATATTTATTTTTTATTTTTAAATTTATTTTTGGCCACGCCACGTGGCTTGCGGGAGCTTAGTTCCCTGACCAGGGATTGAACCCAGGCCCACTGCAGTGAGAGAGCCCAGTCCTAACCACTGGACCTCCCTGGAATTCCCCAACACCCATTTTAGAGGTGAAAAGTGGTAAGGCCTTTTCATTTCCGCAAAGTCCCACAGCTGGGATGACAGCACTCTTCACCCGAGCTGCACTGTCTGCCCGTGTGCCCTTCCTACCATGCAGGTAAGGTAGGGTAACCTGAGGGTGAACCAGGCCAGCCAGGAAATATCTTCAGAAAATGAAGACCTGGTCACTGTTAACCTAGAAGGAGATTTCATGCTTTGGGTGTGCCTTGGGTTGCAAATACCTATGGAAATTACCATCTTCTTTGCAAATGTGTGCTTTCATACAGACCCATTTCCTGCATAGTATGTGAAATGTTCACAACTATTATACAAAGAAGAGTAAAATGTGGTCTAGAATTTTCTGACAGCCATTTACTAAGTAACTATTGCCCAAAGATGAGGTGCAGGACATAGTTATGTTTTCCTTATGTTGGACTTATTTTTTCAGTATGTGTAAAACTATAAATAAAATTGTCTTTTGTTTAGCACTTTATACTTTTCAAAGAACTTAACAGGATTAATTGCCCAAACAATAACAGGGACGTGGGCTACAGAATGTGAGCTAATAAAACCTGACGTCTCTGGTTAAGTTAAAGAGCATCACACGTTTTCTTAATGAATTCTGAACCCCTTTCTTTAAAAATAAATTGCCATTGACTACTTTGGGGCTTTGTGAAATAAAAGAAGTGCTCAGTTCTTGTGGGATGTTTGAATCCAAGTGGCAAGATGCTACAGGAGAACAGCTGGGCTTTGGTTGAACTGCACCCCTGTGCTATGTATCTCTGCGTAGACTATAACCACACTTGGATCAGCATGGCATCACCGGTAAATGTCTACATTGTCCATTTGTAGCTGAGGACGATTCCTCACGGAGAAGCCCCTCCAGCAGCAGAGGCACTGGAAGAAATGCCCCTGAAGAGCTGGATGAGGAAACACCCATATCTTCTCACTACTTTGCAAATAAAACCAAAAATGAAAGAAAGAGGAAAAGAATGCCAGCCTCCCAAAGGTCTAAGAGGAGAAAAACTGGTTTCGGTGGTTCCAAGACAAAAGGGTAAGTTCTGCCACCTTTTCTGCAATGTAGGGTAGAAGGGAGAAAAATATAAAAGTACAGCTGCTCTGATTTGCTTTGAAGCATTTATTGAAATAAGCCATTGTTAAATGTTGCCTCTCCCATTTGCAGAGTGAGGATTAAGGTCTGATCCCAAACAAAAACATTTGTTTCAGATTTTTAAGATATCTACTCCTAGGTTGATGATCACTAAAGTTTTCTAGTTTGCAAAAACTTCTCCAATTTTGACATTACCTTAGGAAAAAAACATTTTTTTTCTGCCAGTTGCTCTTAAGTGAATTTTCCACCTAAAATACTGTAAATCATATACTAGCTGAATAAACAAAGGGGTTTTTGTTTGTTTGGTTTTTGTTTTTTTAAAGTTTCTTTTTATTTATATATATATTTTTTGGCTGCGTTGGGTCTTCGTTGCTGTGCACGGGCTTTCTCTAGTTGGCGGCGAGTGGGGGCTACTCTTTGTTGCAGTGCGGGGGCTACTCTTTGTTGCAGCGCACGGGCTTCTCATTGCAGTGGCTTCTCTTGTTGTGGAGCACAGGCTCTAGGCACATGGGCTTCAGGAATTGCAGCATGCAGGCTCAGGAGTTGCAGCGTGGGGGCCCTAGAGCATGCAGGCTTCAGTAGTCGTGGCGTGTGGGCTCAGTAGTTGTGGCTCACGGACTCTAGAGCGCAGGCTCCGTAGTTGTGGCGCACGGGCTTAGTTGCTCCGCGGCATGTAGGATCTTCCCAGACCAGGGATCGAACCTGTGTCCCTTGCATTTGCAGGAGGATTCTTAACCACTGCACCACCAGGGAAGTCCCAACAAAGGGTTTTGTTTTCTTATCACTCTTATGCTTTCACCAATGTTTGCCACACCGCTCCTATTGCTGTGGAATCTGCAGGGCCTCCACCCGGAGGCTCTGCACACTCCCAGCTGTTCAATAACACCTGGGAGAGCCAGCCTCCCAAGCTTTGCAGGGTAGCAGAGAAGAGGCCACAGCAGGAACCCCAAGAAGTCAGTCCAGCCCTGCCATCTTCCCTTTCCTACATCTGCCTGGCTCCCGAGCTGGGTTGCACCTGCTTTGGGTGCTCTCCGCTCACCAAGGCGGAACAAAGATAGCATTACTGTCAGGTCCTGGTGACGATCCGGGCAGCGTCTTATTTCTTCATAATCACACTGCTTCTGACAGCCCCTTTTTCCTGTTTTCTGCAAGGACATGCTCTGCCCTTGCCTTGTAGGTAAGGTCTGGTAGGATTGTGACCACCCCGTCAGTCTGGTGAATGTGGCCCCAAGCATCTACATATTGTAACAGAAATGCTTACAGGAAAAGGGAACAAGTCCTCAGGAAACTTGTGCAAGCTGTTGTGTTTTTCTTTTTCAGTTTTTCTACCTCTTTTCCTTCTGGGTAATAAAGACCAAAAATTGAGTCGGGGAAAAGAAAGGAAGGCAGATGTTACCAAATTGTCGTTTCCTTGTTAAGTCCATAAACAAACATCTTGTATGTGCTAATTCTTCTGTTGGGGTACAGAAATTAAAGGCATTAGTAAATATTAGTTTAATTTTGTGGGTTTTATTTATTTATTTTAATTCTATTTAAACTTTTAAAAGAAAAAAAAACTTCACCCATTTATCCTACACCCACCGCACTCCAGCCTCTTGCAACCACCAATATGTTCTCGCATCTATGAACTTGGTTTATATATATGTATATATATATTTAGGTTCCACATGTAAGAGAGGTCATACAGTATTTGTCCTTCACTTATTTCACTTAGCATAGTGCCCTCGAGGTCCATCAATGTTGTCACAAATGGCAGGATTTCATTCATTTTTATGGCCGAATAATAATTTTTGTGGTTTTCAGTGTGCAAGTGACCTGCAGATGCTCTTCAGTAGGGACATTTTCTTATTTTCTTCATTTATTCCCCCATTTTGGGAAATACTCATTTCCTCAGGCACTCAGAGTAGAAGACCTTAAAAGGCCTCTGTCCAACTCCCTGGGATTTATCACGAGGAAGCTGAGGCTTCCTGAATCTTCCCCTGGGGAAGGCTTATGTGAAGCTGTCCCCAGCCTGGTACCAGTCTCACAGGTGGGACTGGACACTGGCTCGCCCAGGCCTGCCTGGAGCACTTTTACTGCTGCACGTGGTCCACGGAGATTCCTGAAAACCCATCACGATCTCCTCATTGTTGCTAGTTAAAACAAAGTAAACCATTGGCTCCCTTGTTGTTTTCACAACTTTTGTTGATAAGACAGAAGCACATTGCCTTATGGCCTAGAACCTAAGCTAGCTAGTAAGTAGTAAAACATATTTGTCCAAAAGCCAGTACCACTTTTGATGCTAGTTTTTAATTAGCCCGTGTGTTTAAGGTGGGATTATTTTCTAGTCCCTACTGGCTAAAACCAGGAAGTAGTGTAACTTTGCTTTACCCTGTAGCAGGCTCTTTGTATCTGTGCCCCGTTATCCTCGTTTCCACTGAACCACTCTGCAAGGTGGCTTCCCACGTGTCCAGGCTGCTCACCTGGCTGAGGATCCACGCAGCCACAAAATAAACGTGGCTCTTTGCCAGAACCCTCAACACCCCACCCTACCCTCAGAGTTTCACATCTTCAGAAGAACACGCAATGAACTGGTTGTGTTCTGGGCTCTGAGTGGAAGTAAAATGGATGGCTCTGGTGAAATAGAGGCTGCTGATGGCAGATTCATTCTGCAAATCAACATAAACAGCAGGTTTTTGTTCGGGACTTAATTTCTCAGCAGGAAATCAGCATAGGGAAATTTAAGTCTGCTTCTCTGCTGGTTTAGCACATCTTTGCCAGTTCTGCAGTAAAACTGCCCTCGAGCAAGAGTTTTTAAAAAACCACTCTTCACTCAGCCCCACCAAAATGTCATTAGCAGACTGGTGGCCCTGATACCCGGGCCCCTAAATTCAGAGATCAGATCGGAAGCCACTTGTGTGCCCTGGTTCTAGGGAATTAACACCAGGCATGAATTCAGCCTGGTTACAATGGGGTGGGAAATACTCGTTTAGGGAAAGGCTAACATGCTGACCCTGTGATTTTTTTTTTTAACCATTTATTTTCAGGGGAGAGAAAAAGCTGTTATCTTCAGATCAGTGGGGGAAGTGAGGTGCTGGAAGGACTTTGTAATAGGCTGTGGCAGGGGCCTCTCACCCTTTTTTAAAGGCAGTGAGTGGGAGGTGAGAGCAGGCAGATCTTGGAATGTAGACAAGCGAGCGAGCCCCTGGCAACGGGGCCCTGACAGAGATGTGCCAGGCCCCAGCTGCTGCGGGCCCCGGGGAACCACAGCTGCAGCCTTCCCCTCGGCAGGGCTGGCCAGGAGGAGGCTCGCTCTGCTCTGCTCCGTCTCCACCCACCCACAAAGCCCCCTTCCTCTGGACTGTGGGAGCACAGTAATTCCACAGTGTCTATTGTCTGGGCATTGGGGCCTTAAAACAAGGTATTCTCACTTCCTTTCTGTGGTCGGAGTAGACGGGGAGTGTGGATCTCAGCTCAGATGCCTGGAGGGAGGCGTGGGAGAGGGAGGGGTCTGTGAAAGGGTAGAGAGAAGGCACATGGGGTTGGGCTCAAGTCACAGAATCCTTGACGTTTTAGGAGGACAAATGTAGGACAGATTGGTGTAAAGGGCGATAGTCCTTTACTCCTTGAACTGTAAAGGAAACTGACCCCATCCATGCATAGAGACATGGAACACCAAGGAAAATCATGGATTATATAGCTGCATGCAGGTTAAGAGAAAGAAAACTGTTCACTTTTGGTTTTATTTGACATATTAATTTTCTTTTCTTTGTCGCATTTTAGGGGGTCCAGCACATGCAGAAGGATACCTTCTAAAACTAAATCCTCCAGCATATTTGGACCCAGTTCAGCTTTGCATGGCTCTCAAGCGGCATCAGGAGTCAGTAGAAAATTAGGGATTATGGCTCCACCAAAGCCTGTAAATAGGCCGTTTCTTAAGCCTTCATATGCATTTTCATAACAACCAAATCTCATCTCAGTGTACATAGATCTTAATTGTTTGTCAGCATCTGACCATCTGTGAATATAAAGCTGTTAGTTTCATTATACCATTTGTAATTTTTATCCATATCTATTAATATTTAAATAAGTGCTTGGGGTGACAGTTCTTATTTTTAAAATAAACATTTTCTTTTGAAACGCATGCATGATTTGCTGCCACTGCAAGTGTTGTGGCCGTTGTTTCTCAGAACATCTGAAGCAGCAGCTGAATCATCTCAGTGAGAGAAATTTTAAGTACAACATCATGAAACACAGAAGCCAAAGAAAAAGACTCTCATGGGACAGCATGAAACTGTAAAACTTTTTGTAGAAGACAACATAAACAAAATTAAAACATAAATGACAGAGAAAAAAAGGAAAAAATACATGGCAAAGGATTAATATCCATGATATACAAAAAGTATCTATAAATCATTAAGAAAAAAAAGACAACCTAGTAGAAAAATGAACAAAGGATGTGACTAGGCTGTTCTCAGAAAAGGAAATGCAAACAGCCCACAAATATGTGAAAAATGCTCTATCTCCCTCATTAAAAGTACCAGTTAGAACAATGAGATGCCATTCTCTTGCCTAGCAAATTGTCAGCACTTAGATGATATTCCAAATCTGGGGTCCACAAGAACAGGGTCAAATGTTAAGAATGTATTAAATGCTGGTGACGTCCTTTAGCATCAGGGAAGCCTTACTTTTCAAGACCCCTCCCTGAATCGGCTAATGGGCCAGCAAGTCTCACAGTGGGATTTTGGCACCTCTTTTCGGACTTCCAGTCCCTCATTTTTGGAGACATCTTTTCTTAGCTGTCATGCAACCTTGGTGACACCTGTTTGGTGTCCCACTTCTCTCCTTGACCTCCGTCAAGAGGGTAGAGCTGAGGAGACCTTGCCTGGGCCAGAAGGTGTTGGAAGACAGAGTTGGCTGGAAGTCTATGGCCTTGGCCTGGAGACGGTGCTGAGGCAGACCCTGCACCCACCCCAAGGGGCCGCCCTTGTAGCTGCACGCCTACCTCCTCCCTCCTCGACCTCCACCTGGGCCCTTGGTCCCTCATTTAACGCAGGAGACTGGCCAGACAGGAGTCTGCTGAGGGCCATGCACTGTTAACCACCAGATGCCTTCAAGAGCTGACATTTTCAGGAACCATCTTTCCGACAAGCTCTGACTCAAGTGGCCAGAAGGACCTCCTTGGGGTGAGGAGAGGAAATGGAGGGCAGAGTAGCCAGTAGTCGAGGCTGCTGGGATAATGTCACTGGCCTGAGGTCGCCTTGGAGAGCTGGCAGTGCACAAGGGTGTCTGGCAGGAGGTCACACCCTTCTACCTTCAGCAGCTCTGGCTTTGGGGACAGAGGGGGCAGCCTCTGCACAGAGCTGATGCCACAGACATTGGGTCACTTCCCGGCTCTGACCTCACTCGTTCATTCATTCCTTTACTGAGCCTCTCTTCTGCCCAGACTCTGGAGCTAGCTGTGCCCTCGGCAGTGCCCACTCTGCCTCCAGGGGCTCCCGGAGCAATGGGGAGGACAGGCGAAGGCAGTGCAGTGGGAGCCCCAGGGTGGAATGCAGAGTCTGTGAGCAGGGCCAGCACCACCCCCACCCCTGTCACCTACGCCTTTCACCAAACACTGAAGAGGAACTCGCTGCAGGAACCTGAAGCCTGGAGACCGTGGAGTAGCCCAGGGTCAGGCAGGCCCCACACCCACCTCTTTAAAAATGTTGGGTTGTGGGGCTTCCCTGGTGGCGCAGTGGTTAAGTATCCTCCTGCCAGTGCAGGGGACACGGGTTCGAGCCCTGGTCCGGGAAGATCCCACATGCAGCGGAGCAGCTAAGCTCGTACACCACAACTACTGAGCCTGTGCTCTGGAGCCCACGAGCCACAGCTACTGAGCCTGCGTGCTTAGATCCCATGCTCCGCAACAAGAGAAGCCAACGCAACGAGAAGCCCACGCACCGCAACAAAAGAGTAGCCCCTGCTCACTGCAACTAGAGAAAGCCCACGCACAGCAACAAAGACCCAACGTAGCCAAAAATAATTAATTAATTTTTTTAAAAAAATGAGTTGGAGCAGGATTTGTTCAATTTCTCAGTCCCCAGGAGCAGCCACAGAAAATGCAAGCAGCCTCCTTCAGTTCAGCCTCCAGCTCCCAGAGAATGCAACCGTGTCCATACAGCGCCATCTTAGGAGGACAGAAGCACACGGACTTTCCCTGAACCAAAACTGGGACCTGTGGCAGCTGAAGACAGGGGTGGTGATAGCAAAGCCAGTCCAGGCTGGGCGCTGGTAGGGGTCCTCCATGAGCGCCGAAATCACCACCGCCTGGAAGGAGGGGCGGGGACAAATCCACAAAGGAGCTCCAGCCTAGGACCCTTTACTGGCCCGCCCTCCCCAGGTACAGGTAGGCCTGAGGGTGGGGGCTCGGGCTCTCCCACCCTCGCCATCACCCCTCTGGAGGGCACAGGAAGGATTAGAATCTGACTCTCCAGCTATATACATACCTTCCCCAGCCCTTCTCCCACCATGAGAACTTGCTCCAGAGAGCTGACAAGTCCTTGCTTATCTCCAGGGACAGGGAACCCACTATCTCACTGGAAGAGAGCAAACATGGAGAGCCCAGTCTATGCTGAGGGCTGTTCAGGCATTTTCACACACAGTAATTCACTCCTTTAATCCTTCCACCAGCCCTGCAAGACAGGCACATGATACCAGTCTTTTTCTATGCAGAAACTAGAGTTCAGAAGGGTTATGTAATTGCCCAAATCCACACAGCTAGGAAATGGTGGTAATTAGGGTAGCATACATCTCAGTTTGCCCTGAAGAGTCCCAGTTTGCATCTGCTACCCAGGTGTAATAATTAAGACAGCTCCCTTTCATTCTTGAAAGTGCTCCAGTTTAGAAGATAAATTATAAGGAGTCCAGGTCTATGCTCTTTCCCTGAACAATCCAACCTCCTCTCCCAACTCCATTTTTCCAGCCAAAGCCCCAGGGGCTGCCTGCTCAAAACTTCAGGCCCCTGGGGCAGAAGCTGCAGAATTATCAGCCAGCACAGCTAAGCTGTGGTTTTTTATCCAGAAGAGGAAGCGGAGGCTGTGGTCCAGGCCCTCTTGCTCTTCTTAAGAAACTGCTTCTCCTCCTATGGCTTGGAGCTGTTCTGAGCCCCCAAGGCCCACCCTGTGCTTGGGAGGCTCCCAGAGTCCCCGCCCTGGCTCTCCTGCTCTGAGCAGCAGCCTGGGTTGGTGGCAGGGGTGAATCTCACCCAACCCTGGGCCCCCGTCCTGACAGAGGCCTCTGAGCAGAGAGACAGTGGCCCCTAAGGCCTTTAGCGCCTTTAGACGCCAGGATGGCATCCCCAGGAGGCTCCAGCGGTCACTTCTCACTCAAGGCAGAAATCACGTCCCCCACGTGGCATCACAGACAGGGTTTGGAGAAGCAGGCTGGTGGGACGTGCTCGGGGGACCCAAGCCTCTACCGGCCCCTGCTAGGTGCTCCAGGCCATGGGCCCACGCCCCGTTTGCTAGGAGTCAAGGGCTCAATTTCCACAGTTGTGCGGGACACCGCCAGAGCTGCTAAGACGAGTACCTTTGGCCTTTAGAAAGCTCCTGCCTTTCAAACAACACTCACTCTCCTGTTCTCCCCACCTCCAGACCAGCTTTCCTCAGCCAGACCCATGTTCCATGTTGGCAAAAGGAGAAGAAAGAAGGAAACAAAATCCCACAGAGGTTAGAGTGGGCTGCTGGGCCCCTGTTCTGGTTGCGGGACAGAGGACAGGACAAGAGGCTAGCCAGAAGCCTGAACCTGAGTCCACACAACCAAGTGGTTCTGAAGAAGGGAGGCATCTCCCAGCCAGGGAGGAGGGCCTGAGGCCGTGTCCCTACTGCCTGCAGGTGTGGGGGATGGGCTTTTGGTGTCATCACAGCTCAACCGCGTGGTTCCAGCATCCCACAGAGAGTTTGGTGAGCATTGGTAACCTGGATGGCCCCTCAGCCTACTCAGGATGCGGGAGCTCACTCCAGCGGGCCTCTGTCTGTCCCTGTGGGTCCCACACACACGGCCTGTCCTGGTCCCATGTATTCAGCCTCTGCCAGGAGCCTCAAGCTCCCACAGAGGTGTCGGGCCCTGGCCCCTGCCCAGCTTTGTGTGGGAGCAGAGTACACAGGTCCTTGCGTCTCCCTCCGTGGGGGCAGGAGCTGGAGCCAGGCACTGCAGGGGAGGTGACTGGACATCCAGACCCGGTGACCTTCACTGCTCTTGGGACAGGTCTGAAACCCCAGCCTGGAAGGAGGCGTGTTTGAGAAACGAGACCTGCGGCCGGAGTCCCTCTCACGGCCAGCACCCCGGAGCCTCCTCCCCAGCGAGGGGCCCCCCAAGCCTCACGTGACCTGGGGAGCAGGGAACCCTGCTAACCTCAAGACGGAAGCATCAACCTCTGCGGCAGCCGTGGTTTGACAGTTACTGCAAGAGCAGGCCTCCCACGCCAGCCCCACGAGCCTGCCACGTGCAGGCCACACGTGCCCCGCCTCGGGGGACTGCCATTCACTTACCACCACCTGGTCCCGGCTCCCAGCCCAGCGGTCCTGCTCCCTTCGCACTCGCTGGGTGACCTTTGTAAGCTCTGTGGCCTTTCTGAGCCTCAACTGATCTGCAAGGTAAATGTAGCCGCTGGCCCTGCCGCCGGAGCTGGTTGCCAGCACCTCTGGTCAGAGGTCCCACAAATGTTTGCTGGGCCAAACACAGAGACCCAGGCATGGCCCTGGCACTCGGCGAGGTCACAGTCAGGGAGGGAAACAGCGATCGCTCACCCCGGGGGAAGGAGAGGAGAAGCAGCATTGGGGTATGGGGGTGCTGCAGGAGCCCCCAGGGGAGATCTAGTCCAGTCCAGGGGTTACAGGAAATGGAGTTTGAGCCTTGGAGAATGAGTAGGAATTCAGAACACGAGAAGGACACCCCAGGGAACCGCAGGGGTAAAGGCTGGAGGTGTGATGGAGCTTGGCCTGAGAGGGGACCTCCCCGGGGTTAAGCACGGGCTGGAGGACGTGGAGGAGCCGTCCGAGGTGGTCCTGGCTGAGGAGCGGGAACTTGTCCCCAGGGAAGGCTCTGAAGCCAGAGACATGATCCGATTTGCCTTCGAAAAATTACTCTGACCCCAGGGTCAGAAAATGATTGGAGTGGGTGAGGCCGGATGCCAGCAGACAGGCAGGAAGCTCTTGCTCATCCAGCAAGAGAAGTAGCAGCTCTCAGGGTAGCAAGGTGGCAGGAGTCGACAGATCCCACTGGCCAAGGAGGGGACATGGGGCAGGGACAGGGGCTGTTGACATGCTTTGAAGACATCCCCGAGAGAGAGAGATCCCACATCAGGAAGACCAACAGTCCTGGCCCTTTCCAGGCAGGAGGACGCTTTGTTGCCTGAGGGGCCAATTTGGGAGCCCCTGGTCCAGGCCCCAGTGCAGCCCCCCTGGGGCCCAGAATCTTCTGTGATGTGTGGGGTATGCATGCGTGTGCACATGAGGGTTCTGTCCAGCCCACGCTGCCTCCTCCGAGCTTGGCAAGTAATTCCGCAAAGGCCACACCAACACCCCACAAAAAAATGCCAACTCTATGCTGTAAATCCATGCCACCCTGCTGCCCAGCCTGGGGACCCAGGTCCCTCGTGGGCTGCAGGAAGGGCCATGCCATAAGGCACCGCACTCGGCATTGTATGTCTCTTAAATGACAGCTCATTTTTTTAAAAAGGCTACAGAACAACGTGGCTAGTAAAGATTTTACTTGTCACTTTACCTGTGTGTGTGTGTGTGTGTGTGTGTAGATAGAGAGAGAGGGTTGCTCACCAAAATATTAACAGTAATGGAATTGAGATGATTTTTACTTTTCTGAAATGCTTGACTTTTTACAAAAAACTCTATCATTTTTATAATCAGAATAAAGCAAGGGAGAGCCACTCGGCCACCTTGGGGTTTGGCTTTGCTCCAGAAGGGCTGTGGGGTCAGAGCCCCCAGTGGACTAGGAATAGGCTGTGGGTGTGGAGCAAGCACCCCCTCCCAGGGCCAGCCCAGGGCCAGGACCAAGCGAGGCCAGCAGGCGTCAGTGGAGTTGAACTTGCACAGGGTGCTGAGGCTGGAGTGGCCCTGTGGCCTCCAGGCTGGGGAGCCCAGGGTCTGGCCATGGCCCCTGGGGCCACCCTGCCCATTCCTGAGCAGAAGGCAGCATTTCCGCACCCGACCACCCTTCTCACTTCCAGGGGGCGAGTGCCCTGTGCTGGGTCACCTGCCTAGGTGCCAGTGGAGAGCATAGCAGGAACTCCAGCTCAAGGAGACGGTGCTGCACGGGAGAAAGGAGAAGGGGGCCCCAGGTGGCCTGCAAGGACCCCCACCCTACAAGTCCTGCCACTCCCTCCGCGACCCTTAGCTGAGGTCTGCGCTTTGCCCCAGACCGGGGTTCTGGCTGGAAGGACCACACAGCAGGTGGCTAATAACATTTGTTGGATGAGTGGGAGAAGGGGCCGCTATGAAGGCACCTGCCTAGACGGCCCTCCCCATGGAGCGTGAGATAGGAGGAGGGGGACGGGGCCTGGGGCCCACTGGGTCTTAAAATCCTGCTGCCTACTTGGCACTGCCAGGCCTGTGGGGAGGCTTCCCCCTTACTGCTTCTGTTGGCTTCACCAAGACAAGTGAAAGTTGCCTTCCAGTTGGCCCTGGTATTCACTTAGATTTCCTTTTGTATGTGTGCATTGATGCTTTTAATGATTAGTGTCTTACTCAGTCTCAGAAAGCTGGCCAATTTCCCCATTTATTGATTTTCTGGAGTCCACTCACGTGTGGGGAAGACCAGGATGCATGGACAACTTGGAATTCAAACTTTAATCATCACTACCTGTGCAGAGCTTCATCCCAGCTGAGAAGGCAGAAGCCTAGGTCAGTGGTTCTCAGAGCTTCAGCATCTCTGGAGGGCTGGGTAAAACAGTTTCTGGGTCAGAAGATCTGGGCTGGGGCCTAAGGGTCTGCATTTCTAACTTGCTCCCTGGTGATGCTGAGGCCACTAGCCTTTTTTCTTTTTGACTGCTTTGGGTCTTTGTTGCTACTCGTGGGCTTTTTCTAGTTGCAGCGAGCAGGGGCTGTTCTTCTTGCCGTGTGCGGGCTTCTCATTGCAGTGGCTTCTCTTGTTGCAGAGCACGGGCTCTAAGCACGCGGGCTTCAGTAGTTGTGGCGCGTGGGCTCAGTAGTTGTGGCACGCGGGCTTAGTTGCTCCTCGGCATGTGGGATTTTCCCGGACCAGGGATCGAACCCGTGTTCCCTGCACTGGCAGGCCGATTCTTAACCACTGTGCCACCAGGGAAGTCCCCAGGCCCACATTTTGAGACCTGCCTAGGGCAGAGGAAAGGGCACCAGGGCTCAGCCCTCAGGGTGAATACAAACCTTAGCTGCTGGGAACTTAGCTTTGGGCATTGGGCAAGGCAACCTCTTTCCCTCTTTCATCCTTGGTTTCCCGCAATGTCAGCCGAGCCTTTAGGGTGGGCCGGAAGCCTTCAGAGGGTGTTTAGGAATGTGTGGGTGGAACAGCCTTGCTTGGTGAGAGCTATTTGCAGGAAGGGGTCTGGTGTCACGGAAAAGCTCCTCCAGCACCCAAGTATGTCTTCAACAGACTCGGCAACAGGGAAGCAGAAGCAGGAACGCTGTCCCCGCAGGCGCTTTGCAGAGAGCACTGGAGGTAAAGGAAACCTTAAAAGCGGTGGAAAGAGTGTAAGTTGAGATTTCCCAGTCGTTGCCAGCCTGTGGAGTCAAATGGGGTCACATGACCCCCCAAATTTGCTGGAGAGCAGAGTTCTGTCTCCCTGCCAAGCCAGGCAAATGCCACTTCATGGTACAGTCCGTTGGGGATTTGGCTTGGGGTGCCAATGTGCTACAGAGGCTTTCCAGAAAACCGTCATTTCAGCATCCACTTAGAGCCTGGTCCCTTTGCCTCAACCCTACAACATCCAAAGCCAAACCTCAGAACAGGATGGGGCCAGTCACCCCGCGGGCTGTGTTTCACCAGTTCATAGCAAGGAAGACTATCAAACGGCTCTGGAGTCAGAGTGCTTGAGGTCAAAGGCCAACTGAATCCATTTATTGTGTGACCTTAAGTAAGTTACTTAACTTCTCTGTGCCTGAGAGTGATCATAATAGCATAACCCTATGGGATTGATTGTTACGAGGGTTTAATGAGATAATGCGTGATCAGCAGGTAGCACACTGCCTGGCACTCACTGAACATGAACTTTTGTTATTGTAGCATAGACCCCCCTATGTTTGTGTTGTCTGTTGCATATATCTGTGCAGAAATTGACTGGCAAATAAACTGGATGTAGTCCTCACTCAGCTCAGCCATTCTCAACCTGATCCTTTTTTTGAAATTGCTCTCTCAAATAAAGAAGCCACCACCCGAGAGGGCAGTCCTGGAGAGGATGACTTCACCCCGTCTGCACTGGGCACCTGAGAGCATTGGGATGCTGTCTATGAGAAGGAGCTGCAAACTTTCCAAGAATATGGAGATACCAGAGAAATCTGGTTATGGCTTGACTAATAAGGTGGAGGCAGAAACACAAGATTCCATTGGATGCATCAGTGCTTGATACTGGAATGGGAATGGCGTTTTACTGGCTGAACTTGTTGGTCTGATAGAGAAGGAAATGAGGGAAACTGGGAGAAAATGAAGATCTTGAAGAATATGGCTTGAGATCACTAAAAGAATAGGAGGCAAAATTTGGTTTCTCTAATATTTCTGAAATTGATTACTCTCCTTCTGCAATACAGCTTTCTGGAAGTATTATAGAGAAAAAAGGTTTATCTAACATTATGTTGAACGTAGAAGACTTTTGGGGGCTTCCCTGGTGGCGCAGTGGTTAAAAATCCACCTGCCAATGCAGGAGACACGGGTTCGAGCCCTGGTCCAGGAAGATCCTACATGCTGCTGAGCAACTAAGCCCGTGCGCCACAACTACTGAGCCTGTGCTCTAGAGCCCGAGAGCCACAACTACTGAACCCGCATGCCACGACTACTGAAGCCCATGCGCCTAGAGCCCATGCTCCACAACAGGAGAAGGCACTGCAATGACAAGCTTGCACACCACAACGAAGAGTGGCCCCCACTCGCCGCAACTAGAGAAAAGCCCGCGTGCAGCAATGAAGACCCAATGCAACCAAAAATTAATTAATTAATTAATTTTTTTTTAAAGTTATAAAAAAAAGAAGACTTTTTGAATCCTTCCACAAAGCTGTCTGGATTTCATATTTATATTGACAAAGGAACTTTTGATGCCATAAGCCTTAATCCTGACAATGCAATTGAGAAGAGGAAGCAACATATGAAATCTCTCTCCAGGGTGAGAGAATAAACCTGACACAGAAAATGCAAGTGCAAGTAAATGTTTAGTAAGTACACAGGATGCACATGTTGAATAGATAAAGTGGGTTGGTAAAAAAAATCATGAGCATGTAAGTGGTTGGGTTTTAGAGATCAACCAAGAATAATTTAAAATTTTCTTTTGTATTTGAGATGTAAATATTTTTCTTTCTGATTAAAAAAAGATTCCTGTAACTGCTGAACAGTTAAAAACTTTAAAGCAGTAAATGAATTTACAGAAAGCAAAAAAAAAAAAGCCTCCTTCAGGCATGGACACATCCAGCTATCTAATCATCATAAGCAACCAGATTCTGGGTTCTGGAAATTGGCAGACAGCACCTCCTAACATAGGAGGTCTCAATACAGACTCTAGGAACCCCTGGAAGACCCAGGGATGGATGTCAGAGGGTGTATAAACCTCTAAATTGTATGTACTCTTTTTGTATGTCTGTGCAGATTTCTGGGAGAAGGGCCACGACTTTCTTCAGATGGTCAAAGAGGCCAGCACCCCTAAAAAGTTAAGAGACCCTGCCTCAGAGAGGCTGAAGAAGGCCTCAGCAGGCTTCCTGGACAGTACAGCTTCTCCCAGGAACACACAGGGGCTCCCTGAAACCAAGACCCAGGACTGAGCTAGCTCTGCACCTCCTTACCTGAGAGCCAAGCCTTCTCCAAAGTGAGGAGAGGACTCAACACTACAAAATGGTGAGAACAAATTAGGAAGTGTAAACCCCAGGCAAAAAAGTCTGATGACAGTTTGCCACAATGACCAGCTGCCTGCAGTCTGGTGGGGGAGACAAGCCTCGGGGAAGAGGAAGGGAGCTGCCCCATCACAGACCAAGCAGATGGTGTGCTCGGCGGGGTGGCCGGGACAGCCAGAGCATCGGGCACGGAGAGGTGTGCAGAGTCCATGGTGCAGCTCAGACTAAAACAGCCGAAGGAGTTGCAGAACAGGGTGAGTGCAGGCTCTGGGACGTATCAGCTACGTGAGCCCTTAGCTTCCCTTAGCCTCGCTTCCTCATCTGAGAAATGGGATTTGGTGGGATGGTGGTAGATACCTGGCCTGTCTCCTCCTGGGCTTGCTGTAGAGCCAAGAAGCCCGTGCATGTTGTGATGGGTTCAAGGTCGGCTGCAGCAGCAGCTGGGGCCTGGGTGGCCTGAGTCTGAATCCCAAGTTGGCACTTCCTCCCTGGGCGCTCCTGTGTCTAATGGGGTCAGGGTGGTCCTGCCACAGGCTCGCTTCCTGGACTTCCCAGAGCATGGCGAGCGCTGGGCAAGCCTTGGCCACCGTCCTCATTCACACGCTCAGCGGGACACCCTCGGGGGCTACTGTCAGCCCCCCCTGTTTTGGTAAGAGCTGTGCAAAGAGAGGGCTGGGATTGAACAATAGAGAGGAATCCAGGTGGGGGTGGGAGAGGAGGAAGAGTTTAGCAAGGAAAGAGCAGAAATGTCCCAGAGAGAAAAGCAGTTGCAGCTTTATTATGGGGAAGTATGAGATTCCTTTTCCCCATCTCCTCACAAAAATACTCCAATAAAGTATTTCTTGTTTCCCTGTGGAATGGATCTATTCTGAGCTCAGCAGCTCCATTACAGGGAGCCTGCGCTTCCCATGCCTTTACAGGAATCCACCCTTACCGCAACCTGTGAGAGGGTCCTGCTAGTCCCTGAGGCAGCTGAGCTCTGAAACCAGGCAGGGTTGGGCCCGGGATTCTCCTCAGGCTGCCTGATGTCACCAGGCTGGTGGGGCAGGACGAGAACAGGCCAGGGGCTGACAACACCCAGGACACACTGAGAGGTCGACCCACCTGCCCAGAGGCTCCTGGCCCATCCTTTTTTTTTTTTTTTTTTTGACCAAGTCCCACGGCATGCAGGATCTTCCCTGACCAGGGATTGAACCCGCACCCCTGCAGTGGATGTGCAGAGTCTTAACCACTGGACCACCAGGGAAGTCCCGGGCCCATCCTCTTGATGGAGGGTCAAGCTGCACTGCCCTGGCGTGGCCCATACTGTGCCTGCAGCCCCTTCCCTGGGCAGGTGGGGGACCCTCCCAGAAAGGCCTGACTGACCCTTCTTCAGCCCTGATCCCAGATTCCCCACCTATTCTGATGCTGCTTCCTCACCAGGACAACTCAACCTGCTGCCTGGCCCAAGGTCCTGACCAGGTCCTGGGCTGGTGATGAGAGCGTGGCTATGGGGCAGTGGGTGAATGGGGTGAGGCAGGCATGAGGGGAAGTGAGGTCACTCCTCCTGGGAGGGCTTGGATTGGTGGTGTGCCTCCTGGCCTGGCTCCCCTCCCCAGTGACGCTCCGGACCAAATTTCCCCAGGGGAAGGGGCACAACCATATCTTCTCTTCAAGGCCCCAAGATGGGAAGTGAGCTGCTCATGCCACAGGCAAAGACCTTCCTGCCCTCTGAGGTTGGCTACCCTGATCCCGAGGCCCCATATCTGGGGTTGGAATGTCCAGTTCTTCAAACCTGTCTGTTCAGTCCTTCAAACCTGTTGCTGACTTGCTACGTGACCTTGGGCAAGTCACTTCCCCTCCCTGGGCCTCAGAATCCTCACCAATAGAATGAATGATCCAATATGCCCACCCACTAGGACATTCCAAAACTATGAAATGTTCATAGCTATGTGATTTTACATAATCAGAGACGCATTCCTTTAATCTGACAAAAATGTAAATGGCCCTGGTAAATGACTCAGCAGTCCTCAACCCTGGCCTGTACACCCACATCACTTAGAGATCCCACCCAGACCCACAGAATCTGGGTCTCTGGGCCTCTAGGCCTCTGGGTGGGCAGGACCTGGAGATTTGCATTTGTTAAGAGGCTGCCTAGGAGAGGATTTCAGACTTTAGAAGGCAGAGTGAGGGGAGAACACAGACTCTCCCTACCCCAATACCTGACAAAGTGAGCAACAACGACAAATTATGAAGAGACTGAGCCGACACACTAAGAAGACAATCTCCAGAGCAGTGGCCTCCAGGGCCCTCCGCCCTCACGAATCCTGGGCTGCCTGGGACATGGGAGTAGGACACAGGCCTGGCTGGGCAGAGGGGGTCTGGGGTGCAGGGTATGTGAGGGATGGCAGGAAACAGAAGACCTGTGCCCCCAGCAAGGGTGGCCTTGGTGGGGGGAGTCTCCCCCAACCCCTGCACATCTGAGCTCCCAAAAAGCAGGCTAAAAACAACACAGCTCTCGAAACCGTCCTTCTGGGGGAAGGCAGCCTGGTTCCTATGTGAGAAGTGGTGGAGTTGCTCAAATTAACTGAGCAAGATGAAAAGAACTTGCAAGGCCACCCTGCCATCTGCCAGGAAGGGGAAGGAAATCTCACGAGGGCATGGCTGGGAGGGGATGGGGCTGAGGATCAAAGGCAGCTTCCCTGAAACTAATAGCTTCAGGAGAAAGCAAAGTTAATGAGAAGATGAGTCGGATATAAAAAGAGCACAGAGGAGAGATGATTAAAAAATAGCATCAGGGGCTTCCCTGGTGACATAGTGGTTAAGAATCCACCTGCCAATGCAGGGGACACGGGTTCGAGCCCTGGTCCGGGAAGATCCCACATGCCGCGGAGCAGCTAAGCCCTTGCGCCACAACTACTGAGCCTGCGCTCTAGAGCCCACGAGCCACAACTACTGAAGCCTGTGTGCCTAGAGCCCATGCTCCGCAACAAGAGAAGCCACCGCAACAAGAAGCCTGCGCACTGCAACAAAGAGCAGCCCCCGCTCGCCGCAACTAGAGAAAGCCCGCGTGCAGCAACGAAGACCCAACGCAGCCCAAAATAAATTGATTAATTTTTAAAAATATATATATATAGCATCAGGAGATGCAAAGAGAACTTGAAGAGGAAAGGACACACACTAAGGACCCAAGCAGGACCACTGCACATCTAAAAACTGAGTTACAACACAGGGCCCAGGTCTGAAAAGCAAATTCATGGCACAGAGAGAAACTTGAATTAGTCACAGTGAATTCAGAGAAAGAGGACACATAAATTCAAACAACTAAAGAGAAGATGATCATCATGGAACACAGAGCTTCCTACCTCAGAGGGCTTGGAGTCACTGAAGTAGATTATCCAACAGCTAAAGCAAAAGAATATTTAGAGAAACTCTCCCTGAAACAAAGGGAGAACCCACTCTGTTGATTGAAAGGGTACAAGAGGGATTCAGACTGATGACACAGGGAGCCCACTGAATCCGGTGGAGTTGCTGGACTTTAAGGGTAAAGAAAACAACCCTTCAGGCACCCATGAGGAAAAACCAAGTCAACAATGAGGGGAGAGAAAAATCAGTCTGGCCTCATGAAAAGAAAACAGAAATGGAGTCAGTATTGCTAAGGGAGCTCTCTAAAATGGAGCCGGAGGCTACTGAGGGAGTGAGACTTAAGCACGCCTCAGCCCAGATGGAATCTTCTCGTCTTAACACAGGCATCCAGAACATCTGTCCAATGTCCCAGAAACTCCAGATACTTATTGGACACTTACCCTCAAATAATTCATGACAGCCAATCCCTTAAGGACAAATATTTCCTTTCTTGCGCCAGTATAGCCTCGTGGCTTTTGCCTTTACAAGCCCCTGACTCTTCCTCTTCCCTGGAACACTGTTTTGGTTTTACCCAAGTCTGTTTCCTGACTTAAAATCCTTAAGGCCCCAAATAAACTCTTTTCTTATTTGTAGCCTTGTGAGGGTTGTGTTTTTTTTTGTTTTTTGTTTTTTGGTTGACAGCCTCAGATTTTTCCACAGCAACATTCAAGACCAGAAGACAAGGGAGCTGAGTGTTTGAAGTGGTATGGAAAGGGGGAAACCAAGAATCTGACACCCAGTGAGGTTGTTTGGATTTGTAGACAACATGGAAAGGGTTGAGGAAAATAGCACCCTTGAGCCTTTTTTTGAAGAAGAAAAAAAAAAAAAACATACTCAGCCGTGAAATCTAGCTAACCATTAAAAGTGTTCATTTTGGGGAGTTCCCTGGCGGTCCAGTGGTTAGGATTCGGCACTTTCACTGCCATGGCCTCAGGTTCAGTCCCTGGTTGGGGAGCTAAGATCCCGCAAGCCACACAGCACAGCCAAAAAAAAAAAGTGTCCATTTTTTCAAAGGTAAAATCATGACTCTCAGACAATATAAAATGAACACATGTCAAAATTTTTATTAAACTCATTAAGTAATTAGGGAACAAGTAATATTTTCCAATTGATTCAAAGGAAAATTGGAACAACACACACATATATAGGCAGATAAGAAATACTGAAATGAATTTACATATACGTGTAAAACTGATCAATGGCCACAGACAGCAGTCAGTTGTATTCCACTGGACAAAATCCATTTGCACTTCTGATGGACAAGCCCTACTCTAGGTTTTCTACAACTTAGATTTGCTCAGAGACAATGAACAGCATGAGTCCCTAAATGCAGGACACCCACCAGTCTTTTTTGTTGTTGTTGGTCTAATTCAAAGTCCTTCACAGATTTTCCTGATTCAGCCAAGAAATGACTCCGAATGCAAAACTCAGGGGCACAGTGAGCTTAAAAAATGGAATGTAATCTATTTAAATACAGGACTAAAACGAAATACTAGGAGAATTATAGTTGCAGAACAGAGTATAAGTGTTATAAATCTTGACAAAGTGAAAATATTAGCATCAAAATCAGGAGCTGTAGCGTGTGGGGAGGGAGGATGTATACAGGAAGTGATCATCTTTTTCATCCCAAGAAATACTGAGCCTGCCAAAAGTGAAGGGTTTATTCTTTTTCCCCAAGACTCCAATCTCTTAATGAGTTTCATAATTTTTTTCTTACTGTTAGAGACATTCATTATGAACTAATATCTCTGTGGAAAGTAAAAAATTATTTAAGATTCAGCAATTTTTTCATTTTCTTTCTGTTAATTAAAATTAAGTAGTTTAAAATATAGCAGGTGTGGTACAATCCCATTTTAAAAAATTATTTCCACCTATTTACCTTTCTCTCTACCTGTACCTCGTTGTCTCTCCAAAGTTCTCTGTGTACAGATGACGTTCACCAAATGTTAACAGTAAATGATGGGCTGTATTAAGCATCTACTCTGTCCCAGAAAGTTCTAGGAGCTGAGAATACAGCAGAGAACAGAAGAGATAAAGATCCTGTGCTCAGGAAGTTGGCATTCTAATGGGATTTATGGCTTCCTTCTTTGTACTTTTCTAGATTGCTTGTTTTGTTTTGTCTGAGAACAAGCATGTGTCATTTTTATATAAACAAGGGTCATTACCTTCACACACACCTCAGATGATTCTTCTGAATAGTCAGAGTTGAGAACCACTACATTTTAAGCTGTATGAGTCATTAACACTTTAATGTAAATAAGGTTTTTAGGAAGGCAGCATGAGGACCCAGAGTCTCTGCAGATCCCGACCTGGGCACCTAAATCCTGGGAAGAGCTGAAGAGGGGAGTTGGTTTCCAGGATCTTCAGCCCCTCTTGGCTGGAAGAACCATTGAGCTTGTCTCCTGGCCCCTCGGACAGAGTTTCCTGTCCCTCTCCTGGGATCCTAAGCCTGTGAGACAGATGCCCATTCTAGCTGGCCCTGGACCCAGGCAGCTGAGGGCCCAGCCCAGCCTTGGTAAGTGTCTGGGACGTGCCCGGCCAGGGTTCTCCTCCCTGTAGCCTTGGGGGCACCCGAGCCCCATCTGACTCCACTACCCTCACCTCCCACTCCCACCTCTTGAGTGCAGCCCTGACCCCATCCTTCTGCATTTGCACCCTCACTCTAGCCACCCTGGCCTAAGTTCGCCTTCCCCACACCACCTGGCCTTTGCACATGCTTTTTCCTTCACCAGAATCCCCTTCCTACCCTCCTTCCCTCACCCCTAGATCCCAAGACCCCGTCCTCTGGAAGCCTCCCTGACATACCTCCCAAACCCACAGGTCAGGCCCCTGCCCCCTTCTGTGGGCTGTGACCCTCCCCGGCCCCTGTGGGCCAGCCTGCTCTGCTCAGCCCTATGGCACAGTGCCAGCCGGGCCCTGGTGTCAGGGAGCCAGGAAGGCATGTGAGTGAGACTGGGCCTTGGCCTCTTAACCAGTAGGGTGACCTCAGCCAGGTCCCTTGTCCTCGCTGACTATTTCCTCATCTGAAAAATAATGTATGTTTAACAAACAAATGTATGTTTGTTGTTTTTTTTTTTTGGCCTCTCTGTGTGGAGGCATGTGGGATCTTAGTTCCCCAACCAGGGATAGAACCTGCGCCACCTGCAGTGGAAGTGCAAGGTCTTAACCACTGGACCGCAAGGGAAGTCCCTTTTTGTTTGTTTGTTTTATAAATTTATTTATTTGTTTGTTTTATTTTTGGTTGCGTTGGGTCTTCATTGCTGCACGCAGGCTTTCTCTAGTTGCAGCGAGCAGGGGCTACTCTCTGTTGAAGTGCACGGGCTTCTCATTGCAGTGGCTTCTCTTGTTGCAGAGCACGGGCTCTAGGCACGTGGGCTCAGTAGTTGTGGCTCGCGGGCTCTAGAGCACAGACTCAGTATTTGTGGTGCACGGGCTTAGTTGCTCCATGGCATGTGGGATCTTCCCCGGCCAGGGATCGAACCCGTGTCCCCTGCATTGGCAGGCAGATTCTTATCCACTGGGCCACCAGGGAAGCCCTGTTTGTTTTTTTTTAATAAGGACATTGTAAATCTTCTTCATGGGGTCCTTGAAAGATATAAAAAAGATAACATGTATTTTTTATTTTAAAGTTTATTAAAAGAATAACAATGAGATATAAGCTTAAAAGAGGAGGGGAAGTGAAAAGGGGAAATCATCAAGTCAGTAACGGAAGAAAAGTGATAAAGAGTTTAATTGGGAAAAAAAGTCCAACTTTCCTGAGGGGAAAGAGATTCCCTACAGAGCCCACTGAGGGTCTGTGGGTCCAGGAGGTCGGACACCATCAGACACCATGGAGGACCCCAGATAGGGCTGGGTCCCTGGCCTCCAGACCCAGTGGGAACTTCCTTCTCAGACCCCCGTGCCTTCCAGCTCAGCACCCCCTGTGCCCCTTAGAACCCTGGGAAGCATCACCCCACACAGTATCCACCAGCTCCCCCAGAAGTTCCCTCGAATCGTTTTCTCTATTCATGTAGCGAGCTCCCTGAGCAAACGCAGCTCTGGGGCAAGCCCCCAGCACCCGTGGGTGAATTGAGGTCACTGCCACCCCAGCAGTGCCAGGTGAATCCCCAGGCAGGCGGGGGCTTGGAGGGTGGGGGTGAGGGCTGGGGCTGTCACCCTGTGTCGCCTGATGTGCCTCCTCCTCCCTCAGGAAACAGCGGTGTGAACTCTTTCCCTCGTCTGCCGTGGGTGCACACAGAGCGTGTGACAGGCAAGGCCGCAGCCTGAGCCCCTGCACCTCCCTGCCCACGGCTCCCCCACCTTCCCGAACCCACCCGGCCTCTGATCTGCACGCCCACAGCTCTGTCGGACACCTACTCTGTGTACCAGGTGCTCACCTCACCTGCGAGGTAGGTAAATTGTCCCCATTTTACAGATGGGGAGACTGAGGCAAAAAAACCAGCGAATGGGTTGCTGTAGGCCACACAGCTGGGATTTGCAGCCCACCTGCCTCTGAGGTCTTCCAGCTCACCTTTCTGCCCCAGCCCCAGTACCCAGCAGGGACAGAGCAGTGTGATGCAGAGGGTGCTGAGTGAGGCTGCATGGGGAGGGGGCCTCTGAGGGACATGGGAGCCCCGGCTGCAGGGTTTATGGCAGCCTCTGAGGGATGGGCACAGAGGAGCTGCCCCCTCCCCTGTGAGCACACTCCAGGGACTCTCATTCTTTTTCCGGGCTTGCAGCACTCCACTGAGGGGACGCCCAGAATCCCTGATCCCCCTCCCCCACTGTTGGATATGTAGGTTATTTGTAGTCTTGCTAAGACAACAGTGCTGTGATGACTACCCTTGTGATGACATCCCTTTGCATGCCTGTGTGTGTTTGTGTGTGTGTGTGTGTGTGTGTGACACAGTTTCCAGGAGGACCCCTCACCTGGGACTCACCCAAGCTCACTCCAGGGCCAGCCAGTCCCCAAGAGCCAGTTCCCCAGAAAGACTGCCCAGAACCACCAATAGCCTTTCCCTATGCCAGAGATCTGGTTGGCTGGTTGGGTTTTTTTAGCCAAAGGGCAGTGCTGGGCTACAGCCTTGGGTGCACAAGGTACAGAGCTGGTCTGGGCAGATTGTTATGCAACTCAAACAAGAAAGCAGAGCTTGGGGAGCAGAGAGGTTCCTGCTGGGCTGCCTGCCAGGGAAGAAGGGGATGTCGGGGCCCCACCCATGCAGAAGGCCTGAGGGGTTCAGGGAAGGTGCAGTGACCACCCAGTCCCAGGGAAATGGGTCCAGCCATCGCCCCAGTCCCTCAGCCCCATTCCCTGCATTCCTGGGAGTCCGTCCAGAGTGTCTACGTGAGCTCAGAAGCCAGTCTGGGCAGGTACTGAGACTGGATGGCCATTTCCTTCCCCTTTGCCAGCTCTGGCCCCTCAGCTGCCTAGACGGGGTCCCCCACTGATGCAGGAACATCCAATGGGGCCTCCCCTGTGCCCACAGCCCTGACCCTTCAGCATGGTAGTGAGCTCTGTGACAGCAGAGTGGGTCTGGGTCATGGGTGCCCAGCACAGAGCCTGGCACATCACAGATGCCCAGTGCTGTGCCCCACTGAACACCCTGACAGCGGCACATCGGCAAGGAATGGGAACAAAGCCGTGCCTGGCCGAGGGCCCCCAAACAGGACCCGCCTTGGGGAGGACAGGAAAGGGGGGTTCCATCAGCACTTCAGCCAGAGCTACCAGCAACAGATTAACGAGGGTGGAGGAAGAGAAATGAAGAAATCCTTCCCCCAGAGCCTGAGCCCACTTGGGGTGAGGCTGGAGGAGCCCAAGCCAGCTTCCTTCAAATGGTGCATATATTATATGACATTCCTAGATAGAGAGTCCAGTTTCTTTCACCTTCTTTTGTACATTTCAGGAATTTTTTTAGCTAATTAACTTAAGGGCTCTGGTGCCTAGGATTGGGGATTCTAGCAAGCCTGGTTTCAGACACAAGCCTTCAGGTGTCCCTGCTCACTTCTGTTCTTGGTAAGTTTTCCCTGCGTCTGTGCGCCAGGGCGAGCTCATTAAACAAAGTGGCCACGCCGACTGTCTGCTCCCTGACCGCCGGTGAGGAAAGGCTGCTTCAGTGTCGGTGTCAGAAGATGCGATGGATCCCACTGCAGAAGTGCATTCAACTCCCCTGCAGACACACTAATCAGGAGGTGACAGAGCCGCGCAATCCCCAGTTTCCATACACATCGATGCCTGGCAACTAGCATGTTTTCGTTTTACTCCAGCTGCCTCCACCCTTCGTAAGCGGAGGCTGAAAAACCAGCCCATTTCGGCAACTCCTGTTGGTCTGCTCCGGTGAGGATCGGGGTCAGCCCACCTGCCGCTCACCGCCGAGTGCTGAGAGCAAGCCTCCGGGCCTTTGCCTGCGTGTCCCTCTGCCTGGGGAGCCTCCTGCTACTGTCCTTTTAGAAAGAGGTAGAATCGTGACTGTCACACATATATAAAAATGAACATGTGTTAAAGAGTGTATTATACTCCTAAATCAATAAGAGAGGTATTATAATCAGTTCAAAAGAGAATGTGACTAACAGACACATTTATTGATCAGGACTGTTGAAATGAATGTGGACACAGAGGCAATACTGAGGAGGGGAAGTCAGTCTGTTCTACAGGTCGGTTCAGAATCTACAGTGTAGACAGGAATTAGTTTGAATCCCTATCAGTTACCTGCAATTTGCAGAGTTGTAAAATAGCCTTCATAGACTGGAATCCGATAATCCCAGGGATGTCCTGCGAGTTGAGATACTGCAGAGCTTTTCCACAGATTGTACAAAGACTCGCCTACAGCCTTGACCACCCAACGTCCTTCACCTGACCTGCTTGAGGCCACGCCTCCTCAAGGATGCCCTCCCTGGCTCCAGGCGGGGTAGGTGCCATCCATTCAGCTCTCCCAGTCCCCGCAACTTCTGATCACACTGTCTCCTCCCTCAGACTATTGAGATTCTTAAAAAAGAAGTTGCATCTTCTTGGGACTTCCCTGGCAGTCCAGTGGTTAAGACTCTGTGCTTCCACTGCAGGGGACATGGGTTCAGTCCCTGGTTGGGAAACTTAAGATCCTGCATGCCTCTCAGTGCAGCCACAAATAAATAAATAAATAGAAGTTGCATCTTCTCTACCTGTCATTGTGCCTGTGAGAACTCAAGAGACATTTGTTGAATGAATGAATGAGAGAACAAAGGAACAATACAGGGTCCTTAAACCAGGGTGGTCCACGGGGTTCCCCCATAAGACAGTAAAAGACCTGTGATGCAGCAGTTGAATGTCAGCAGTGCCTCGTGAGAATGTGTACGTCTCCAGCTTCATCTTATTAAGGGCATCTCAGAAATAAGACTCTGAGAGCAGACAAGCTTGGAAATGCTGGGTTAAACATAAACAGCTTCTTTGCTTTTTCCCTTTTCATCACAGCACATCTGCGAGCCTTTGATGTATCAGAGTGACCTAGGAATCTCTCAGAAGGAGAATGCAATGTTCCAGCATTGTACATGCGTATCGGATGGTGAAGCAAAGTTTTTAAATGGAGCAAAGGCAAAGGTTCTGGAGAATTCACATTGAGAAACACCAATTTAATCCAACTGACTTGATGTATTTAATAATACATAAATTATTATCCCCTGGGTCAGAATTCTGGCTCCAGCGTTAGTGTTCCTGTGGCCTTGGACAAGTTAATGTCTCTGCACCTCAGTGTTTTCATCTATAAAATGGGACTAAACTTACTTCAAAGTTGCTGGGGGGGGATCAGGTCCGTTACTGTGAGGAAAACACTTAGCATAGAGCCTGGTACAGGGTGCACTCAACAAATGTGAACCATGTCATTACTGTTTGTAAAAACACAAAGGGCCATTTATTGAGTGTGCCTTTGCATCATCTCACTTGATCCTCACAGCAAGCCTGAGGCCAGATGAGGAAGATGAGGCAGATGAGGACAGAACATTTAGGAGGTGAAGTCACTGGCCCAAGGCCTTGCAGCCGGCAAGCATCCAACATTCTTGGACCAGGCATGAGGCCCTAAGAACAAGCTTAGCCAAGGGCTTGGCATGAAGTAGTTGCTTAAGAAAGACTGGTTTCTCCTCTCCCACCCTCATCCCTCCTTCCCTTACAGCCAAGAGTCATGCCGGGCCCCAGTGTGAAGGTCATCCCTGGCCAGGGTTGTGGTGGGATGGACAGTGCTCAGGCCAAGGGCTCCCGGGTGCACGGGCAGCGAAGGAGGCAGGCTGAGCCTGGCCTTCCTCCCCACCCCCAGCTGAGACGCTCCCTGCCGTTTCTCTTCCTCATCTTTCCCCCTACCCCGGCCCAACACGCCCCCATGGTTATCTGGCGACTTGAGAACCCAGGGGTCCGTCCCTGCTCTTCAGCCATCCTGGTGACAGGGCTTCACTCTCAACACACACAAGAGGCTTAAAATCGTTCTTGATTTTAAGAACGAAGCCTGCGCCCTGGGCCTCGAGCTGGCCGGCTGGCCAGGCCACCTGGGGCTGCCAACAGGCTAAACGCAGACCTACACAGAGCCCTGCCCCGGGCCTGGCCCAAAACACTGCCCCGACTGAAGGCTTGCTCAGAAAAATGACTCAGCTTGAGTGCTCAGACGCAATTTTCCACGTTTTATGGACTAAAGGTGTTTTCATAATAGCCGGGGATGATGAGCCAGAAGCAGGCTGTAAACAGAGCAAAACTCCCCGCCCTGGTCTGAGGCCCCACACACAAGCAGGGCCTCTGAGGCTACAAGCTTCTCCACAGTGGTGGCAGGGCCTCCTTCATGCCCATGTGCCAGGGGCTCCTTCCTTCACCCTGGCTGATAGCACAGGCCCCGCCCACCCCCCCACCCCCAGATGACATGGAGACTCACCCAGGCCACTTCCTTTACTGAGGAGGGAGTTGAGTAACAAAGCTGGTCCTGCAGCCTCAGCGGCCAGCTCGGTCCTCCCCAGGTGCCTCGTGCCTCCTGTGAGTCTGGAGGCCAGTGTCCTGGGACCATGAATCTGGGGTCCCTGCTCTGAGCCAGGGTGGGGGTGGGGAGGTGCCACCGCACAGGCAGGGAGGATGTTCCTCCCCACCAGCGATGACAGTCCTGGTTGGGAGAAATGACACACACGTGCTGAAACAGCTAATGGTGTTAAACCAGGAGGATGGTGCTTAATCCTCCCTAAGGCATCAGATGGAAGGGCTGCAGGAGGTGGGGCGGCCCTGCCGGCTCACTCCCCCCACCAACCCGCACTCATTCATTCATTCATTCATTCATTCATTTGTCAGGCACTTTCTAAGGGCCCACCTGTCAGCTTCATCCCAGGCCTTCCCATCTCAGCAAATGGCACCACCAGCTACTTTGGCCAAAAAAAAAGGAGTCATCTTTGATCCCCAATTTTTCTGATCCATCAGCAAATCCCGTCTGCTTTACATCCATTACACATCCAACATCAGCCCACGCCTCGGCCATGCTGCTCCCCTCTGGCTTGGATACTGCAGCAGCCACCAGCTGGACTCTTGACCCTTTGCCTTGGCCTCTAAAATCCATTTCTTCACTCATCAAAGTGACCTCGACACAGCATCATTCTGACTCCACCATTTCCTGTCTTCAAGTCCTCCATTGTGTCCTACTAAATATTAAAACTTTTGGGACTTCCCTGGTGGCGCAGTGGTTAAGAATCCGCCTGCCAATGCAGGGGACACGGATTTGAGCCCTGGCCCAGGAAGATCCCACGTGCCGCGGAGCAACTAAGCCCATGCGCCACAACTACTAAGCCTGCGCTCTACAGCCCGTGCTCCGCAACAAGAGAAGCCACTGCAATGAGAAGCCCGCACACCACAAAGAAGAATAGCCCCCACTCGCCACAACTGGAGAAGGCCTGTGCGCAGCAATGAAGACCCAATGCAGCCAAAAATAAATAAATAAATTTATTTTTTAAAAAAACCTTTTAAGGAAATTAAGCAGACCACCTTCAGCATCAGGCTATAAAGAGAAAAAATGAACAGAAGAAGAGAAGAAGGGCCCAGAGGTGGAACTGTGCAAAAACGAGAACTTGCTATATGACAGGGAGGCATCACCAACCAGTGGGGAAAAGACAGACTCTTTTATAAATGGTGTTGGGACAAGTGGTGATCCATATGGAAAAAGTAAAATTAGATCCCCAACTAACACCACACACACAACTCCAGGTGGATTCCAGGCTTACTTGTGAATAACAAAATTTTTAACACATTTAGAAGAAAATCTAGGAGAATATTTTTATGACCTCAGAGTAAGGAATGATTTCTTTTTTAAACAAACCTTTTGTTAATTAGAATATGCATTTAAAAAGTGCACATTGTAAGTGTGCAGCTCCATAAAATTTCACAAAGTGAACCCAGCTTTGTACTCTGCACCCACGCCAAGAAATAGGATGCAACCAGCAACTCGGAGAGCTTCCCTGGGCTTCTTGATAGGGAAGAATATCGTAGGTGCAAAAAGCATCAGCTGTGAAGGAAAATATAATGAGTTTGATGACATTAACATTCAAATCTTCAGTTCAACAAAAAATACCATAAACAAGATTGAAAGATATGCCACAATCTGGGAGAAGATACTTGCAATACATACGACCAGCAGGAGATTGGTTTCCAGAATATATAAAGGACTTCTGCAAATCAAGAAGAAAGACAACCAACCCAACAGAAAATTCAGCAGAAGTTGTGAACAAATACGTCCTAGGAAAAGAAACCCGTATGTATGGCCAATAATCATGTGAGAAAAGAAGCTCTACCTTGCTGGTATCAGAGAAATGTAAATTAAAACAACTCTACCTTGCTGGTATCAGAGAAATGTAAATTAAAACAACAATGAGATATTATGTCTCACCCATCAAATTGGCAAAAATTTAAAAAAACAAAACAAAACTGGCGCTACCCAATGTGGACCCCACGGCTGATGGAGGAACAGTTAAGGCCACTTGACAGGGGCATGATGTGGTATCTTGCCAGGTTGAAAGCAAGCATATCCATGACCTAGCCTTTCCTCCCCCAAGTACAGACTCTACAGAAGCTCTCATCTGAGTGCCCTGGGAGTGAAATTGGAAACATCATTAAAGTAAGAGACAGTCATGCAGTGGAAATGGCCTGGCAATTAAAGTAAGCAAAATAGAAGTGAATTATCAATTAGATACAGCAAACAGGACATGTGTGCAAGGCAAGACATGAGAGGTGGGAGCAAAACCAGAGCATTCGGGAGGAGAGAGAGCCCACCTGAAGGGGCTGACCATGGGGAGGTGAGACACAGGCTGGGCCTCGAGCACTGGGGAGAATTTACACATGAAGAAATGGGAGAAAAAAAAACTTTTCTTTTCTTTTTTTTTTTGTCTCACTCATTTTACAAGTAATAAAGGTAAGCTCCAAGAAGGGAAATGACTTGCCACATTGGGGACCAAGCTGAGATGGTAAGTGGGCCTCACCTGCAATTCTGTGCTCTTTCTCTTCTGCCCCGCATCCCCTCCTCCCCATCCAATGGCCCCACCTCACAAAGGGCTGGACCAGTGCAGTAGCCCCCCTGCCTCTTGTTCTCCACTCTGCACGTGGCCTCAGAGGCTTTCTTAGCCCAGCACCATAGTCACACAGCTCCCCTGCTCAGAAGCATCTAGAACTCCCCACAGCTCCAAGTCCAAACCCTTAGTGGTCTCCTATTTGAGGGAGTGATACAATTTTTACTAGGCTCACAGATTCTGTGGGCCAAGAATTTGGACAGGGCTTCGAGGGGCCGGCTTGTGTCTGCTCCACAGCATCTGGAGCCTCAGCTGGAGGACTTGAAAGCAAAGGGCTGTAACCCTGAAGGCACTTTCATTCCCATGGGGTGATTGATGCTGGAGACGGATCAGCAGAGATCTTAGCTGGGTACTGGCTGGAACTTCTACATGAGGCCCTGCTGTGTGTCCTGGGCTTCCTCACAACATGGCTGATGGGGTCAAAGTTCAAGAGGGAGAAATTGAGAGAGAGAGAGAGAGGCAGAAGACTTATCACTTTTTGTGACCTGGCCTTGAAGGCCACACTGCGTCACTTCTGCTGCATTTTCTTCATCAAAGCAGCTACTAGGACTTCCCTGGTGGTGCAGTGGCTAAGAATCCACCTGCCAATGCAGGGGACACGGGTTCGAGCCCTGGTCTGGGAAGATCCCACATGCCGCGGAGCAACTAAGCCCGTGTGCCACAACTACTGAGCCTGCGCTCTAGAGCCCGCGAGCCACAACTACTGAGCCCGCGTGCTGCAACTACTGAAGCCCGCGTGCCTAGAGCCTGTGCTCCGCAACAAAAGTCACCGCAGTGAGAAGCCAGCGCACCGCAACGAAGAGTAGCCCCCGCTCGCCGCAACTAGAGAAAGCCCGCACGCAGCAACGAAGACCCAATGCAGCCAAAAATAAATAAATAAATCTACTTTAAAAAAAAAAAAAAAAAAAAGCAGCTACTAAGTCCTGCTCAATCTCAAGGAGAGGAGAAATGGAGAGGGAACAGCAAGTTTTTAGAAGACCGTGTGGGACCAGAAATATTTCTTTGGCCATTTTTAGACAGTAGACCTAGGAAAACACTAGTATTTAGAGCTGAGTTGGGGCAGATTCACAGCAGGCCTTGAAGAGGAGCCTCTCAGGCCATGTGCAAAGTGGAGAACAAGAGGCAGGGAGGCCAATGAGGAGGTTTCTGCACCCAGTCCAGGCCTTTGTGAGGTGGGGCCATAAGGGCTGGGAGGAGGGGATGGGGTGGGGGGCAATAGAAAAGGCACAGAATTGCAGGTGAGGCCCACTTAACGTCTCAGCTTGGTCCCCAACATGGCAAGTCATTTCCCTTCTTGGAGTTTACCTTTATTACCTGGAAAATGAGTGGCACAAAAATAAACAAAAGAAGGAGGTTTCTTATTCATATTATGGACCCTTTGAGAATCTGATGACAGGAATGAACCCTCTCCTCAGGGGAAGAAAGATGCACTCAGGCACCTACACGTGCAATTGGGCTAAGTCTTCTGCAGGCTCAGAGTCAGCCTAGCTCAGTGGTTAGGGTGGGGCCGCTGGACCCAGAATGTCTGGGTATGATTCCTGCCTCCACTCCTCACCAGGAAAGAGAACCTGGGTGAGTGACTTGACCTCTCTGTGCCTCTGTTTCTCCACCTGTAGCAGTTAGCAATGCGTTTGGCTGTAGGTAACTGAGGACCCCAGTGTTCAGTGGCTTTGGCAAAATGGCGACTGTGTTCCCCTCATCTGGAAAAGCCCCGATGTATGTGGTTGCTGGTGTTAGTTGGGGAACTCAGACAGAGGATTTTTGTCCCTTCTCTTAGAAAAGCTCAGGGGAGGGGAGGGATAAATTAGGAGTAAGGGATTAACATATACATAGCACTATATATAAAATAGATAAACAACAAGGATTTATTGTATAACACAGGGAACTGTATTCAATATCTTGTAATAACCTACAGTGGAAAAGAATCTGAAAAAATATATATATATATAATTGAATCACTTTGCTGTACACCTGAAACTAACACAATATTGTAAATCAACTATACCTCAATTAAAAAAAACAAAAGAACAAATAGATTCTTCACCCTGAAGACCTGCCCTTGAACTCATTGTCCGGAGTGGAGGCATGTGAACCACACCCCTGAGTGAGGGTGAGGGATGGAGCATCAGCTCAGTGGCTCTCACCCCCGACGGGACCTATGGAAATGTGTGGGGACATTTCAGGTTGCCACAGTGATTGGACATCTGCAAGGCAGATGAGTTTTACATGAAGCTTTGTTCCCCCCAATGCCAAAAGCGTCCCCCCTTTGAAAAACTCTGAAGCTCTTCTGGTCTCTATTGCGGGGGCAATGAAGAAGGAAGGGTGGGAAATGCGGGCGGGTCCGCCAGCCCACTACACAGACAGAGGCTGCTGCGAGGCGCATGGGTAAGTGCTCAGGTCAAGGCACAAGCAAGGGACTTCCCTGGTGGCGCAGTGGTTAAGAATCCTCCTGCCAACGCAGGGAACATGGGTTCGAGCCCTGGTCCAGGAGGATCCCACATGCCGCGGAGCAACTAAGCCGGTGCATCGCAACTACTGAGCCTGTGCTCTAGAGCCCGTGAGCCACAACTACTGAGCCCTCGTGCCACAACTACTGAAGCTTGCACTCCTAGAGCCCGTGCTCCGCAACAAGAGAAGCCACCACAACGAGAAGCCTGTGCACCGCAATGAAGGTTAGCTCCTGCTCACCGCAACTAGAGAAAGCCCGCACACAGCAATGAAGACCCGATGCAGCCAAATATTAATTAATTAATTAATTTTTTTTAAAAAGGTGGGTTATAGGGACTTCCCTGGTGGTGCAGTTGTTAAGAACCCACCTGCCAATGCAGGGAACACAGGTTCGAGCCCTGGTCAGGGAAGATCCCGCACGCTGCGGAGCAACTAAGCCTGTGCGCCACAACTACTGAGCCTACGCTCAAGAGCCCGCGAGCCACATGCAGCTACTGCAGCCCATGCACCTAGAGCCCGTGCTCTGCGACAAGAAAAGCCACCACAACGAGAAGCCTGCACACTGCAACAAAGAGTAGCCCCTGCTCGCTGCAACTAGAGAAAGCCCGCGCATAGCAAAGAAGACCCAACACAGCCAAAAATAAATAAATTTTTTTTAAAAAAAAGAAGAAGGCACAAGCAAATGTTGGGGTCCCCTGAGGGCCCAGAGACTGCAGATGAGGCCCTCTGAGACCAGAGCCCCTGGGACCCTGCCAGGCCTCATGGCCAAGAAGAGACTCTGCAAAAAACCAACCACAGGACCAGGAGGTGCACGCAAGTGGGGACACAGAGCTTCTGTGCTTGTGCACTGGTTTTCCTCGGAGCATCTTGCTTCTCTTTGAAGCCTGCCTTGCCCTCGGGAGGGCAGCCCAGAGCGTCCCACCACATCCTGCTGTGTCATGCCACATCCCACCATCTGTCCCCAAAGGGATCCTGACTCAGCAGCAGACGCAGGACAGGTGAAAGGAAGTGGGGCAAACGTCACTGCTTGCCTGTCACCACGTCCGTCCGCTGGCCCAGTTCCCAGCAGGCAGGGAGTCAGCAGCCCCCTGTGGCCAAAGCCACAGCCCCACCAGCGGGCCAGCAACATGGCTGGCAGGACACGTGCTGCCTTCAGGACTGGGGGATGGAGAGGTCTGGGGTGGACGTGTGTGTCCCCTCCCCCCCACCCAAGGCCTGAGGGACAGAGAACCAGACCTCACCATTCCGGGGGGTTGACCTGGGGGGTCATTCCTGGGAGTTGACCCCCACCCAGCCTGAGGGTCACCACCCTGGGGAGCAGGTCAGGAAGTCGGCCCTCTGCTCACAGCTGGAGCCCAAACCCTAGGCTTTGTGTACCTTTGTTTAAAGATAGTAGGTTTTGTTGTCGCTATTCTGATGATAAAAGCAAATCCAAATCGTGCTCACTGTCAAAAGTTTGAAAGGCACAAAGAAGTAAAAATCCAGCCTCCAGTCGGTCACCTAGGACAACCATTCTCAGCCTGTTGGCATATTTCCTTCCGGTTTTTTCCGTGTGTGTGTGTGTGTGTGTGTGTGTGTGTGTGTGTGTGTGTATACAAACTTCGTTGTACATACTATCTTATAAACAGCTCCATTTAAAATTTTAAAACTATATTATTTTTGTTTTAAAACACTATAGATCAGTCAATGCCAACTCTTCCTCCTCCCACCCAGTTCCACCGATGTCCCCTTCCCCAGCATCACCCGTGTGATGTGGTGAGCACAGAGAGCGGTGGTCCCCAGGAATGGCCCTTAGGAAGCCAAAGGTGGGCACTCCTTTCCAGAACCTGTTTCCAAGCAGGAGATTTGCTGATTTACCCACCAAGTCCCCGGCCACACAGGGAATTCCCTCCATGAGTGGGAGGGTGCCTCTGTCCATAGCTCCCCCCACTAACACACAAAGGAGGCCACAGGACATGGGTGCTGGGGGCTACTGTTTGGGAACTTCTGGGCTGTTCCTCATCCCTCTTGCCCTTTCTCCCTTGAGGAGAAACCAATTTTCTCACCCTCCAAGGTTGGCCAAGGTATTTGAGTTCTGGTGACTACAGAGCCAGTGTGAGATGGACAGTTTCCTGCAGGAGGGTATGGATGGGTCACAGGCTGGGCTCTTAGAGCTGGAAAAGTCTTCGGGTAATTCTAGCTGCCCTCCCTGAGGACCTGTTGTGTGCAGGGCCTCATGCCAAACATTTTATAGAATTAGTTCATCCCATGCATGTGACATCTCAGCAGGGGAGGTATTATCCCCATTTAATGGATGAAGAAACTGAGGCTCAACCCAGTTAAGCCACAGGTCAGCTTCCTTATTGGATGCATCAGGCATCTGAGGCCAAGAGAGCAGAGATAACCTGCCCAGAGTGGGGACCAGCCTAAAGCAAGTCTTGTCCCTTGGACTGAGCCTGGCTGCTTCTGTCTGAGAGGACTGGGAACTTTGCCTTGGACACAGGCCAGAGACTAAGGCTCAAACAAACATGTCGGGCCCACAACCATGTTCCAGGCACCAGGCCTCCCCGACATCTGCCCACTGCTGCCCCACTGACTCATGGAGCCCAGAAAGTCCAAATTTTGTAAGGTCAACCCAACCACCCTGGGACTTCACCCCCTGCGCTTGTTGACGTGAGGAGCTATAAAGGCTTCTTCTGCTGGGTGTGTGGGCACAGGGACACACACGTGTGTGCTCTGTCTCCCAGACCAACTGTCCAGTCACAGGCCAAGGCTTCTGGGCCAGGAGTGGGAAGACCAGAGCTTCAGACCCTCCTTCCCCCAAGAATGCCCTGCGTGACCTTGGCCGGGTCTCACTCCCTTCCTGAGCCTCGGTCTCCTCATCTGAGGAATCCTAACCCTGTGATTCCCAAGGAGCAGGGATGGTGTAGACACATTTATTTTGCCCCACACTCAGGAATGGCTCTTCCACCAGCAATAGCCATTTACGTCTCACCTCATCAGTGAATTCTGATAGACTAGTAGTGACTGGAACACTGTGGAAAGGAGTCCACAGCTGTGTGGTGATGGATTAGCAATGTCTGCCACGGGCTAGGACAAAGACGTGGCAGCATGTGTGATGTGTGTTTGCCATGATATCATCCCCCAAGTGTCTGTCCCAAGTGAACCTGCAAGGAGTTCATTTGGGGAAATGTTCCCCACAGGTGAGTTGCCCCCATAACCTCATTTCTGGGAAGACCGAGTCCTTGGAAAAATTACGCAACTGTTGAGAGGGGATTTTGCATTGGTTCATGCTTCCCTTAGCCACTTCCTGTCCCAGATAACCAGCTCCAATGCCTGCACTGGGGTTTATTTGTGAGGTCACCGCTACTTTGAGGTCTCCAATTCCGAGGACTCCTGTCACAGAGAACAGTGTTCGTAGGCTGCCTACTTTCCTGGCAGTGCCCCTGCTTCTAAATGCCCCCATTACCAAAACTTACACCCCCTCGTGACGCATTCTCGGTTGACATGCAAATTCAGACCTGATTTATGTGGCTGAGATGGCAGAACACCTGACCCTCCCAGGAGTGCATGCTAAAAGCAGAAACTTAAATCTAGCGGTGGAATTCCAGACATGGTGGCAGGTAGATGGGGACACATCTGAGGATGCGGGGATGGTTTGACATTGATTGAATCAGCCCAGCCAGTGAGTGGCTTCACCCCACCTTTGTCACTGTTTACCCAACCCTGAGCAGGTCTCTGCTGTATTTCCTCCTGGGACAGTCTTGTTTGGCCCTGATAGATGATTCCACTCCACCCTGTTTCCCAAGCCTCCTGGGTTGTAGGGCTCCCCACCCAGTGCTGAGGGCCAAGGGAAGAGCCCTGTGCTGGTCAGTGGCTCTAAATCGCGGAGAATGACTTGGGCAGTTGTAAGCAGATAGGGTAGGGGTTCCCTGGAGAAAAAGAACCAGGCATGGCTTTCTTGACATAAGAGAAGCCATTTTTGGCCTAAGCCATTTAGTGATCTAAGCCTGGCCACAGTGCTTGCCCTTGAACAGGTCTCAGTAATTAATGATCTTAAGGGAAGTGAGGGAATGCAGGAACAAAGGAAAAGCAGTCAAGAAACAATAGTTCAGCGATAAAACAGAGTCCTAGTCCCTCCTCAAGGGATATACACCACAACCTGATACACATCTTTGAGTTCTGCTGGAACTAAGGCCCCCACCCAGGTGGAGGATGGTACCTACATGCTGAGACCCCCAGATTGGTCAGAACCTAAGAAACGATGATGACTTTTTCTGACCCTCGTGACTTCAGTCAACTAAAGCTTGGACTCCGTCCACCTTTGCCCCAATTCTATGCTAAATTCTCCTCTGCTCAGTCCCCTTCATGAATATGCATGTCCCCTTAGCTTAGAAGTTTCCCAGTTTTGCTATTTGAAGAGATACTGCTTTGGGAAAGATCCCCGGTATTCTCCTCACTTGCTGCAAGTAATAAATCCTTCCCTCTTTGACTTGGTTGGGTCTTTTGGCTCTACACCCACCAAGAGGCGATCCCAGTTAGGAGGTAACACAGTGGGGAGCCTTCTACAGGACCCCAGAATTTTGCTGAGAGAAGGAATCCCACTTCCACCTACTATATGTGGCCTTTCCACAACCCCTCACGAAATGGATGCTCAGTTTCCACTTACATGCCTCCAGAGACAGGGAACTCAGTTGGAAGGTTTGGAAATTCTAGGCATCTTTTACTTCTTTGTGTTTTTAGGTAGATTCAAGTTTTCTACAATGAAATCATTCATTCAACAAATATTTATGGTGGGGTGATGAATTGGGAGATTGGGATTGACATATATACACTAATGTATAAAATGGATAACTAATGGGACTGCCTTAAAACCTCTGTTTATTGTTTTGTAGCTTTCTATTGTATCTACTAACTGTTACATGATTTTATTCCTGAAATTGGCTGATATAGAGCTATTAGACATCATACTGATACGCACTATAAACTTTAAAATTATTTAATTCGGGGGTGGTGGTGATGGTGTGATGAATTGGGAGATTGGGATTGACATATATACACTAATGTATAAAATGGATAACTAATAAGAACTTGCTGTATAAAAACAAAACAAAACAAAAACAAAAAAAACCCACAAATATTTATGGAGCACCTACTATGTACCAGGCACTGTTATAGCCATTGAGGAACAGCAATGAGCAAAACAGATATAAATCCCTGCTCACATAGAGCTGACATTCTAGTGAGAGAAGAAAGGCAACAAACAAACAAATGAGGAGAATATAGTGTGTCCAATGGCGAAAAGTGCTGTGAGGCAAGGGAGGGGGAGTGGGGAGTGCTGTTTGCATCTTAACATACTGGAGGCAGTGAAGGTGACATCTGAGCAAAGTCCTGAGAGATGAATGGTCACATGGGTGTCAAGGAAGAGAGGGCCAGACAGGGAACCGCCAGTGCAAAGGCCCTGAGGTAGGAATGTAATTGGAGGGATAGAGAAACAGCAGGGAGGCCATGTGCTGCAGCCAAGTGAGCCAGAGGAGGACTGATGAGATGAGATCAGGTCAGGATGGCACAGGGTGGGATGGATGGTGCTTACATATGTATAGCTTTTGTAATGCAAGAAGACATTGTTTAAACAGGAAAGGGTTAGATTCTAGTAGAAGCACAAACCCAGATGAAAAGAGTACCCAAATCCAATCATGATGAGCCAAGCAAAAACCACACAGGGAACTGCATGATGGGACCAATATTTCTGGAGCTCTAACAGTGCCTGGCATGTCACCTGGAGCCATAGGGACAGGCTAACTTAGTTGTTTTTTTTTTAATTTATTTATTATTTTATTTTTGGCTGCATTGGGTCATTGTTGCTGCGCGCAGGCTTCCTCTAATTGCGGCGAGCAGGGGCTACTCTTTGCTTGGTGCACAGACTTCTCATTGTGGTGGCTTCTCTTGTTGCAGAGCTCGGGCTCTAGGCGCGTGGACTTTAGTAGTTGTGGCATGCGGGCTCTGTAGTTGTGGCTTGCAGGCTTCAGTAGCTGTGGCGTGCAGGCTCAGTAGTTGTGGCGCACGGGCTTAGTTGCTCCGCGGCATGTGGGATCTTCCTGGACCAGGGCTCGAACCTATGTCCCCTGCCTTGGCAGGCGGATTCGTAACCACTGCGCCACCAAGGAAAGCCTAACTTAGTTTTTATAACCGTATTAATCTACGAAAAGAGAAAACAAATTACTGTGCGGGGTGAGAGGCATAACAGAAAGGGCTGGGCTCCTGGGGCCTAGTAGGGTGTGAAGGGGAAGGGTGTTTGCATTCTCAGGCCTGGCTCCAAGGTGGGCATGGAGTGTGCCCTCCCCTGCTCCCTTGGGCCTGTGTATGCCTCCCGGGACCCTCACAAGGAGAGGGTCTCTAGCAGGCAATGGGAGTGCCCAGGCATTGAGGGCCAAGGCATTTGTTATACAAGCCTTAGTGTGAGTCAGCCCCAGCAGTCCGGTAGGCCCTGTGTGTCCTGATCCTTGAGGGCCATTCAAAAGGATGGCAGCCAGCTCCCAATAGGACTCAACTGGGTCATCGTGTTTGTCATTGAACTAATATGCAACTTCCGTTGCCCAGGAAGCATGGTAAGCTCAGACATGCTCTGTGACTTGCAAGCTAAGCTTGGGCTGAGGCCTCAGCTTCAGGCCTACCTGACCACCCTGTTTCTCCTGGACTTGGAGCTACAGGCTGAGGCTGCAACAGGGAACACGGACAGGCCCGGGGCAGGGAATGAGCAAACAGGCATCGCCAGGAGAGGGGCTAGGAGAGAAAGTGAGGCAGGGCAGGAGTTGAGGGAGGTGGAAGGCCACGGGGAGGTGATGGCTACAGAGTCCACACTTTCACCCTGAGCCTGGCCCAACCCCAGCCTGGCACAGCTGCCCAGGGACCGTAGAAGAACACTCAGAACTCTCAGTCCTTCACCAGAAGCTGACAAAGTGTCACTGTTACAGTCACCCGTCATGGACATAGAGCATTATCGTCGAAATGGTATTTTTGGTGTGTGTGTGTGTGTGTGTGTGTGTGTGTGTGTGTGTGTGTGTGTGTTTATTCACTTTGATATTGAGAGAGAGGAGGCAGGGTCACATAACAGGCTCAGCACACTTTCACCCAGGACTCAGGGAGAGGGTCCCAGGGGGTCCAAGCCCCCACAGGGACTGTCACCCACACACTCCCCTTCCGCCCTCTGCCCCAGACCCCATATATCCGGCCTGGCCCGGTCCAGCAGCGCCTAGCCAGGTGAGCAATTATGGCCAGCACTTGATGGCAAAGAGCATAGTAAGGTCCCTGTCCCAGCTACCAGCCCTTCCAGTGATCGCTGGGGTCAGTCAGACACGGGTTCAAATTCTGACTGTCCCATTTCCCATACATGTGATCTTGAGCAAGTTAATATTTAATCCCTCTAAGACTAAATGTTCTCATCTGTAAAATGGGTAGTGCTTACTTTATAGGGTTGTTTGGAAGATTACATAAAATCCTGCATGTAAAGCATTTAGCACAGGGACTTCTCTGGTGGTCCAGTAGGTAAGACTCTGAGCTCCCAATGCAGGGGGCCCAGGTTCAATCCCTGGTCGGGGAACTAGATCCCATATGCATGCCGCAACTAAGAAGCCCACATGCCACAAGTAAGAAACCCACATGCTGCAACTAAGACCCAGCAGAGCCAAAGTAAATAAATAAATATATATAAAAAGCACAGCACGGTGCCAGCTCATAGCAAGTACTTGGTAAATGTTAGCCATCATGATTATTTTCATCATCATTACTGTCGGCATGACCACCTTACAATCTACTGTTCACACAGGATTTCACTGCCCAAGTTTGCATTTGTGTTTATGATGGTGTTGGCATCAAGCAGTCCTTTTTAATTGCTGCTGGCTAACAAGAAAAGAATAGAGGTGGATTTAATGCATAAATGATGCATTGAAGCCAAGTGCAGCCCAAATGATGTAACAGCCCACTGTGCAAACAGAAGTATTGCAGTAATTCAAATAGAGAAAAGTAGTGGGAGAACTAAGTCATTCCCCAGCACATGGCAGCATCCACAGGCATGTCAAACTCAAAAGGAAATCTACTCTTATTGGTCAGTCCAATATCACTGTAAGTGGCAGTTTGGTTTCAGCCAAACAACATCATCCTTCCCATTAAACTAATATTGTCACTTTGAATTGTATTGGGTTTGTAGTTTTGTTTATTTTTGCATTCTCTGTCCTTTTTAAAAATTTTTTTATTGAAATATAGTTGATTTACAGTGTTGTATTAGTTTCAGGTGTACAGCAAAGTGATTCAATTATATATATACAATATATATATACATATATATATATTCTTTTCTTATTTTTAATTTTTATTTTATTTATTTATTTTTAAATTTTTTGACTGCACTGCACAGCATGTGGGATACTAGTTCCCTGACCAGGGATCGAACCCACACCCCCTGCATTGGAAGTGCAGAGTCTTAACCACTGGACTGCCAGGGAAGTCCCTATATATTCTTTTTTAGATTCTTTTCCATTATACGTCATTAAATGATATTGAGTATACTTCCCTGTGCTATTCATTAGGTCCTTGTTTGTTATCTATTTTATATATAATAGTGTGTATCTTTTAATCCCTTGTTTATTTTTATTACGTAAACTTCTCCAGAATGTACTGCTAAGTAAAAAAACAAATTGTAATATGCTACCTTTTGATTAAAAAAAGGGAAGTACAAGAATAGAGAGAGATAAATGTGTGTATACATATAATTTGGGAGTTTTTTTTTTTTTTGGTTTGTTTTTTTGCAGAAAGAAATACTGGAAGGATAAATCAGATCTAATAAAAATTGGTACTCAAGGGACCTCCTTGGTGGTCCAGCGGGTAAGACTCCACGCTCCCAGTGCAGGGGGCCTGGGTTCGATCCCTGGTTGGGTAAGTAGACCCCACACGAATGCCGCAACTAAGAAGTCCACATGCAGCAACTAAAAATCCCACATGCTACAACTAAAAGATCCCACATGCTGAGACTAAGACCTGGCACAGCCAAAATAAATTAATAAATTAATTATTTTTTAAAAATTGGTACTCAAGTGTGGAAGGGGACTGCACAGAAGGGGCAGAAGTATGAGCAAGATTGCTTTATGTGTATTTTTCTGTATAGTTTTGACCTTTGACTCATTTTGGCCTGATGGTTGCATGACAACTATAAGGAGTATACCTAATAAAACAAAAATAATTTATACCTCAATCAGCATTGGGGAGGCTGCAGGGGTCTCTTTCCCATGAAGGGAATGTACAGGACTCAGATTTGAGACCCATGTCCATGATAAAGAGCCCTATTGCCAGGGGCTTCCCTGGTGGCACAGTGGTTGGGAGTCCACCTGCCGATGCAGGGGACACAGGTACGTGCCCGGGTCCGAGAAGATCCCACGTGCCACGGAGCGGCTGAGCCCGTGAGCCATGGCCGCTGAGCCTGCGCGTCCGGAGCCTGTGCTCCGCAACGGGAGAGGCCGCGACAGTGACAGGCCCACGTACAGCAAAAAAAAAAAAAAAAAAAAAAAAGAGCCCTATTGAGGGACTTCCCTGGCGGTTCAGTGGTTAAGACTGTGCGCTTTCACTGCAGGGGGCACGGGTTCCATCCCTGGTCAGGGAACTAAGAAGACTGGCACTGCCCAGGACTCTATGAGAGGACTTGTCAGTGACGTGGCCTGACCGCCAGGCACCCCTTAGCGAGCACTGCCCACTCATGTGCCTGAAATGGGTTCTAGAGCCTCCAGTCCCCAAGCAGGCATTGGGGTGTGGGGTGGCAGCTGCCACCAAGACCCCACCAGCCTCAATCAGCCTGGTCCCTTTGCCCCAGCGGCTGCCGACATTTTCTGCATGTCATGATGTGAACATGTCGGGAAGCACTGCCTCAGAGGACCGTCTGCTGACCTCTGACCTCAAAGGAGCAGACAGCTTGCAAAATGGTTACAAGGCACCTCATGTGCCACCCAGGGACCAGGCCACACCAAAGGCTGCTTTCAGCACAGCAGCAATGCAAGGAGACTGGCTGCTCTCCTCCTAGGAAAAAAAAAAATCACCTAATGGCACCAAAGAAGGGCCACAGGGAGGGCAGAGATTTCATCCACGAACGCCTGGGTTTGGGCCAATGCAGAAGAGTTAGAAGCCTCCACAGCCAGCCCAGTGGAAGAGTGTGCCTGCCTCAGAAGGAAGGAGGGTGTAATTTAATCATAGTAGCTACCACTGCGGACCAGACGCTGTGCTAAGTGAGTACTTTACAGGTATCACCTGATGGGCTGGGTATTTTTACCCCAGTTTACAGATGAGGAAACTGAGGCCCTGAGAGGTTAAGTAATTTGCCCAGGGATTGGGGGTAGCATTCAAGAGAGTGTCAGGGCTGGATCTGAGCCCAGGGCTGGGCTGGTAACAGCACACTATGGTGGGAAGGGCAGCTCTGTGGTTCTGCAGCACACACCCTATAGAAACATCAACATTAGGACTGGGAGAGTGCAGGTGAACAAGCCTTGTCCAAGAAAAAGTAAAAGGTGAATCACAGCTGAGTCACCCACATCACGGTGCCTCGAGCATCGGCATCTGATTCAGCCCTTGTTCACCCTCTTCTAGAGGCAGAAAGCTGAGTGGTTTAAGTGTGTGTGTTCCCCAGGTTCAAATCCTGGATCTTCCTCTTCCTGTGACTCCAAGCAGGCTCTCAAGGCCTCAGTTTCCTCATCTTTAAAATGGGAATAACAATGGTGCCCGGCTCAGGGTTGCTATGAGAAGTAAAGGGGGCAATGAGAGGAAAGCACATAGCAGGGTGCCTGCCAGGGAATGAGCGGTGAGTGCTCTGGGAATTTTACTGTTAACTCAGGGCAATCCCTTTTTGCCAAGTCTGAAGCTAAAGATGCTGACAGGGATGTGATTTAGGGAGAAGCACCTGAACCCACCCAAGTGGTTGGGCAGTGGGGCCCCAGGCCTGGCTGCCCTGGCCAGCTCTTGGCCTGAGGAGGCTCTGCCTTCCCAGGGCAGACAAGTGGCATGGCTCCCGTCCATCCTTCCCAGGCCTGCTCCTTGCTCAGGAGCCCACAGTCCCGCTTAGTGGGTTATGAGAGTCACCCCGACGTCCCCAAGCCAGACCCCTCACCCCACATGTAACATGGGAGGGTCACAAATGGTGCCTCCTGCATAGAACAGTCGTGGGGCTCCCACTCTTACCCTCACCCTCCCATGATGTGTCTTCTCCCCATGGTAGTCAGAGGGGCCTTTGAAAAGGCCCAGATTAGTAAAATTCCTCCAAACTGCCCATTGTTCAATTCCGCATCCAGTCCAGCCTGCCAGATGCTGCATGGTCTAGCCTTGCCTACCCTCTCATCCCATCTCTTCCCACTGTCCCCCTCTCCCACGGCGCTCCGGAAAAGTGTCTGCTCTCCAAGTGCACGAGCTCACACACCAGGCCCATGCACCCTGGTTTCCTCTGCTCACTGCCTGGGACTCCCTCTCTCCAGATCTTCATTCCTTTGTCTCTTGCTTAAGCCTCTGCTCAAATATCACCTCCTCAGAGAGGCCTTCCCTGACCATCCCAGGGACAGTACCCTCCCCTCTCCCAGGCACTACTACACCACCCTCTGTTATTTTTGTTCCAGAGTGCTTACCAGGATCTGAACTTCTCTTATAAACTGGCTTAGTTACCTGCTGTCTGCTTCCCTCACAACTGGAGCACTGGAGGAGGTCCTGCACCACACCCAGTCAATATCTGAGGAAGGAATTATTGAAATGCCTGGTGCACAATCAACTCTGCACAGAGATTTTTATTGTTACACATCCCCATGCTAGGCCTCTTCTTGCTCCCCTTCCTCACTCCGGACTTCTGAGACCCTCGGTGGAGGACTCCATCAGCTAAAAAGCACTTGAACTGTCCGCGAGACGCCCCTCATTGTTGGCCGCCCCCAGGTCTCCCTCCTGGGCATCTTGGCACCCCTCCCTGCTGAGTGCACCCCCCTGGGCACGGTCGATTCTGGCAACTTTCCCGTGCACCCAGCTCCTATAAAGGCTCTCCGCTTCCCAGCTGTACCAGCCCCGCTGAGAGATAGCACCCGCCCTCCTCCAGGTATTAACTGGCTTTTCCCCCAGCAGTGTTTGTTTTAGGGATTAATGGTAGTGGAGGAGCCTGTAATTTCCAGATTCATCTGTTCCTTTCCTGGCAGCCAGCACTACATTTGTTTTTTTTTTCCCCCCAAGCCCCTGATAATACCGTTCCAGACACGTTGGTTTGAATAGCATCATCCAATGGAAAAACTCTCCAGTGTTTCCTCTAAACCAGCGGACAGGCTCTCGCTGGCTTCATGGAAAGACGTCGGAGCTGAATGTTCTCGGCATCCCTTTTCCTCCTTCCTTAGATCAGCCTTAAGGCCCGTGATCATTTTCTTTTTTGCTGTTTCCTTTTTAAGTACTGCAGTGACCACCACCCCTCCCCCCATTCATCTGGCACAGTCAAGAAATGGCTACTTCATGTTAGTAAATTTCCAAAATAATGCCTTTCAAGCACTAAAACGTTAAACAATGAAATACATTTTAAAAGCAGCTTTATTGGGCTTCCCTGGTGACGCAATGGTTGAGAGTCCGCCTGCCGATGCAGGGGGGACACAGGTTCGTGCCCCGGTCCGGGAAGATCTCACATGCCGCGGAGCGGCTGGGCCCGTGAGCCATGGCCGCTGAGCCTGCGCGTCCGGAGCCTGTGCTCCGCAACGCGAGAGGCCACAACAGTGAGAGGCCCGCGTACCGCAAAAACAAAACAAAACAGCTTTATTGACATATAATTGACACGCTATAAACTGCACATATTTAAAACGTACAACTTGATCCATTTTGACGTTTGTGTGTACCAATGGAATCATCACCACAATCAGGATAATGAACATATCCATCACTCCCCAAAGTCTCCTCCTGCCCTGCCCCTCTGCCCCCAGCCACCACTGATCTGCTTTCTAAATACATATTTAACTTAACGGAAGCTGGCTCACTCACTTCCCCACCTCAGTAAACAGAGTGTGATCAACGTGATTGTTCCTTTCCTCAATTCAGCATTATCATTAACGTTCCTGAGAGCGATGTCCTCAGGTGTCGTGGAGATACATAAGATAGTTTGCCCCAACACTAAATGGCCCCATTTGTTGCATTGCCATGCCAGGCGGTTTGGGGTTTGGGAATTTTCTCCCTTGCTGTCTGCTGTCTCAGTGCATAGTTCCCAGCAGACAACCCCTGATGCCTGAAACCCTGGCACACCTACCATCTCCCGCACCACTCCCAGTCCTCACTCTGGACCAGTGGTTCTCAGCCGGGGGCAATTTTACACGCCCCCTCCAGGGGATGTTTGGCAATGTCTGGGGACACTTTTGGTTGTCATAATGGGGGTGGGGTGCGACTGGCCCCTAGTGTTTAGAGACCAGGGATGTTGTTAAACATCCTACCATGCAAAGGACAGAACAAGAATAACCTGGCCCAAGATGTCAATAGTGTGAGGTTGCAAAACCCTGTTCCAGTAACAAAACTGATAGGAAAATTCAACAAGAAGTCACATTAACTGACTGTTTTACTTTTTTGTATCAAGAGGGAGAAGGACGGGCAGAGCTTGTTGGAGCTGCAAGGCCAGAAGGGAGGGTGAAGCTTCAGGAAGATACTGTCATGTCTCAGGTACCTCCTAAGTCTCCCAGAGGTGGTCGCTGGCTTCCTGAGGACAAGTTCTAAGGGACTCAGCTTGAGGTCCCAGGGCCTGGCATTCAGCAGGTGCTCAATGAATGTCTGCCAGACTAGACTGCACCCAAAGCACCTATTTGGTGCCCAATTGTGGGTAGCACTGCCTGGGCACTGAAGGCAAGGCAGAAGACACAGCCAGCAGAAGGGAAACATTAAGCTGACCAGTGACTTGGGGAGGCGGCAGAGCCAGCAGGTAAAAGTTAAGTGTGGAGCTAGCCCAGTAATTGCGAACATGAGAAGGGCTGACCATGCAGCAATCCTGTCCCAGCGTGACCAGATACATCACCACCACATCACTTCTAGCTCCTCCCCCCACCCACACAGACACCCTGTTTGCCTGTCCTATAAAGGAGGTTTTCCCAAAGTGGTTTAGCCAGAACTGGAAGGGCCTCGCCCAGTGATGGGATAGGAGGAGGCTGACTGTTGCCCCAGCAGCGTTCAGGAGGGACCCCAGGTGTTCTGGAGCTAGATGGTGAAGTATGGGCATGCTTTATTCAGTTTTGCATGACTGAAAATTTTAATTATCTTATTCTAAAAGTTATTGTAGAAATTCCTGAAAATGCAGGTAAGCAAAAAGAAGACAACAAAAAGCTCTCAAATCCCACCCTTTTAGAGAAAATACCAATTAAATTTTGTTGTCTGCTCTTCTATGCCATGTGTGGATGTGGTGCAGACATTTTGATTAAAACCAGGTGTGGGGGGACTTCCCTGGCGGTCCAGTGGTTAAGACTCTGCGCTTCCACTGCAGGGGTCGTGGGTTCGATCCCTGGTCAGGAACTAAGATCCTGCATGCTGAGTGGCACAGCCAAAAAAAAAAAAAGAAGAAAAAAGAAAAAGCCCAGGTGTGGGTGCTGCTGCGAAGGCTTTGTTTGAGGTGCCTGAGAGTGGGGCAGAGATTTTGAGAGAAAGGGACCCCCGGAGCACTCCAAGGGGACAATGGGAGTGCCTGAGGTAAGGGTGACTGGGTGGATTTTACCATAGGACAATGGTTGCTCTTGGGAGTCTCCCAGGTTAGCCCCAAATCCAAGGATAAAGAGAGGCCTGGCTGGCTGGACGGCTCCTCCGGCCCCCTGCTGGGAAGGTGGGAACTGGTCACAGCCCCTTCCTCCCTCAGGCCTTACCCATCAGGCCCTGCTCCGCCCCACAGGTCGCCCCCCAACAAGTCTGTTGCCAGACTTCTGTCACGTGGTGCCTCCTGTCCTATTAACTGCTGTGTAAAACTGATAACTGTGATCCAGAGGCCCATGGGCTCTTAGGGCCCCAAGTCAGTGGATCTGGGTTCTGCAGGCAGTTTAGCTCCTTCTGGCTTTTAAGGCCTCAGACAAATTGTTGGGAGTGATAAAGAGAACAAAACCTGCCCACAGGACTTGTTCCAGGAGAAAAAGAAAGAAGTTGGCTAGCAGTCACCCGCTGTGGCAACCTGGGATTCTCTCCAGAGGGCTTTTCGCAAGGAGGGTGTCTTCCACATTCTTTTTTTCTTTTGTTTTTTTGGAGTTTTTTTTGGCCATGCCGCATGGCATGAGGGATCTTAGCTCCCTGACCAGGGATTGAACCCTTGCCCCCTGCAGTGGAAGCACAGAGTCTTAACCACTGGACCACCTGGGAATTCCTCCCACATTCTTTTTAACAACCGAATCGTTGTAAAGTACAGTTGTATGGGAAACCCTAAAATAGGAACAAGACTAAGGTGGAGATCCTCCAGGGCAAGGGCTCACTCTCTCCGTCCTCTCCTCTCTCCTCCCCTCAGTGATGCACCTCTGAGCAACAGTTGAAAGAATTCTCCTTATGCCAAAGGCAGGATTGGAGGGGCAGGCTGGCGGGAGAAACTGGGAAGCTCCAGTGCCTCTGCTGGGTGGCAGCCGTCTGAGACAGGGCTAGCCCCTCCTCCTCCTCAGACCCACTGCGGCTCCCCTGGGGCCAGCCTCCAGGATGGGTGGGGCACCTAGAGGCAGACAGGATTGCTTTCTTTCCGGGTTGACCTTTCTTGTAAGTCCGAGGACAAGGGGGGGGGAAGGGCACTGGGGGACTCCGAGGCTAGATGGGACCAACCATGTCCCTATTTCCCCTCAATAGGGATCTCTTGCTCACAGACTTAGGAAGAACCGTGACTCACTTCCTGCCTAGGTCTGACTGAAGAAGTATTGTTTTCCCAACTGTGGCTGGTGCTGCTACTTGGGACACCCCAGGGTGGCCCCTAGGAGTCTTTGCTCCCTGTGGGGGGCAGTTCCCATTCCAAGAGGGGGCCAACTGGACTTACCTCCCGGCTCACATTCTTCCCTGAGTTTCCGGTTTTTGCACTGTTTGTACAGGTGCCCAAACAGTACCTTATCCCACTAGTTGAATATTATCTCCATTTTACAGAGGGGTAAATTGAGGCTCTGAGAATTAGGTAACTTGTCTAAGGTGGCATAGTATAAAATAGTACTGCAGGGTTTTGAACGCAGGTTTGCTGGTTGACTTATCACCTACTGAGTTACTTTATGAATGTTACTTAACTTCTCTGGGCCTCAGTTTCCTCTTCTGTAGATAGTGATACATGAAAGATCCCTAAAGGAAAATTGTATCCACCTTACAGGGTTTGTGTTAAGGATGAAATAATTTAACACACGGAAAGAGCTGAGAACCACTCCTGGCTCAGAGAACATGCTCTGCAGTGTTCGGTGCTCGTTTTTGTCATTATCCCCAAACCGGTGTTGAAGAGGTCACAGGATAATACTGTTCTGCCAATTATCTCAAAGCGAGCAGGAAAGGATGGGCAGAGACTGCTCTGCGACCTTGGAATAACCCAGCCTGGGGAGCTTTTGGCCACATTTCCCCTCTTTTCTCTCTCAGCTCAAGCAGTGCTGGCCTCGGCCAAGTAGCACAGACGTTTTCTAGGGCAGAGACCCAGGGAGGGAGAGGAGCCGGCTGGTATATCGCAAGTAGCTCAGATTCAGGCTCTGCCAAAGCCCTAGATCTCTTCCAGGCTCTGAGGCCTGCTAGTTGTGGTATCTTGGGCAAATTATTTAAACCTTGTGCGCCTCAGTTTCCTTACCTGTAAAATGGGATTAATAATGTCAGCCTGAAAGGATTATGTAGATTAAATAATGTATATGAGAAGGAGATAATATAAAATGACTGGCCTCGTGCCTGGCAGGCGGTTGGAGTTTAAAAAAAAAAAAGTTTAAAAAAAATTAAAAGGGGATGGGCTACTTGTTCTGTTATTCACCTGTCTATATAAATGCAAATAAAATCGTGAGTCCTCTAACTGTAGGCCACGAGGAGGTTTGCCCAGGCGCGGTGAAGCCCGACCTCAGATGGGGTACCCCAGGTGCGTCATCCCAGGGCGCTTAACTCGGTCGTGCCCAAACTCGTGGCTTAGGAGTGGGGAAGTGGGGGGAGAAGGCCAGCTTCCCCAGAATCCGGCCGAGACTGGGCTCGGAGTGACGCCTCGAGCCCTTCCCAACCCCTGCCGGGGGTTCCGAGTTCGGGTCTCCGCGGCCGCCGGCCCGGGGAGCTCGCGGCGCGAAGAGCCGAGCCCGGGGCCGGGGTGCGGGCAGTGGGGCCTGGGCGAAGACTTTGGGATCGCTGGCCCCACTTCCTACCTGCCCCGACCGGGAGCCGGAGGCAGCGGGCGCCCCGCAAGGCCGCCGCTCGGGGCCCGGAGCTCCGGGGCTGCGGCGCTCCAGCTCCGAACGCGGGCCCGGGGCCGGGCGGCATGGGCAGCGCGGCGGGCCAGGGCAGCGGGACTGCTGCGGCAGCTGCTGGGGAGCGCGGAGGTGGCGCCGCGAGGGGGAGGGGGCGCGGCGGCGGAGGAGGAGGAGCCCGGGCCGCCGCAGCCGCTGACAGCGGCCCGAGTAAACAAGCCGCGCCGCCGCCGCGGCCCGGCCGCTGCCCCCGCCCGCGCCGGAGCCGGAGCCGAGGCCGAGGCCGAGCCCTGCCCTGGTCGCCGGCCCGGCCGAGGCCGCGCCGCCGCTCCTCCCCGCCTCCGCGCGGTGACGCTGCTGCCGGGCGCGGGGACCGCGTCGAGCCCAGGCCCCGCCGCCGGGCTCTCCGCTCGGCCGAGGGGCTCCCGAGCTGCCGCGGCGCTCGCCTGGAAAAGTTTCACCGCCCGGGCTCCCTAGGGTAAGCGGCGAGAGGGCGCGGGGCCCGGTGGAGGTAGCGCGCCGGGAGCCGGGCCCGAGGAGAGCCGGCCGGACTGGGCCGCTGTGCCGGAGGAGCGGGCTCCGCGGCCCGGGCGCCCAGGCGGGGGAGGGTCGGGGTCGCTGGCGCGGAGGCAGCCCGGGCCCGGCTGCCCGCCCGGCTTTCGAAACTGGCCCCCGGGCCGGCCCCGAGGGTGAAGCCGCGGGGAGCAGGAAGGGCGCCCCGCAGCCCACCTGAGAGCGTCGGGCCCGGCTCGGCTCCCAGCCCTTGTAGGTGCCGGTACTTTTCCGCTTGGGGCCGGGGCAAGCCCTCTGACCTCAGGAAGCGCCAGCGGGGCCCCCGCTGGGGGCGGGATGGCGAGAGAATTCCAGAGGCGCCGGGTGCTCCCGCCTCCCCGCCGTCCTTCGGGGGCCGCCGCCGGCTCGCCCACTCCGCGGCTGGGGAGGGCCTGCGCTCCCGCCGGGGTAGGGGAGGAGCGGCTGTTTGCGAGGCGGAGGGGATTATTCACCGCCCGGGCCTCGTCCCCGCCCGCACACCTGAGCGGCGAGACACTCAGGTGCGGGATCCGCGGGCGCTGGGAGGCTGGCTCCCGCAGAGGCCTGGCCGAGACCCCTGCTGCCCCCGTGGGGTGGCTGGACTGAGGGGCGGCCTGCTTGCCAGACAGGTCTTACAGCAGTCACTTGTCAGGTCAGTACCTGCTTTCCCTGCCATCCCTTAGCCCCTTGTCCCTGGGGGTGCAGACCCTCCTCCACCGGAGGGTGTCAGAATTCTTTGTGACTTGGGAAGTGGGAGGGGAACCCAGGTGATGTGGCCTAGTGAGGTCTGGGCAGCTGCTGGCCAGGTGTGGACACAACATAGGAGAGTAGCCAAGCCTGACCCGTCTCAACCAGAGTGGCCCAAGTTTTACAATTTCCTATATTGGGCTTCCACATAAGATTTGATTTTTTTTTTAAAGATTCTGTGGCTTTAAAAAAAAGTTTGAAAACCTCTGGTCTAGCAGTTTTTACCATCTAGGAAACTGAGGCCCAGAGAGAGGAAGTGACTTAAGATCACACAGAAAATGAGTAAACATTGGAATTCAGAATTTCAGCGCAGCCTTCAGTGCCTGTTACAGGACCTGGCTTGGTGTCTGCTGGAAAGAGAGACCGGACCATGTTTCCCAGGCAGCCCTGTCCACACCAGACCCCCAGTGCCTGGGAAACAGCAGCTGGACCTGGGGGAGGTTCAGTTTGGGTGCCTCGGAGTGGGTGGCTGTGTCAGGAGGTTCCTGGGACTGGAGAAAAGGGCTTTGACCTAGAACACAGCCACGAAGAGCACCCACAGGTCTCTCTGTGGCCACAGCCTGGAGCTGACTCCCATGTGAGAGGGCTTCACAGGAGGCTGGAAATACTGCAAGCCTCCGGGTTTGAGCCGAACTGGGACTCAGAGGGTGAGTCAGAGTCTGGGATGGGGGTGGGGAGAAGCCCATTCATTCATTGTTCTCAGCGCCTGCTCTTTTGGGAGGGGGTCCTCCCTCCCTCCAGGATGCTGAGGCAGGGCTGTCTGGAGGCTTCAGGCTCTGTGGAAGCCATATCTACGGCTCACTATGGCTGGGGATGCTGAGCAGACGAAGCCTGGTCCTTTCTTGGGGGTTTGTTTGGTTGTGCCTGAAGCCCACTTTCTTTCTGGGTGCTGCAAGATAATTAAATAGTTAATCACCTTTACCACCCAGCAGCTGCAGCTCCATCCACAATGTCCCGGAACTTGGGCTGGACGCAGATGAACCCAGTCTTGATTTGGGAGTTCCAGTACGGCTCACAGCACTGTGATCAGGAGATGGCCTTTCTTGACATCTGGACCCAAGAGGCCGCTCTTGTGGCAAGAAGGGGAGAAGAGGGCTTGTTTCTATCTGGCTCTGCCCCTAGGGCTCCACATCCTCTGTTAAATGAGGGGCTTGGGTTTCCTTCACCCCCTAGGGCTGGATGTCTGGCTGCCCAGCCATTGCTCAGACCAGCTTTCCGGAACTTGGTCGCCCAAGGCATCATGGGGCTGTGGCTTCCAGGCCTGTCCGGGAACCCTATGGACTCTGCCCATCCAGGGTGAGGAGGAGCTGCATTGTGGATGCCTCCTGCCATCAGCTGTCAGGTTATTTTGGTGTAAACTGAAAATACTCCAGAAACTGTGTGTTGAGTCTCTCCAGCCTGCAGGGTGGGACTGCAGCAGGAGCAGGCAGGGAGGCTGACTGTGGCTGAGGGCAGTCTCTGGAAAAGGAGTGTTCCCAGTGGTGAGCCCGCCTGTCCAGCTCTCCGGGGCCCGGGTGAGATGGGGAGCTTCATTTTGCCGTCCAGCAGAGTGGCCTCCTTTGGGGCTGGGCCCTGGGAGTGGTGGGGGCATCCGGGGCCGTGTGGGCAGGCGCTCTGCTCAACAAGCTTGGCACTGAGGCGGGACACCTCCGGCAGCCCCACCGGGACCTTCCCCAGTTTCTCCCCACCCCAGGGGCTTGGCTTCTGGCTAGCCAGGGGCCCTATGTGGGGACAGTTATGTGGCCCCAGGCAGAGAGGTCCTGCTGTCTGTTTGCTGAAGGAGGAAAAACAACACTCGGACTATTGATTCAGCTTCACCTTGGCGCTCCTGGCTCAGCAGCCAGTGTTTGCCCTGGCTGCCCGGGCTCAGGTTACGCAAGGCTGGTGGGTGTGGAGCGACCGAGGGGGCTGCTGGAGGCCTGCAGGCCAGGGCTGGGTGGCCTCAGCGTTTCCCAGGAAACTGTGTAAAAAAAGAGCCTGAGCCCCTGACTTTGCTGATGGTCTGGGCCGAAGAGGGTGGGTGAAGCCACTGCGATCCCCCCTCCCCATGCTCAGCCCCCAAAGCCCCCATCCCACCTTAGGTTACCCACTCTTTCTTGCCAGGGGCTGTGGGTCTTTTCAGGTAACTCCCTATGGCTGGTTCTGCTTTGCTGAACTAGGAAGCCCTAGTGAGCTGTGTAGACACCACCCATTAAAAAACATTAAAAAGCCAACATTTTATTCCTTTATAAAATATACCTGGGTAATTTGGAAAATATACATGACACAAAGTAAAATAACAATTACTCATAATTCTCACCACCTTGAGAGAACCATTGTTAGCATGTGTCCTTCCAGATTATGTTTTGTGGTTTTATATAAATATACATCTATAAATAGTTTTTTAAAAACAAAACAGGATTATAGGTACCTACTGCTTTATAATCCACCTTTTTAAAACATAATTAATTAATTAATTAATTTTTGTTTGCGTTGGGTCTTCGTTGCTGTGCACGGGCTTTCTCTAGTTGTGGCGAGCCGGGGCTACTCTTCGTTGTGGTGCGAGGGCTTCTCATTACGGTGGCTTCTCTTGTTGTGGAGCCTGGGCTCTAGGAGTGCAAGCTTCAGTAGTTGTGGCACGAGGGCTCAGTAGTTGTGGCCCACGGGCTTAGTTGCTCCACAGCATGTGGGATCTTACCTGACCAGGGCTCGAACCCCTGTCCCCTGCAGTGGCGGGTGGGTTCTTAACCACTGCGCCACCAGGGAAGTCCCTATAACCCACCTTTAAAAAAAAAAAATTAATTAATTTATATTTGGCTGCATCGGGTCTTTGTTGCTGCGCACGGGCTTTCTCTAGTTGCGGCGAGCAGGGGCTACTGTTCGTTGTGGTGTGCGGGATTCTCATTACAGTGGCTTCTCTTGTTGCAGAGCACGAGCTCTAGGTGCATGGGCTGCAGTAGTTGTGACACGCGGGCTCAGTAGTTGTGGTTCGCGGGCTCTAGAGCGCAGGCTCAGTAGTTGTGGCGCACGGGCTTAGTAGCTCCGCGGCATCTTCCCGGACCAGGGCTCGAACCCGTGTCCCCGGCATTGGCAGGCGGATTCTTAACCACTGCGCCACCAGGGAAGTCCCTAACCCACCTTTTTGACTTTGATTCTGGCAAGCATTTATTCAGTTGTTGCTTCTGATTTTGAGGGACTCAAGCCTTGGTCCTCTTCATCCCACTTCCGTATTCTTGCGTGTGGAGGCGGTCCTTCTGTCCATCTATCCGGCTCACCTTGGGGGGCTGGATTTTCACCCCTCCCCCGTAGAGCCCCTTTCAGGCCTGGAGTGAGCCGTGGGGTGGGAAGGCAGCTTTAGTGCGTGGCTGGGGAGCGACTGACTCTCCCTCTCCTCCCTTGTTCCTCTCAGAGCCGGCAGCCCTCATCCTCCCCGCGCAGTCCTGCCCGTCTCGGTCCCATGCCCCCGCCAGTCAGCCCCGGGCCACAGGCAGTGAGCAGGCACGCGGGAGCCGAGGCCCTGTGACCAGGCCAAGGAGACGGGGGCTCCGAGGTCCCGGCCACCTGTCCCCCCATGGAGCTGAGGCCCTGGTTGCTATGGGTGGTAGCAGCAGCAGGAGCCTTGGTCCTGCTGGCGGCCGATGCCCATGGCCAGAAGGTCTTCACCAATACCTGGGCCGTGCACATTCCTGGAGGCCCAGCCGTGGCTGACAGTGTGGCACGCAAGCATGGCTTCCTCAACCTGGGTCAGGTAGGTGTTCTTCCCTCCTGCTGGCCGAGGCATAGGACATCGCCAGGGGGTGGGGCCAGTGAGGGCAGGGGTTCCGGACCCAGAGCAGGAACTCTGGGGCTTGTCTTCTCAGGGGCATCTGGGTAGTAGGCATGTTATGGGTGGCTTGTCCTGCCCTTGGGCTTCTAGCCTAGGTTGCTCAGTGGACCAGTGTATCCCAGGGGGTTGAGTCCCCCTCGGCCCCCTGCACCTCCTTGCCGGGTCCTGGGCGGGGAGCAGATGCCCACCACCCCCTGCCGTGGTGAGCCTCCCCTCGTAGCCAGTTGTCCACCCCCATCCCCCACCTCCATGGGGACTGGCAGATAGAAAGCCCGGCTCAGTCTCCCTGCTCTGTTGCAGATCTTCGGCGACTATTACCACTTCTGGCATCGAGCGGTGATAAAGCGGTCCCTGTCACCTCACCGCCCGCGGCACAGCCGGCTGCAGCGGGAACCTCATGTGAGTGCGGCCCCAGCCCCTCCTGCTGCCATCCTTCCCTTTCAGTTCTCAGGAGGCCTTGCTCTCCCTCCCCGCTCCTCCACCCACACCATCTCTCCCTCACTCCCTCACAGGTACAGTGGCTGGAGCAGCAGGTGGCAAAGCGACGGACCAAACGGGACGTGTACCAGGAGCCCACGGACCCCAAGTTTCCCCAGCAGTGGTACCTGGTATGTTGCCTCCCTGGCTGCATCCATCCATCCACTGAGGGGTCCCGTGAGTGGGTGAGGCTGACTTCGAGGCCTCCTGTCAGTCTTCCTCTGTCTGCTGAGTAATCTTTCTCCAGCCCATCCTGCTGAGCCCTGGGGAGTGCCCTTCCAGAGTTCTTTATAATTCCATGAGCCCACACAACCAGTGGGGGCATTTGAGGAGCAGGACCGGGTGGAGAAGGAGCTTTGGGGGTGGCAAAGGGATTCTCCAAGTTTCCCATAACCTCCCCCAGCAACCACATCTCGTAAGTGCTGGGTGACGGGGGTGGGTGTTTCTGCAGTCTGGTGTCACCCAGCGGGACCTGAACGTGAAGGAGGCCTGGGCCCAGGGCTACACGGGGCGTGGCATCGTGGTCTCCATTCTGGACGATGGCATCGAGAAGAACCACCCAGACTTGGCAGGCAATTATGTGAGGAGGTCGCGGAGGGAGGCAGCCGTCCCTGGCGAGGGGAGTCTAGGGATGGTCCTGTTCTGCCGGTGTGTTCAGGCTGACCCTGATGATGGCCATGTCCTTTCCAGGATCCCGGGGCCAGCTTTGATGTCAATGACCAGGACCCTGACCCCCAGCCTCGGTACACGCAGATGAATGACAACAGGTAAGAATTGGCAGGTCCCTGGCCTCTGCTTCCTTTCTGTTTTCCACTGAGGAAGCAGATGTGCCCTTCCCGAGAGGCTGAAGTCTTTTCCATAGTCCTGGTCTAGCTGGGGCTCTGAGGGAAGGTTTGGTCTGAGTGGAGGTGGCCATAGGCCAAGAGGAGTCGGGGGTATGTGGTCTGTGTACAGATGTGGGACAGCAAAGGTAGAGGGGCATGCATGTGGCCCTTCCTGCTCCTCAGGCTGCACCCACCATGCTCTGTCCACTATTAATGCTGTGCTCTTGGCCCCGGCAGGCATGGCACACGGTGTGCAGGCGAGGTGGCCGCAGTGGCCAACAACGGTGTCTGTGGCGTAGGCGTGGCCTACAATGCCCGCATTGGAGGTGGGTGTGGGCCTTGGCCACCCGGTCTTTGGGAGGACCCTTCCAGTGGGATTTTTCTCTATTCACTTCCCATCTAGCCAGTGTCTGCCACTTTCCCGCTGTGGATCCTTTTGACCGCATGGCTCTTCTTTAGAGTGTTCTTAGTAACTCAAAAAGCTGAACCACCTGTGCTGGTGGCCCTGTGCTGTGGGGTGGAGGGAGTGTTTCTTAGCAGGAGTCTCCCTAAATCCTCACTGTCCACTCTGAGTCCTTACATGGGCAGGCCTTGATCACCATGCTCCTTTGGGGCCCCAGAGACTCATCCTAGTCCAGAATGTGTCGTTGGGGCCCAGGGAGATCTCCCCTTTTCCCCTGCATCTTGTCTTCGAAAGGCAGAGGCTGGCCAGGGAGTTAGGGGCTCAGGGTTTCCCAGCACCATCCTCTACCCTCCCCTGCCCATCCTCTGGGTGCAATGCTGGGTGTGCTCCAGGGAGTGCTCCTGGCAGCTGGACCCACGCAGCATCCCTCTCCCCGCCCCCCTCCATGGCCAGGGGTGCGCATGCTGGACGGTGAAGTGACAGATGCGGTAGAGGCACGCTCGCTGGGCCTGAATCCCAACCACATCCACATCTACAGTGCCAGCTGGGGCCCTGAGGACGACGGCAAGACCGTGGATGGGCCAGCCCGCCTTGCTGAGGAGGCCTTCTTCCGGGGGGTCAGCCAGGTGAGGTGGGGGTCCTGGCCCCGCCCTAGAAACCAGGCCCAGCCTCTGGGGGCAAACTAGGCGCTACCTTTTCCATACTTCTTTGTGTTTTTCTGTTTCTATTTATTTATTCTTGTGTTTAATTTTAATTTACACAAAGTTTGTTTATCAAATGTTATTAAAATGTTAAGGAACTGGAAGGACAGAAAAAGAGAAAAGTAAATATTAATTACCCATAATTCCACCCTTTGGAATCACCACTCTGAGCATTTTGGTTGGTGGTCTGGGTCTCTTTTTTTTTTTTTTTGCAAAAAAGGATGAGATCCACCAGGGGTCTCCCAGGGGAACAGGGGCTGGATAGAGAGTCCCCCGAGAAGGAGGCTCCAGCCTTCCCAGTCTCGAGCAGCATCTTCCTGCCAGGCCTCCCCCAAGTCCTGTTCTCGAGTGACCCCAGCCCACTCTGTCCACAGGGCCGCGGGGGGCTGGGCTCCATCTTTGTCTGGGCCTCTGGGAACGGGGGCCGGGAACATGACAGCTGCAACTGCGACGGCTACACCAACAGCATCTACACGCTGTCCATCAGCAGCGCCACGCAGTCTGGCAACGTGCCTTGGTACAGTGAGGCCTGCTCGTCCACGCTGGCCACAACCTACAGCAGTGGAAACCAGAATGAGAAGCAGATCGTGAGTCCTGCCCCGGGTGGCAGCTGGGGAAACGGGGCTGCTTGCTGGCTCTGCCCGGGGCCCCCTTTCTGACCCCATCTGCCTTCCACCCACACGTGGCTGGGTGGTGGTGGCTAAGGCATCATGGGATGGGGGCTAGGGAGCTCTCCAAGACTCTTGGGGACTGTGGAGCCATTGGTGAAGTCCCTGAGAAGACTCTCCCTAAAAACATGTGTTGCTCTTAATGATCGCCAACCTTTAGTTCAGTCCTCTCATTCCTTGGGAAACTGAGGCCCGGAAAGGGCCAGGCATCGGCCTGTTCACAGCAAAGTAGCAAGGCAGCAGGTGGGACCAAGGTTTCCTGGCCCTGGCTCCCCACTCCTGTTGATGGTGCTCAGGGCTTATGGGCAGAGGGCGGGCAGGCAGGTTGGCCCCCCCGGTGCCCTCCCCACATTACAGGCCCAACATCATTGTCCTCCTGGTAGGTGACCACTGATCTGCGGCAGAAGTGTACGGAGTCTCACACAGGCACCTCTGCCTCTGCCCCCTTGGCAGCGGGCATCATCGCTCTCACCCTGGAGGCCAAGTAAGTGGGTGGGGGCTGAGGCGCAACCCTGTCCCCACCAGCGCCCCCCTGCAAGGCAGGCCTTGGTCTCCAGCTTCTCTCCGAAGAGACAGCCCCCAAGCCTCTCCGTCCCTCCTCTGCAGTAAGAACCTCACCTGGCGGGACATGCAGCACCTGGTGGTACAGACCTCAAAGCCAGCCCACCTCAATGCTAACGACTGGGCCACCAATGGTGTGGGCCGCAAAGGTGAGGACAGGACTGGATTGGGGGTTGCGGGGGCCCTGTGTGCCTCCCAGCTGACCCCGCCTTCCCTGCCCCACAGTGAGCCATTCGTATGGCTACGGGTTACTGGACGCAGGTGCCATGGTGGCTCTGGCCCGGAACTGGACGACGGTGACCCCCCAGCAGAAGTGCATCATCGACATCCTCACTGAGCCCAAGTGAGGGCTGGACCCTGGCTGGGAGGGGGCAGGTGGGACCTGAGGGGCTCAGGGGTGTCCGCTGGTCCCCCTGGGCCAGGCTGATAGACCATCACGGTGCTCTCCGTGCAGGGATATCGGGAAGCGGCTGGAGGTGCGGAAGACTGTGACCGCCTGCCTGGGGGAGCCCAGCCACATCACGCGGCTGGAACATACTCAGGCGCGGCTCACCCTGTCCTACAACCGCCGCGGTGACCTGGCCATCCACCTGGTCAGCCCCATGGGCACCCGCTCCACCCTGCTGGCCGCCAGGTGCTTGCCCTCTCCTCTGTCCAGCTTGTCCTGTCCCTCGCATCCACGTGCATTCATTCATTCACTCACACAGCCCTGAAGGGCACCAAATGCTTTTCCACTGTTGGCATTTTGGGAAGGATGGTTTTTGTCCTATGGGACTGTCCCATGTTGCAGGAATCCCCAATTCTGCCCATTAAATGCCATGTCTGTGTGCCTTCCCATGTGTAGTACCCTTGCACGTTTCCAGAATCTTCTGGTTCAGAACATTTGTCCTCCTGGGAAACACCCAGCAGGCATTTCCAGCCCAGCGGGGTTATGCTGCACCGGGGGGAGGGTGTGTGGTCCATGTGCTGTGGGCTCGGTGTCCCCTGGTTGAGGTCCCCCAGAGGCCTCAGACAGCTACGTGCACCTTCCTCCCCAGGCCGCACGACTACTCTGCAGATGGGTTTAACGACTGGGCCTTCATGACGACCCATTCCTGGGACGAGGACCCCTCTGGCGAGTGGGTCCTGGAGATTGAAAACACCAGCGAAGCAAACAACTATGGTATTGGGGGTGCTCAAGGGCTGGGGATGGAGGAGGAGCGCCGGCAGAGTCTGGGGTGCCGGGCGTGGCTTCTGACTTTTGCCTCCCCCCTCAATAGGGACACTGACCAAGTTCACCCTCGTGCTGTACGGCACGGCCCCCGAGGGGCTGCCCACACCTCCTGAGAGCATCGGCTGCAAGACCCTCACGTCCAGCCAGGCCTGTGTGGGTCAGTCGTGGGTGCTGCGAGGGCTTGGGAACCTGGGGCTGGGGACAGAGGGCGCCTGTCCTAAAGGAGGAAAAGGGGTGTGAAGGGATGCTGGGACCTCTAGGGTGACCACAGTCCTGGGTCGGGTGGGAGCTCCTGGAGATGGCAGTGACTGCCTGGGGCTGCAGGTCCACAGGCTGTCACTGTCGTGGGGCTCAGGGCCCAACAGCCATGGGCGGCTTGGCTGACGCCCACCTTCTGCCCCGTGCCGGCAGTGTGCGAGGAAGGCTTCTCCCTGCACCAGAAGAGCTGTGTCCAGCGCTGCCCTCCAGGCTTCGCTCCCCAAGTTCTCGACACGCACTACAGCGCTGAGAACAACGTGGAGATTATCCGGGCCAGCGTCTGTGCCCCCTGCCACGCCTCGTGTGCCACGTGCCAGGGGCCAGCCCCCTCGGACTGCCTCAGCTGCCCCAGCCACGCCTCCCTGGACCCTGTGGAGCAGACGTGCTCCCGGCAAAGCCAGAGCAGCCGTGAGTCGCCGCAGCCGCAGCAGCCGCAGCAGCCGCAGCAGCCGCCGCCCGCGGAGGTGGAGGCAGAGCCGCGGCTGCGGGAGGGGCTGCTGCCCTCACACCTGCCCGAGGTGGTGGCCGGCCTCAGCTGCGCCTTCATCGTGCTGGTCTTCGTCACTGTCTTCCTGGTCCTGCAGCTGCGCTCGGGCTTCAGCTTTCGAGGGGTGAAGGTGTACACCATGGACCGTGGCCTCATCTCCTACAAGGGGCTGCCCCCCGAAGCCTGGCAGGAGGAGTGCCCGTCCGACTCAGAAGAGGACGAGGGCCGGGGCGAGAGGACCGCCTTTATCAAAGACCAGAGCGCCCTTTGACGAGCGCCTACTGCCCGCCCCTTCGAGCCCATCCCCTCCTGGGGCACTTTTTAATTCACCAAAGTATTTTTTTATCTTGGGACTGGGTTTGGACCCCTGCTGGGAGGCAAGAGAGGCAGAGACGGCTTCCCACCCTACCCTTGGGCCCCCCGGCTGCCTGAGGTGGGACCCCAGGACCAGCTGGGGAGCAGGGGAGGCCCTCTGCGCACCCCCAGCACACCTGTGTGTGGAGAAAGGAGTGAAACCTTTAGGGTAGCTTTCCAAGGTCCAGGCCCCAGCCAGAGTTCCCTGCGGAGTGAAGAGGGGCAGCCCTTCCCTTACGGGATTCCTGACCCGGGCTGCAGTTCTCGCCCCTTCCCTGTCCCTCTAAAGCAATAATGGTCCCCATCCAGGCAGCAGGGAGGCTGGCCTAGGGGGTATTTGAAGGAGGAGGCCACCTCTCTAAGGGCTTTTGCATCCCTGACCCCGTCCCCCACCTCTGGTGAGCCTCGGGCGGAAGCAGGAAGCGAAGGAAGGGACCAAGGCAAGGCAGGAACTTCCAGGGTGCGCACGTCTGTGCACACGTGGGTTTGTCCCTTTGCCCCCACCTCCACTACAGCTGGCTGCCTGCTGAGCGAGGCTGGCCCTACCCCGTGCTGGTTTGCTGACCACCCTCCCCTCTCTGGCACCCTCTCCTCCTGCCAGGGCCCAAGTCCCTGTTTTCTGAGCCCGGGGCTGCCTGGGCTGTTGGCACTCACAGTCCCGGAGCCCCTGGGTGGGTGGTGGGGAGGGACGGTGGCCCAGCCGGCCTCTCCCGCCTCCCACCCGATGCTGCTTTCCCCTGTGGGGATCTCAGGGGCTGTTTGAGGATATATTTTCACTTTGTGATTATTTCACTTTAGATGCTGATTTTTTTTTTTTGATATTTTTAATGGGGGTAGCAGCTGGACCATCCACCTTCCCACACCCACTGTCCACCCTGCTGTTCCCCCCAGCTGCCCAGGCCCTGAGGTGTGGGGGTCTGCAGCGTGTTGCTGAGGAGCAGCTGAGCCCCAGGTCCTGAAGAGGCAGGCCAGGCCAGGCGGGCCCTAGGAAAGGAGTACGGTAGAAGGGGCAGGCTGTCGTCCATTTCAGATGGGGCTCCTCGTGCCAAGGGCTCATGGGTCACTGGTTCTCCAAGTGCCAGGGGTGGGCAGGCAGTGGCACTGAGCCCCCTCCAACACTGTGCCCTGGTGGAGAAAGCACTGACCTGTCCTGCCCCCCAAGGCCCCCTCTTCTGACGTGCCTTTTGTACCCCTCCCATTAGGACAATCAGTCCCCTCCCGTTTGGGAGCCCCCTTTTCTTTCTCTCCCCTAGCCTTTCCTGGCACCCAGCCACCTGCCCAGGGGCACCCCCGCCTCTCCCATGCCCCCCACCCTTGTGGCCAGCCCAGCTGGTTTTGTAAGATACTGGGTTGGTGCACAGTGATTTTTTTTTTTTTTCTTGTAATTTAAACAGGCCCAGCATTGTTGGTTCTATTTAATGGACACGAGATAATGTTAGAGGTTTTAAAGTGATTAAATGTGCAGACTATGCAAACCAGGCCTGGTCTCCAGTGTGATGTTCTTCCCAGGACCTGGGGCTGCGTCCAGGATGGGGTGCGGGTGAGGGCTGGGGCGAGTTATGTGCCCACATGATGTCCTGCCTACCTGTAAGTGCCCAAAGTCCACCTCCGGAGGCTTTCAGAGCCTTCTTTAGGTGGGGTGTGGAAGGGACAGCAGCTGGAGACAAGCCCCAGGGGTGGGACTAATGAGCCCCAGGGGTGGGACTAGCTGAGCACCTCCACCCCCACAGGCCTGGACTCCAGCAGGGTGGAGAGTGATGGCCTGTGTCCAGTTGCTCAGGGTCTCCCTTGGCTGAAGTAGCCCGGCCGCCAGCTGTAGGGCTGAGGCCTTCGGTGGGGCCTAACTGGACCAAGATGGCTTTTGCTGGGGAGATCCTGAGTCCCACCCTGGGAACGCCATACCTCTCCACTCCCCAGCCCAGGCCCCTCGCCTGCCATAGGTCTCCCTTGGGACAGGAAGCCCCTGCCTCGGGGTGGAGGAGCCGTGCCAGTTCCACCAGGATCTGTGCCTGAGAAGCAGGCCTCTCCTCGGGATATTTACTTGGAAATTTTATTCAAATGGAGGCTGGCGCCTGAGCTCTCCTTGGGGAATGCAGTGGGGTGGGGAAGGCCTGGACTAGGCTTCCCCCTTCCTCTTCTGGGGCCGCCCTGGCCTGCTGCTCGGACTGCCCGCCCGCCCCCAGGCTCTGGACCCCCAGACTCCCCGGCCCAACGCAATCCTGCAGCCCGGCCCTGTGCCAGGCGCCCACCGCCGCCCCCTTGGGCCGTTCCCCGTGTTCCCGGGCGCTGTCCGGGCCCTGGGGAGTGCCGGGCGCAGGCTGCTCTCTTCTGGGCCATTCTTTCCCAGCCCCCTCCTCCCTTCCGTTTCCGTGGCCGTGTGGCCGGCTGAGGCAGCGGCCTGCACTGGGCAGGGGGGCGGGCAGGCGTCGGGGGCTCCCGCCCGCCCCTTCCCCTCAGCCGGCCCGCCCCGGGGCCGGGGCCAACTGAAACCGCAGGAGGAGGAAACGCGGAATCAGGAACTGGCCCCGGGTGGTGCGGGCCTGAGTCTGAGTCGGTCCTCGGCGGCCCCAGGATCAGCTACCCACGCGGGTAACTCCTGCCCCGAGGCCCAGGAGGCAGCGGCAGCGGACACGGGGAGCGGGGTCAGCAGGCGGTGGGCAGGGGTCCGGCAGGCGATCAGAGAGCGGGACACGGGACCAGGTAGGGCAGGGGCCGCGGAAGGGCAGGGCCCCGGGCGGCGGCTGCCTGGGGCGCCGGCAGGGGCAGCCTTGTGCACACCTTACCCCTGCAGCGGGTGCTGTGTGGAAGGGCCCAGGGAGGGAGGCTCCGGGAGGTTTCTGTTCCAGGGCTGGGAAGGAGACCCCTGGCACCAGGCCTCGACCTGGGACACAGGAAGCAATGAGGGCTTTCCCAGGCCAGGCCGTGTTCTGTACCCATGGCTGCATTTCAGCGGGACAGGCCCCCACCTCCTGCCTGTCTGCGGCTCCTCCTGGCCCGGCAGCCCCTAGCTTCCCTGTCCTGCCCGCCCGTCTCCAGCTTCTGCCTTGCCCCCAGTGGTGGCCTCTCCTCTCTTGGTCCCCAGGAGCACACTATGGGCTTCTCTTCGGAGCTGTGCAGTCCCCAGGGCCACGGGGCAGTGCAGCAGATGCAGGAGGCCGAGCTTCGGCTGCTGGAGGGCATGAGGAAGTGGATGGCCCAGCGGGTCAAGAGCGACAGAGAATACGCTGGGCTGCTGCACCACATGTCACTGCAGGACAGCGGGGGCCAGAGCCGGGGCATCAGCCCCCAGAGCCCCATCAGTCAGGTGGGATTCTACAGGGCCCTAGGCCTCCTCACTGCCCTTCCCGCCCTCGACCAACGAAGTCCTGTGGGTGCCGGGTAGATCTGCCTGCCCCTTCCTTTCCCGGAGCCCACTGGGGAGGGTTGGAGATTGGGCAGGCCCAGGTGTGGGAGCCACTGTCCCCCACTCCCTGCCTTGCCCGCCCCATGCTGTAGTCCTGGGCAGAGATCACCAGCCAGACGGAGGGCCTGAGCCGGTTGCTGAGGCAGCACGCAGAAGATCTGAACTCAGGGCCGCTGAGCAAGCTGAGCCTGTTGATCCGGGAGCGGCAGCAGCTGCGCAAGACTTACAACGAGCAGTGGCAGCAGCTCCAGCAGGAGCTCAACAAGGTAGGTGGGTGGGTGGGTGGCACCGGGGCTTCACCTGGTCATTTCTGCCTACATTTTGAGCTGAAAAGGGCTGGTTTTGCAAGGAACCCCTGGACTCACTGAAGAAGTGTAAGTATCCGACCACAGGCCCTCCCCCAGCGCCTGCTCCAGCCCAGCTTCCTTCCCTCACCCACCTCCCCAGCCGTGCTGCAGCAGGGCCTCTCCACGCCTTTTCTGTCACCCTACTGTGTGCCTGAGCAGAGTGCTGGGAATATAAGGATGAGTGATCCAGCCAGTGCCTGGGAGGAGCGCAGGACCTGTGACCCACCTCCTGCACTGCACCAGCTGGCCCTCGGGTCCGAGAGACAGTGAGAGGAATGAGGGCTACTCTGCCCGCCCTTGGCCCAGGCTGGCTCCTCCCAGGGACCCAGAGACTCCACAAGGCAGCAGCGTGGCCCCCTGACTCGGAGGTTAAGGACTGGGGCTGTGAAGTGGGTCTGCCTGCATTTGAATCCTGCCCAGCTCCTCTGACTAGAGGCTGTTTGATTGGAGCTATTTACGCGGATGCTTTAGCCTTCTTATTCAACGTGCTGGGCAGCCGCCTGCACCACACCCCTTCTACCAGTGCAGACCCAGCCTTGCTGCAGACCCACAGCGGCCCCTGGTGGCCAGCCTTCACCCACTCCTCTTCCCAGACGATCATCTAATTCAGGGGTCAGCTTGCTTTTGCACGCAGTTTTACTGGAACACAGCCTTGCCCATATGTTTTCATATTATCTGTGGCTACTAAAGAGCTACAGTGGCAGAGCCCAGCAAGTTCAACAGAGACTGCATGGCCTACAAGCCTAAAATGTTTACCACCTGGCCCTTAAGAAAAGGGCTGATCTAGTCTGTGCATTTAGCTGTTACAGATGGGGAAGCTGAGGTTCAGAGGAGAGGAGTGGAGTTTGCCCTAAGTACCCCAGTGCAGAAACAGGCAGCTGGGAGGAGAACTCCGGTCTTGACCACCAGGAACATAATTGCGGGACCCAGTGCAAAATGAAAACGCGGGGCCCCTTGTCAAAAAATTATTAAGAATTTCAAGGGCTTCCCCGGTGGCGCAGTGGTTGAGAATCCGCCTGCCAATGCAGGGGACACGGGTTTGATCCCTGGCCTGGGAAGATCCCACATGCCGCGGAGCAACTAAGCTCGTGTGCCACAACTACTGAGCCTGTGCTCTAGAGCCCGTGAGCCACAACTTCTGAGCCCATGTGCCGCAGCTACTGAAGCCCACGCATCTAGAGCCCGTGCTCCACAATGAGAGAAGCCACTGCAATGAGAAGCCCACGCACCGCAATTAAGAGTAGTCCCCGCTCGCCGCAACTAGAGAAAGCCCGCGTGCAGCAACGAAGACCCAACACAGCCAAAAATAAATAAATAAATAAAATTAAAAAAAAAAAAAAGAATTTCAAGATGGCATCAACAGTGTTAAACCAAGCACACACGCCTGCTACTGGACCTTAGTTGCCACCACATACCACTCTAGGCCAAGGAAGGACAGTTGTCGCCTGCCCAGTCTGGCTCTCTGCTGCCCCCGGGGGCCTGTCCTTAGCCAGACTCCTCTGACCTTAACCGCAGCAGCAATCGCTAAGTCCCAGAGGTCTCCAGGCCCTTCCTGAAGGATGAACTTGGATGTGCTGCCAGCCTGGACTGCAGAACCTGTCCAGGGCTTCACCTCGGGCAGGAATCCTCTGGGGACCTGCTGTCCCACACTGGTCTCTCCTCTCTCTCCAGACCCACAGCCAGGACATTGAGAAGCTTAAGAGCCAGTACCGAGCCCTGGTACGGGACAGCGCCCAGGCCCGACGCAAGTACCAGGAGGCCAGCAAAGGTCCGGGGCTTCCCTCGTTGGCAGGATGGGAATCCCAAGCCAGCCCAGACCTGTCCACAGGTACCCGGGGAGGGGGGTGCTACCCAGGCCTCTGTGCTGTCACGCACGCCTCCTTCCCCCAACCTGGCAGACAAAGACCGTGACAAGGCCAAGGACAAGTACGTGCGCAGCTTGTGGAAGCTCTTCGCTCACCACAACCGCTACGTGCTGGGCGTGCGGGCCGCGCAGCTACACCACCAGCACCACCACCGGCTCATGCTGCCCGGCCTGCTCCAGTCCCTGCAGGACCTGCACCAGGAGATGGCGTGCATCTTGTAAGCCCACACCCCCGACCCCGGTCACAGCCCTGAAGCCCAGAGGCAGGGTCCAGAAAACGCAGTCCTGTAAAAGTGACAGGCGTGTAGTCACGTGAGAACACGCCCTGGGCCAGTCAGTTTACATCCAAATTACATTATTCTGGGCCCCTTATTGCAGTGCTTTATTATGTTTATTGAACACCATTCTAGGCTCTGCTGTGTGATACAGCAGAGAACGTAGACAAAAATATCTGTCCTCTAGGATCATTCGTTTGTGGAGAAAGAAAAGGAAATCAATAAGTAAAGTAGAAAGCATGCTAGAGGTGATAGGTGCTATGGAGAAAAATAAAACAAGAAAAGAGGATAGGGAGGCAGGGGGACAGGGCAGGAGGTTACTGTTTTATTCATTCATTTATTTATAAGGAATATGTTCTTTTTTTGCCATTTTTATTTATTTGTTTGGTTGCGGCAGGCGGGTTCCTTAGTTGCGGCAGGCGGGCTCCTTAGCTGCAGCTCGCCAGCTCCTTAGTTGTGGCACACAAACTCTTAGTTGCAGCATGCATGCGAGATCTAGTTCCCTGACCAGGGATCGGACCCGAGGCCCCTGCACTGGGAGCGTGGAGTCTTAACTACTGTGCCACCAGGGAAGTCCCAGGTTTGCTGTTTTAAATGGAGTGGTCTGAGAAAGCCTCAGAAGTGCAGAAGTGAGCCAGGGGGATTTTGAAGAAGGGCCATTCCAAAAGAGGAATCGCAGGCGCACAGGCCACAAGGTGGGAGAGTGCCTGAAATCAAGGAATAGCAAGGAAGCCAGTGTAGCCTTTGCAGAGTGAGGGAAGGGTAGAGTCAGACACAGGGCTGGAGGAGTCCAGGGATGATAGAGGGTCCCGCAGGCCGTTGTGAGGACTTTGGCTCTGGGTGGACCAGAAGAGCGGCATGATCTGAGCCATCTTAATGAGGTCAGTTCGACTGCTGTGTTGAGAACAGACTTCAGGGGGCAAGACAGGACCAGGGAGACCAGGCAGGGGGCTACTGCAGTGATCCAGACCACAGACCATGCCACTGGACATGGGCAGTAGCAATGGAGGGGAGAAGTGGTCAGGTCTTGGACATACTTTGAAGGTGGAGCTGGTGGAAATTCCTCATGGACTGGAAGTGGGGTGTGGATAGAGCAGTCAAGGATGACTCCAAGGATTTGGCCTGGAGCCCCCGGCTGGTGAAGGCTACATGGAGAATGAGATGGGAGAAGCAGGTTCAGGAGATAAGAATAGGAGTTCATTTTTCTTTTTTTAAATATTTATTTATTTACTTTTGGCTGTGTCGGGTCTTAAGTTGAGGCACGCGGGATCTTCCGTCGTGGTGTGCAGGCGTCTCTCTAGTTGCAGCGTGCGGGTTCCAGAGCGCGTGGGCTCTATAGTTGCGGCACGTGGGATCTTAGTTCCCCAACCAGGGATCGAACCCGTGTCCTCTGAATTGGAAGGTGGATTCTTAACCACTGTGCCACCAGGGAAGTCCCAGCAGTTCATTTTTCAACTGGTGGAGTTTGGGTGTCTGAGAGACGTCCAACAGGACATTTAGAGTAGATGGACAGTTACATGAGACTGGAGCTCTGGGAGGTATAAACGCAGGGTCAGCAGCACATCGATGGCTTATGTGTGTATCAGAGCCCCAGAGCCCCAGCTGTGGGGCTATGCCCAGGGCAGGCACATTGGTAGCTCACATTAACCGAGCACTTCCTCAAACCACACACTCTGCACATAGGCTCTCACTGGGGCCTTATTACAAACTCCCGGGAGACACTAAGTAACTTGCCTGTGGTCATTTGACTGGTAAATGATGGGTGGGGGGGATCAACCCCAGGGTGGGTCCAAATCCAGTGCCACGGGCCCCAAGCTTCCTAGCTTTGTCCAGCCTGAGGCCCGCCTGACCCGGGGTCCCGTCTGGGGGCAGGAAGGAGATCCTGCAGGAATACCTGGAGATTAGCAGCCTGGTGCAGGACGAGGTGGTGGCCATTCACCAGGAGATGGCTGCAGCGGTTGCCCACATCCAGCCCGAGGCCGAGTACCAAGGCTTCCTGCAACAGTATGGGTAAGCCCCTCCTTGCAGCAGCCGGGTGCCGGGGCTGCTGGCCCGTGCACTGATGGGCACTGTCCCCCGCAGGTCCACGCCTGACGTCCCACCCTGTGTCACCTTTGATGAGTCGCTGCTTGAGGAGGCTGAACTGCTGGAGCCCGGGGAGCTGCAGCTGAACGAGCTGACTGTGGAAAGCGTGCAGCACACGTGTGTGGTGGCTCGGCTCAGGGTCGGGGGTGCACGCCGTCCACACAGAGCTGTGGCCAGCCCGCAGGCTTGCTTGGCCCCGCAGGGATGCATCTGAGGGGCGTGGCTCTAACACTGCCCTTCCTCTGGGCACAGGCTGACCTCAGTGACAGAAGAACTGGCCGTGGCCACTGAGACAGTGCTCAGCCGGCAGGAGGTGGTCACTCAGCTGCAGCACGAGCTCTGGACTGAGGAGCAGACCACCCACCCCCGGGAGCGGTGAGTGGGGCCCGCCTACAGCAGCCTCCTGGCCCTCCCTTCCCTCCGTCCGGCCTGCCTGACGCACTGCTGGCCGCCATTTTTTTTTTTTTTCTTGTAATTTAAACAGGCCCAGCATTGTTGGTTCTATTTAATGGACACGAGATAATGTTAGAGGTTTTAAAGTGATTAAATGTGCAGACTATGCAAACCAGGCCTGGTCTCCAGTGTGATGTTCTTCCCAGGACCTGGGGCTGCGTCCAGGATGGGGTGCGGGTGAGGGCTGGGGCGAGTTATGTGCCCACATGATGTCCTGCCTACCTGTAAGTGCCCAAAGTCCACCTCCGGAGGCTTTCAGAGCCTTCTTTAGGTGGGGTGTGGAAGGGACAGCAGCTGGAGACAAGCCCCAGGGGTGGGACTAATGAGCCCCAGGGGTGGGACTAGCTGAGCACCTCCACCCCCACAGGCCTGGACTCCAGCAGGGTGGAGAGTGATGGCCTGTGTCCAGTTGCTCAGGGTCTCCCTTGGCTGAAGTAGCCCGGCCGCCAGCTGTAGGGCTGAGGCCTTCGGTGGGGCCTAACTGGACCAAGATGGCTTTTGCTGGGGAGATCCTGAGTCCCACCCTGGGAACGCCATACCTCTCCACTCCCCAGCCCAGGCCCCTCGCCTGCCATAGGTCTCCCTTGGGACAGGAAGCCCCTGCCTCGGGGTGGAGGAGCCGTGCCAGTTCCACCAGGATCTGTGCCTGAGAAGCAGGCCTCTCCTCGGGATATTTACTTGGAAATTTTATTCAAATGGAGGCTGGCGCCTGAGCTCTCCTTGGGGAATGCAGTGGGGTGGGGAAGGCCTGGACTAGGCTTCCCCCTTCCTCTTCTGGGGCCGCCCTGGCCTGCTGCTCGGACTGCCCGCCCGCCCCCAGGCTCTGGACCCCCAGACTCCCCGGCCCAACGCAATCCTGCAGCCCGGCCCTGTGCCAGGCGCCCACCGCCGCCCCCTTGGGCCGTTCCCCGTGTTCCCGGGCGCTGTCCGGGCCCTGGGGAGTGCCGGGCGCAGGCTGCTCTCTTCTGGGCCATTCTTTCCCAGCCCCCTCCTCCCTTCCGTTTCCGTGGCCGTGTGGCCGGCTGAGGCAGCGGCCTGCACTGGGCAGGGGGGCGGGCAGGCGTCGGGGGCTCCCGCCCGCCCCTTCCCCTCAGCCGGCCCGCCCCGGGGCCGGGGCCAACTGAAACCGCAGGAGGAGGAAACGCGGAATCAGGAACTGGCCCCGGGTGGTGCGGGCCTGAGTCTGAGTCGGTCCTCGGCGGCCCCAGGATCAGCTACCCACGCGGGTAACTCCTGCCCCGAGGCCCAGGAGGCAGCGGCAGCGGACACGGGGAGCGGGGTCAGCAGGCGGTGGGCAGGGGTCCGGCAGGCGATCAGAGAGCGGGACACGGGACCAGGTAGGGCAGGGGCCGCGGAAGGGCAGGGCCCCGGGCGGCGGCTGCCTGGGGCGCCGGCAGGGGCAGCCTTGTGCACACCTTACCCCTGCAGCGGGTGCTGTGTGGAAGGGCCCAGGGAGGGAGGCTCCGGGAGGTTTCTGTTCCAGGGCTGGGAAGGAGACCCCTGGCACCAGGCCTCGACCTGGGACACAGGAAGCAATGAGGGCTTTCCCAGGCCAGGCCGTGTTCTGTACCCATGGCTGCATTTCAGCGGGACAGGCCCCCACCTCCTGCCTGTCTGCGGCTCCTCCTGGCCCGGCAGCCCCTAGCTTCCCTGTCCTGCCCGCCCGTCTCCAGCTTCTGCCTTGCCCCCAGTGGTGGCCTCTCCTCTCTTGGTCCCCAGGAGCACACTATGGGCTTCTCTTCGGAGCTGTGCAGTCCCCAGGGCCACGGGGCAGTGCAGCAGATGCAGGAGGCCGAGCTTCGGCTGCTGGAGGGCATGAGGAAGTGGATGGCCCAGCGGGTCAAGAGCGACAGAGAATACGCTGGGCTGCTGCACCACATGTCACTGCAGGACAGCGGGGGCCAGAGCCGGGGCATCAGCCCCCAGAGCCCCATCAGTCAGGTGGGATTCTACAGGGCCCTAGGCCTCCTCACTGCCCTTCCCGCCCTCGACCAACGAAGTCCTGTGGGTGCCGGGTAGATCTGCCTGCCCCTTCCTTTCCCGGAGCCCACTGGGGAGGGTTGGAGATTGGGCAGGCCCAGGTGTGGGAGCCACTGTCCCCCACTCCCTGCCTTGCCCGCCCCATGCTGTAGTCCTGGGCAGAGATCACCAGCCAGACGGAGGGCCTGAGCCGGTTGCTGAGGCAGCACGCAGAAGATCTGAACTCAGGGCCGCTGAGCAAGCTGAGCCTGTTGATCCGGGAGCGGCAGCAGCTGCGCAAGACTTACAACGAGCAGTGGCAGCAGCTCCAGCAGGAGCTCAACAAGGTAGGTGGGTGGGTGGGTGGCACCGGGGCTTCACCTGGTCATTTCTGCCTACATTTTGAGCTGAAAAGGGCTGGTTTTGCAAGGAACCCCTGGACTCACTGAAGAAGTGTAAGTATCCGACCACAGGCCCTCCCCCAGCGCCTGCTCCAGCCCAGCTTCCTTCCCTCACCCACCTCCCCAGCCGTGCTGCAGCAGGGCCTCTCCACGCCTTTTCTGTCACCCTACTGTGTGCCTGAGCAGAGTGCTGGGAATATAAGGATGAGTGATCCAGCCAGTGCCTGGGAGGAGCGCAGGACCTGTGACCCACCTCCTGCACTGCACCAGCTGGCCCTCGGGTCCGAGAGACAGTGAGAGGAATGAGGGCTACTCTGCCCGCCCTTGGCCCAGGCTGGCTCCTCCCAGGGACCCAGAGACTCCACAAGGCAGCAGCGTGGCCCCCTGACTCGGAGGTTAAGGACTGGGGCTGTGAAGTGGGTCTGCCTGCATTTGAATCCTGCCCAGCTCCTCTGACTAGAGGCTGTTTGATTGGAGCTATTTACGCGGATGCTTTAGCCTTCTTATTCAACGTGCTGGGAAGCCGCCTGCACCACACCCCTTCTACCAGTGCAGACCCAGCCTTGCTGCAGACCCACAGCGGCCCCTGGTGGCCAGCCTTCACCCACTCCTCTTCCCAGACGATCATCTAATTCAGGGGTCAGCTTGCTTTTGCACGCAGTTTTACTGGAACACAGCCTTGCCCATATGTTTTCATATTATCTGTGGCTACTAAAGAGCTACAGTGGCAGAGCCCAGCAAGTTCAACAGAGACTGCATGGCCTACAAGCCTAAAATGTTTACCACCTGGCCCTTAAGAAAAGGGCTGATCTAGTCTGTGCATTTAGCTGTTACAGATGGGGAAGCTGAGGTTCAGAGGAGAGGAGTGGAGTTTGCCCTAAGTACCCCAGTGCAGAAACAGGCAGCTGGGAGGAGAACTCCGGTCTTGACCACCAGGAACATAATTGCGGGACCCAGTGCAAAATGAAAACGCGGGGCCCCTTGTCAAAAAATTATTAAGAATTTCAAGGGCTTCCCCGGTGGCGCAGTGGTTGAGAATCCGCCTGCCAATGCAGGGGACACGGGTTTGATCCCTGGCCTGGGAAGATCCCACATGCCGCGGAGCAACTAAGCTCGTGTGCCACAACTACTGAGCCTGTGCTCTAGAGCCCGTGAGCCACAACTTCTGAGCCCATGTGCCGCAGCTACTGAAGCCCACGCATCTAGAGCCCGTGCTCCACAATGAGAGAAGCCACTGCAATGAGAAGCCCACGCACCGCAATTAAGAGTAGTCCCCGCTCGCCGCAACTAGAGAAAGCCCGCGTGCAGCAACGAAGACCCAACACAGCCAAAAATAAATAAATAAATAAAATTAAAAAAAAAAAAAAGAATTTCAAGATGGCATCAACAGTGTTAAACCAAGCACACACGCCTGCTACTGGACCTTAGTTGCCACCACATACCACTCTAGGCCAAGGAAGGACAGTTGTCGCCTGCCCAGTCTGGCTCTCTGCTGCCCCCGGGGGCCTGTCCTTAGCCAGACTCCTCTGACCTTAACCGCAGCAGCAATCGCTAAGTCCCAGAGGTCTCCAGGCCCTTCCTGAAGGATGAACTTGGATGTGCTGCCAGCCTGGACTGCAGAACCTGTCCAGGGCTTCACCTCGGGCAGGAATCCTCTGGGGACCTGCTGTCCCACACTGGTCTCTCCTCTCTCTCCAGACCCACAGCCAGGACATTGAGAAGCTTAAGAGCCAGTACCGAGCCCTGGTACGGGACAGCGCCCAGGCCCGACGCAAGTACCAGGAGGCCAGCAAAGGTCCGGGGCTTCCCTCGTTGGCAGGATGGGAATCCCAAGCCAGCCCAGACCTGTCCACAGGTACCCGGGGAGGGGGGTGCTACCCAGGCCTCTGTGCTGTCACGCACGCCTCCTTCCCCCAACCTGGCAGACAAAGACCGTGACAAGGCCAAGGACAAGTACGTGCGCAGCTTGTGGAAGCTCTTCGCTCACCACAACCGCTACGTGCTGGGCGTGCGGGCCGCGCAGCTACACCACCAGCACCACCACCGGCTCATGCTGCCCGGCCTGCTCCAGTCCCTGCAGGACCTGCACCAGGAGATGGCGTGCATCTTGTAAGCCCACACCCCCGACCCCGGTCACAGCCCTGAAGCCCAGAGGCAGGGTCCAGAAAACGCAGTCCTGTAAAAGTGACAGGCGTGTAGTCACGTGAGAACATGCCCTGGGCCAGTCAGTTTACATCCAAATTACATTATTCTGGGCCCCTTATTGCAGGGCTTTATTATGTTTATTGAACACCATTCTAGGCTCTGCTGTGTGATACAGCAGAGAACGTAGACAAAAATATCTGTATCAGATTAAAAGTTTAATATATCTGGATAAATAGATTGACAGTAAGAGAGAAAGAGAGAGGGATGCTTTCTTCATGAAGAAGGGCTTTAATAGTATTAGTTATTCTAAGAAAAATTAGAGAAAGTTTAAATGCACCAATATTTATAGGGAGAAATACACCACAGTATATTTACTGTGGAAAATTTACATTCTCTAAAACTTATTTTCTAAAATGTATGACAAATTGATATTTGTACCTTTCTTTCTTTCTTTCTCTTTCATTCATTCTTCTTTCTTTCTTTTCCGTCATTTTTTCTTTCTTTCTCTCTTTTATTTATTTATTTGTTTTTATTTTTTTCATTTTTATTTATTTATTTGTTTGGTTGCGGCAGGCGGGTTCCTTAGTTGCGGCAGGCGGGCTCCTTAGCTGCAGCTCGCCAGCTCCTTAGTTGTGGCACACAAACTCTTAGTTGCAGCATGCATGCGAGATCTAGTTCCCTGACCAGGGATCGGACCCGAGGCCCCTGCACTGGGAGCGTGGAGTCTTAACTACTGTGCCACCAGGGAAGTCCCAGGTTTGCTGTTTTAAATGGAGTGGTCTGAGAAAGCCTCAGAAGTGCAGAAGTGAGCCAGGGGGATTTTGAAGAAGGGCCATTCCAAAAGAGGAATCGCAGGCGCACAGGCCACAAGGTGGGAGAGTGCCTGAAATCAAGGAATAGCAAGGAAGCCAGTGTAGCCTTTGCAGAGTGAGGGAAGGGTAGAGTCAGACACAGGGCTGGAGGAGTCCAGGGATGATAGAGGGTCCCGCAGGCCGTTGTGAGGACTTTGGCTCTGGGTGGACCAGAAGAGCGGCATGATCTGAGCCATCTTAATGAGGTCAGTTCGACTGCTGTGTTGAGAACAGACTTCAGGGGGCAAGACAGGACCAGGGAGACCAGGCAGGGGGCTACTGCAGTGATCCAGACCACAGACCATGCCACTGGACATGGGCAGTAGCAATGGAGGGGAGAAGTGGTCAGGTCTTGGACATACTTTGAAGGTGGAGCTGGTGGAAATTCCTCATGGACTGGAAGTGGGGTGTGGATAGAGCAGTCAAGGATGACTCCAAGGATTTGGCCTGGAGCCCCCGGCTGGTGAAGGCTACATGGAGAATGAGATGGGAGAAGCAGGTTCAGGAGATAAGAATAGGAGTTCATTTTTCTTTTTTTAAATATTTATTTATTTACTTTTGGCTGTGTCGGGTCTTAAGTTGAGGCACGCGGGATCTTCCGTCGTGGTGTGCAGGCGTCTCTCTAGTTGCAGCGTGCGGGTTCCAGAGCGCGTGGGCTCTATAGTTGCGGCACGTGGGATCTTAGTTCCCCAACCAGGGATCGAACCCGTGTCCTCTGAATTGGAAGGTGGATTCTTAACCACTGTGCCACCAGGGAAGTCCCAGCAGTTCATTTTTCAACTGGTGGAGTTTGGGTGTCTGAGAGACGTCCAACAGGACATTTAGAGTAGATGGACAGTTACATGAGACTGGAGCTCTGGGAGGTATAAACGCAGGGTCAGCAGCACATCGATGGCTTATGTGTGTATCAGAGCCCCAGAGCCCCAGCTGTGGGGCTATGCCCAGGGCAGGCACATTGGTAGCTCACATTAACCGAGCACTTCCTCAAACCACACACTCTGCACATAGGCTCTCACTGGGGCCTTATTACAAACTCCCGGGAGACACTAAGTAACTTGCCTGTGGTCATTTGACTGGTAAATGATGGGTGGGGGGGATCAACCCCAGGGTGGGTCCAAATCCAGTGCCACGGGCCCCAAGCTTCCTAGCTTTGTCCAGCCTGAGGCCCGCCTGACCCGGGGTCCCGTCTGGGGGCAGGAAGGAGATCCTGCAGGAATACCTGGAGATTAGCAGCCTGGTGCAGGACGAGGTGGTGGCCATTCACCAGGAGATGGCTGCAGCGGTTGCCCACATCCAGCCCGAGGCCGAGTACCAAGGCTTCCTGCAACAGTATGGGTAAGCCCCTCCTTGCAGCAGCCGGGTGCCGGGGCTGCTGGCCCGTGCACTGATGGGCACTGTCCCCCGCAGGTCCACGCCTGACGTCCCACCCTGTGTCACCTTTGATGAGTCGCTGCTTGAGGAGGCTGAACTGCTGGAGCCCGGGGAGCTGCAGCTGAACGAGCTGACTGTGGAAAGCGTGCAGCACACGTGTGTGGTGGCTCGGCTCAGGGTCGGGGGTGCACGCCGTCCACACAGAGCTGTGGCCAGCCCGCAGGCTTGCTTGGCCCCGCAGGGATGCATCTGAGGGGCGTGGCTCTAACACTGCCCTTCCTCTGGGCACAGGCTGACCTCAGTGACAGAAGAACTGGCCGTGGCCACTGAGACAGTGCTCAGCCGGCAGGAGGTGGTCACTCAGCTGCAGCACGAGCTCTGGACTGAGGAGCAGACCACCCACCCCCGGGAGCGGTGAGTGGGGCCCGCCTACAGCAGCCTCCTGGCCCTCCCTTCCCTCCGTCCGGCCTGCCTGACGCACTGCTGGCCGCCAGCTGCAGGCTGAGCCCCTCTCTCCCCCCACCCAACCACCCGCCCCTGCCCGCAGGGTGCAGCTGCTGGGCAAGAAGCAGGTGCTGCAGGAGGCACTGCAGGGGCTGCAGGTAGCGCTGTGCAGCCAGGCCAAGCTGCAAGCCCAGCAGGAGCTGCTGCAGGCCAAGCTGGAGCAGCTAGGCCCCGGTGAGCCCCTGCCTGTGCTGCTCCTGCAGGACGACCGCCACTCCACCTCGTCCTCGGTGAGCCGCCCACCCGCAGCCTGCACCACCAGCCCTGCCCGCCCACCCGGGGACGCGCTCCTCATTTTCGCCCTCCCCCTCCCCAAGCCTGGCCACCCGCTGACGTCTGTCCCTGGCCTCAGGAGCAGGAGCGAGAAGGGGGAAGAACACCCACCCTGGAGATCCTTAAGAGCCACATCTCAGGAATCTTCCGCCCCAAGTTCTCGGTGAGTGGAGCCCAGCCTGGACCCGCACCTCTGCCCTTCTCTAAGGGGTGGGCCAGGCCAGCAGTCTCAGGGACGTCTCCCTAAGCCCCTCCAACCACGGTGCTTTGGGTTTAGTCACGGGGTTGTCCTAGAGAGGAGGCTCTTCCCAGGCCACTTTTGCTGGGGAGCCCCTCTCTTCCCTGGGATTCCATGCCACCCCCCGTACCCTCTTCCTCTCCACCACCCACGTGTGTGGAAGGGACCTGCAGCCTCATCACCCCACGGCTCTCTCTGCTCCAGGAGTGGTTGGGGGCTGTGGCCTAGAGGAAAAGGCAAAAGCTTTGTTTGGGATCACCCAGCCTGGGTGAGTTTATTGCTGGCTCCAAGGGTTGCAGATGGCTCTTTGTGGCACTCGCGTGCTTTGTGAGGACGAGGAGTCTATGAGAGAGAGCCGGACACCCCCCAACTGGCCGGCCTAGTGGCCTCCCCTGACGGACTGGCTGAGTGACCCCTCCTTGCTCCTCCCCTGTCCCTGTCTAGCTCCCCCCACTGCTGCAGCTCGTTCCAGAGGTGCAGAAGCCCCTGCATGAGCAGCTGTGGTACCACGGAGCCATCCCGCGGGCAGAGGTGGCTGAGCTGCTGACACACTCTGGGGACTTCGTGGTCCGGGAGAGCCAGGGCAAGCAGGAGTACGTGCTGTCTGTGCTGTGGGACGGCCAGCCCCGACACTTCATCATCCAGTATGCTGATGTGAGTGGGGCCTGAACCCCAGCCTTTCCCTTCCCTTCCCCTCCCTCCCCTCCCTCCCCTCCTTTCCCCTTCACCAGGGAGTGTAGAAAGGAGCTGCAATGTCTTAGATGTCTCCCTGGCAGAGCTGAAAGGGGCCCCAGAGACCACCCAGTCCCTGCAACCAAACAGAGGTGTGCGTCCTCCCATAGGACAGGGGAGCAGACTTGTCGTGCAGCATCAGGTCTCTGCCTCTTATCCCAGGCAGGCCCTTTCTCCCTTCTGTTCTTCTTCCTCTCCTCTCCCAGGGCTCACGCCCCCCTCAGCAATGGAGGCTGTTGACACCAGTTCCCCCTACCCCGCAGAACCTGTACCGACTGGAAGGAGATGGCTTTCCCAGCATTCCCTTGCTCGTAGACCACCTGTTGCGCTCCCAGCAGCCCCTCACCAAGAAGAGCGGTATCATCCTGAACAGGGCTGTGCCCAAGGTGAGTCTGTGGCAGGATTGGGACCCACACAGAATCAGAGCAGGAAGGGCTTTCCGGGTCCTACACACTCCCCAGGGGGCCGGCCTCCCTCTAGGTTTGGAATGTCAAGGTCAATCCCATTCCCTGGGCCACACACCCCCGGCTGGTGCTCACCCATTTAGTGCCCCTGCCTGGTCCCTGAGTCATCTAAGTGTGATCCTGTGTCCAACCCCCATTTTGCAGACCAACGAACCAAGGTGCCAAGAAATGAAAGACACAGCGTTGGGAGGGGGTATTCAGTCCTTGATAGGGCTCAGCACTCCCTCCCTTCACTGACTTCTGACACCACCCCCCCCCCCGACTCCTCCCTTCCCCAGGACAAGTGGGCACTAAGCCACGAGGACCTGGTGTTGGGTGAGCAGATTGGGCGGGTGAGTTGAGTGGGCTCTGCCAGGCTCCTGGCCGCCTGCTTTTCCCCTCCCCCAGTATCGCTTCCTTCCATCCCAAAGGCTGAGTCACACCAGGGCCCCACCCACAGAGGGCTCTCAGCCTCCCCGCCTCAGTCTGAGCTCCAACTTGGACCGCTGACTCCCTGCCCAGCCACCGCCATACGCTGTCCTGCAGGAAACTGGGGGAAAAGCACCTGCCCTGGAAGCTCCCCAGAGATGGCTCTGCCACCAGCACCCACCCCACGCCACTCACACGCACACACTTCCCGCCCCACCCCTGCCTCCTCAGGGAAGAGAGACACCCTCTGTTCACATGAGCTATAAAATACCTGCTTAGGGGGCTTCCCTGGCGGTCCGGTGGTTAAGACCGCGCTTCCAATGCGACGGTGAGTTGGGGCGCAGGTTCGATCGCTGGTCAGGGAACTAGGATCCCACATGCTGCGTGGTGTGGCATAAAAATAAAAATTAAAAAAAAGAAAGAAAGAAAAATAAAATAAAATACCTACTCAGGAAAGAAGTCACTTTCCTAAAAACCAGAATGCTTTACCAACCCAAGCAAAAGTGATTGTTGCACTTCCGTGTCACTTCTCAGTGAACATGGTAAGTCAGAGGTGACTCTCCCTGCCTGTCCCACGTGTACACTTGGTCCCCCGACCAGAGAGCCTGGATGAGCAGGTCTGAGCACGGGGGCACTGAGGCAAGGGCCGGTGGGGACAAGGTGGGCTGTGCCCCGAGTGCAGGAGAGGACCACAGTCCAGGGAAGACAGATAGGAGCCCCAGACCGTTTCAGGGGAACTTTGGCGAAGTATTCAGCGGACGCCTGAGAGCGGACAACACCCTGGTGGCCGTGAAATCTTGCCGCGAGACGCTCCCACCCGACCTCAAGGCCAAGTTTCTGCAGGAAGCGAGGTGGGTGATGAAATACCCACCCCTGGAGTTTCCACATTTGAAGGGCTCCTCTGCACACGGCAGGGTGCTTGACTTCGGGAGTGCTTGACTTCGTTTCATCCTCACAGCTCCGCCCCCGCGTAGTGGGGAGGGGTTGGGGCCCTGGGACCCACCCAAAGTTACACTTCCAGGTCTGCTGCTCTGCTCTCACCCTGCCTCAGGCTCCCTGGGCTCCCGGGGCGACGAGGTGAATGTGTAAGACCCCCCCGCCCGGCCGAGGTGGGAGCCTGAGCAGCCCTGCGCCCCCGCCCCCAGGATCCTGAAGCAGTACAGCCACCCCAACATCGTGCGTCTCATCGGCGTCTGCACCCAGAAGCAGCCCATCTACATAGTCATGGAGCTTGTGCAGGGTGAGCAGAGCAAGCTGACCTCCAGGGCTGGGGTGCGCCGCTGGGCTAGGTCTCCCCGCCGCCTCCGACCCCTAGAAGGCTCATCGAGCTCCCCGTCCCCACCTCCCACTCCCAGGAGGCGACTTCCTGACCTTCCTCCGGACAGAGGGAGCCCGCCTGAGGGTGAAGACTCTGCTGCAGATGGTAGGGGACGCGGCTGCGGGCATGGAGTATCTGGAGAGCAAGTGCTGCATCCACCGGTGAGGGGGTGGGCGCGGCAGGCAGTCCCGCCCCCGCACCAGATGCAGGCGCTGCTGCCCCTCACCAGCAGGCACCAGCTCCGGGGGTGGAGTTTGCCTCTCTGACGGACCAGGCGTCCCAGGAGCAGGGGCAGCGTTGGCTCGTGGCTGTGTCTAGGGAGCCCAGGCCGGGCAGGTGGCAGGTGCTGCGTGGATATTGGCTAAATGAGCCCCTGTCCTGCTTTCACCCAGGGACCTGGCCGCTCGGAACTGTCTAGTGACAGAGAAGAACGTCCTGAAGATCAGTGACTTTGGGATGTCCCGGGAGGAAGCCGACGGGATCTACGCAGCCTCGGGGGGTCTCAGACAAGTTCCCGTGAAGTGGACCGCACCGGAGGCCCTGAACTACGGTACCTGGGCCTGATCCGCTCTGGCTGCAGGGCCCAAGGCTGGGCATGGGTCCCGCCACCTGCCCTTCTCTGGCCAATGGGTGTGGCCCACTCACGCCGCCTCACCTCTTCATAGGCCGCTACTCCTCCGAGAGCGACGTGTGGAGCTTTGGCATCTTGCTCTGGGAGACCTTCAGCCTGGGGGCCTCCCCCTACCCCAACCTCAGCAATCAGCAGACTCGGGAGTTTGTGGAAAAGGGTAAGGGAACCCTGCGGTGTGACAGTGGCCTCAGAGCCAAGCCCTCTTCCCAGCATTCCAGCCGGACTCCTCCAGGCCTCCTAATGCCCTATCCTTCCCACTGAGGCAGAGTAAGAATAATCCTAGAGCTTCACCATCCAGTGAAACCCTGTTGTGTGCCAGGCCATCCGTTTATTTCATTTACTCTTCATAACATGTGAGGTCGGGATTAATAGGTCCCTTTTACAGAAGGAAACACTGAGGTTTGCAGGGATCACACAACTAGCACATGGTGGCTTGAGATCAGAATCTCTGTGTTTATTGGTGAAGAAAAGGGGCTCCTTAAGAACACTGTACCTTAAGCAGCTCCCATTGCTCATGGCATGTACCAGGGGCTGCCAGGGCCCCTCAGACCCCCTCCTCATGCCTGGGGTGCTGTGCCTGTCCTCACAGGGGGCCGCCTGCCTTGCCCTGAACTGTGCCCCGACGCTGTGTTCAGACTCATGGAGCAGTGCTGGGCCTCCGAGCCCGGGCAGCGACCCAGCTTCAGCACCATCTACCAGGAGCTGCAGAGCATCCGAAAGCGGCATCGGTGAGACTGGGGCCCCACTTCTCAAGCCAGTGGCCTCTGTAGGCAAGATTATACCTCCTCACCAGCTCCAGGTCACGCCGCTGGACAGCTCTTCATCATCCTGGACTCCAGCCAGCGGTATCTATGCTGCTGGCAGGGATGCAGCCCCGTGTCTGCGGTGCATCCCTGTTCCTGCCAGGGATTCCTCTTCCAGGCAGAAATAATAAAAATCATTTGTGCCCATCAAGTGCTCTTGGCACGCGTGCTCCTCTGGAGGGCAGGTCTTAGAAGGAAAAGAGGCCCTGTACCGTGGCCGTGGGGAAGGAGGAGGACGGGCAGTGTTCACAGGGCAGATCTGACATGGTTTGGTAGCTGTTGGGTGTGCGACTTGGGGAAGAGGAAGAGAGATCAGGATGATACACAGGCTTCTTGACCAGATGGTGGTGTTATTTCTGAATTAGGATCCCAGGCAGAGGAGCAGAGCTGCAGGAAGTATGGTGAGTTTGGAGATGTTGTGTTTCGGGGGCCTGTGGGGATGTAAGTGTGACATATAAGTCTGGAGGCTCAGACGGAAGTAAAGGCTGGCAACTGAGGTTTGAAAGTCATTAGCTTATAAATGTCAGAGACACTATGTCTGTGTACCACAATCACATGAGAAACAGGAAGAGGAGAGTGTCAGGGGAAGTTAGAGTTCCACTCCAAGGGGACTGGAGTAGCTGAAGAGAAAGAAAACTATTCCAATCTCTCAAGACAAGTTTACTGAGCAATGGGTAGCAGAGCGGGAAGCCCTCACCTCCTCCCTTAAATTCCCCCGAAACCTACAAAGTTATCTGAAACTTTTCTAGCAGCAACGGTGAAGGTCAAGAAGACAAAGAGGGACTTCCCTGGCGGTCCAGTGGTTAAGGCTCCGCGCTTCCACTGCAGGGAGTGCGGGTTCGATCCCTGGTCAGGGAACTAAGGTCCTGTATGCCGCATGGTGCAGCCAAAGAAAAAAGAAGAAGAAGACAAAGAAGTATGAATAGACTGAAAAACAGAAACCTGGAAAGATTTATAGCACCAAAGAGCAAAGCAGTAAGAACTTTGAGATAAAATGGCCATGAAGTAGTTGATATCTATTTTCAAAGAGATAAAAGACAATACTTGTTTCAAAAAGAAGAAATCAAGTAAGAGTGTGACTAAGTAAAAATCCTAACAATTCAAATTGTATCTCCATTAGAAGTGGTAAAAAGCGGAACTGAAGAACTTCTGCTTCTGGGTAGAATGTGGTAGGTCCCTGCAGGTCCCCACGCCCATTGCAACAACTAGGAGGAAACGTAAGATGAAAATAATAATTTTTAAAGACAATGGCAAGGGGTGTTAAGAAAGAAAGACCATATGAATTAAAATTTCAAGGAGGAGAAAGCCCCTTCGAGGTGAACTGATGATGGGCAGTTGTTTTCTTCCCTGAGACATTTGCTGAGACGGGACATCTCTGATGATCAGAATTGTCCCAAACAGAAAGACTCTACTGGGGAAAAAAAGAAATGGAGTTTCTGGTGCTTACAGGGACAGTGCTATGGACTGGTATCCGGAAGAACCCAAAATGCAATGCCAGTTTTCCCCCATGGAACATTTGCTGAGTTCTGGAGCAGTATGGGCAACTAGGAAGGGGCTGGGCTGGAAAGGCAGGTGTTTAGAGGGAGGGGGCCTGAAACAAACAATAATTGGTCTCCCCCTCAAGAAATTGGCCAGACTTTGTTTGTTTTTCTTTTTTTTTTTTTTTTTTTTTTTAGTATTTATTTATTTGTTTATTTTGGCCGCACTGGGTCTTAGTCGCAGCACTCGGGCTCTTCGTCACGGAGTGCAGGCTTCTTTCTAGTTGTGGCACGTAGGTCCTAGAGCGTTCAGGCTTAGTTGCCCCATGGCATGTGGGATCTTAGTTCCCCCACCAGGGATCGAACCCGCGTCCCCTGCATTGGAAGGCAGATTGTTAACCACTGGACCACCAGGCAAGTCCCATTGGCCAGATTTTGAACCTGTGTGGGTTGGGAGGCTAAAGAGCTAACCTCAAAATCTCTTTAAAGCAGCACTTGGAGGGCTGGAAGAGACAGAGACTGGCCAGGCTTTCCTAAATCTCAGAGGACGGGGGCGATCCAGGGGAGGACGGAGTTTTATCAGAACTATAACTCTGCCCTAACTCAGCTCAATGCTTGATTACATTAAGGTAACTGGCTCCTCTGGGAACCCTCAGGGACAAGTTGGGGAAGAGAATAACATCATATTTTACCTTTCTTTTATATCCAATATGCAACATACACGCAAATATTTTAATACATGCAAAAAGGGAGACAAATGGGGCCAATACACAGGAGAAAAAATAAACTGTAGAAGCAGACCCGCAAACGATAACTATGCTTGGGACTTCCCTGGTGGTCCAGCGGGTAAGACTCCATGCTCCCAATGCAGGGGGTCTGGGTTCAACCCTAGTTAGGGAACTAGATCCCACATGCATGCTGCAACTAAAAGTTTGCATGCTGCAACTAAGAAGTCCGCATGCTGCAACTAAAGATCCCACGTGCCGCAACTAAGACTCCGCACAGCCAAAATAAGTTAAATAAATAAATAAATAAATACTTAAAAATAATAAATAAAATAAAATTAAAATAACTATGCTTAATATGTTAAATGGAGAAAAAGGTGGACAAAATAGGTGCAAATATAGAGAATTCAACAGGGTTGGAATCTATTTTAAAAGAATCAAAGGAGCAGGTAGAACTGAAAAATGCCATCTCTGAAATTACAAACTCTAAAAATTCATAGCGCTAAAGGATAAAGTCACAATCATAGAGACTAAACACACAGTCTCAGGATTAGTTCCCTAACCAGAAGACAGAACTAGTGAACTTGAAGATAGATTGAGTCTAAACTAAAATGGAGAGAGAGAAAGAAAGAAATGGAAAGAACAGAGCCTAAGAAACATGTGCGACTCCAAAATATGTGTAATTGAAGTTCCAGAAGGAAAAAGGGATGTTTGGACCAGAATAAACTGGAGATGACCCAAATGCCTATACAGGAATAAGAAAGAACAAGCCATAAGTACATGTACCAACCCTGATGAATCTCAAAGACAGGTTGGCAAAGAAACGTTATGTGAAAGAGTGCATACTTATGATTCCATTTCATGAAGTTCAAGAACAGGCAAAACTAAGCTATAGAAAAATGAAAATAGTGGTTATGTCTGAGGGGTTCCGACAGGAAGCAGTATAAGCATGTAGGGGAACAGCTCCGCTGTGGCATCCTTACAACCTTGCATGTCTCTACATTGGCCACGTGGGCAAGGCTTGAGTAGGGTGACTTGAGCCTTGACAGAATACAGCACTATTATTCCTGGAGCAAGGGGACATAGCAGCCTAGAGAGGAGACTCCCTGTATTATGGAAGACCATTTTTCATCCATCTTTCTAGTTTCAGTTGAGTGCAGGGCTTTCCATCGGGCGCCCTCCTGTCATAGAGTAAGTCCAGGTGCCATACAACTGCTTGGCCGTAGTTTAGAGTTGGCTCCTTAGCCACAGAGTGACCTACCACCATGCCTCCTGTCACCTGTCCCTCCAGTTCAGAGTCATCCTGCGGCACTAGGGAGGGATGTGAGAAGCTGACAATATGCTGGTCTTGCTTTTGCTGTCAGTGTGAGTAATGAGCTGTCTGGATCCTTGCGACTTGTTGTTTCTTTACCAGCTGAGTCTGTGGAAGTGTGACAGGCCCACCCAGTGGCTGCAGTAGTAGATGCTTGTGGCCCTGTTAGCCACCATGCTGCACTTAGGGACTGCTTGACCACTTGACCACTTTGGCACTTAATGTGGGGCTGATAAGGTCACAACTCTTTTTTTGGAAAAGAGACAGGGCTCTTAATGTGGGCTGTCAAGTCAAGCATGGGCTAGAACTCTGGTGGACTTAGCGTCCACTAAATGTCCACTTACTGCTAAGTTGTTTGGTGACATCAGAGACAAGTGGTCTATGACGATTGTTCCTGATCCCCAATGAGCTCCATTGGTGTTTAGCGTTGGAAATCAAAGAGGGTCTTGCAGAGTTAAAGAAAGCATATGCTGGTTATTGCTCACCCTCCTACTGTGACTACAGATAGAACACTATCTGGTGAGTAAAGGCAGTCTGCCACTCAGAAATGGGCTGAGATCCACTCTTACAATGAGTAAGAAAGGAGGAAATTTAGAGACAGACTTGGGCAAAAGTCCAATGAAACCATAGAAGCATGGCTTATCCGACTAGCAAAGGCGAGTGCTATGCAAATTCTGATGTAAGATGACAAGGAATGGAAGTCATTGGGGTGTTAACAACTGACCCCATGCTCCAAGCCACTTTGGCCACAACCATCCTGGTCAGTGAAGTGGATACGGAGGAGGAAAATATACAGACAAATCAGGGCTTGTTGCAGTGGGTCTTTACAGCTATAATGAAACCGTGACCTGTCCAAGATAAATTCCTGTCCTCTGATAAGCACCCTTGGACAATAATGGGAGAGTCTAACACTTCCTTTTAGTCCCCTGTGACCTCAGTCTGGATTCATATGGAGATCATGCATGCCCAGATGATGAAACAGTCACCCAAAGTCAGAATGAACATTTGCTCGACACCAGCAGCCTATGGCTGAAACCAAGTCTTCTCTTGCTCTTCGGGGATGTCTCTGGGAAACTCTTCAGCTACTGCGCAATCATTTCCCCAGAACGGAAACCTTGGCAAAGGTCAAGGTAATGCACTACAGGCCAAGGTAGGGGAAGAAACCAGCCATAAGGCCGTGTGGGCTTGGCTACTATGCCAGGGGTCCCAAAAGAAGAAAGTGATAGTCTTTCCATGAAGAAAAATTGTCTCTTATTGGGCTCTGGGAAGGCCATGGGGCTTAAGAGATTTGGGCTTTAACTGGGCTAGCTTTGGCATTTCCTGGGGGCCAAGAAGAGGAGCACCAAGAGAGCCCCAAACTCCTGTAGAAGCATGGGGTTTGTTCTGTTTACTCTTTGACCCAACACTTTCAGCACTACCCCCTGAACCCCTTCAGAGACAAACAGGACAAACTAGGTTAGAGGCCAAGGTCCCTCCATCCCCAGGGGAGACCAGAGGCCCTATGCAGTGTGCTGGGAACTAACAGCAACCATGGTTGCCAAACCTTCTCAGCCCTCCTGAACATGGTGGCACAGGCCACTGGGATACTGGGATGTGCCCAGAGGCATGGCTAAAAACTCACTTTTACTAGATTTGGAAATAGCTCTCAAATTGGACAACAGATTCAGGTAGTTTGGGGGTGGGACCTTTAATTTTTTTTATTTATTTATTTATTTATTTTTTGCTGCACCGTGTGGCGTGCAGGATCTTAGTTCCCCGACCAGGGATTGAACCCATGCCCATGCAGTGGAAGTGCAGAATCCTAACCACTGGACTGCCAGGGAAGTCCCCGGGTGAGACTTTTTTTTTTTGGCGGTACGCGGGCCTCCCACTGTTGTGGCCTCTCCCTTTGCGGAGCACAGGCTCCGGATGCACAGGCTCATCGGCCATGGCTCACGGGCCCAGCCGCTCCGCGGCATGCGGGATCTTCCCGGACCAGGGCACAAACCCATGTCCCCTGCATCGGCAGGTGGACTCTCAACCACTGCGCCACCAGGGAAGCCCTGGGGTGAGACTTTTTAAGCTAATACACACCCAAGTGGTTGTAAATAACATTATTGAATGGATTGTGGGAATAGATGTTTGAAGTATGTTTAAGACTTCTTTTGATTGTAAGGGATGTTCCCAATGGAGAAGTGTCATGATTAGGACAGGGACAACTGGTCACCTCTCCTGACCTAGCCAAGTGGTTACCAAGAAGCAGAGGGCTATGGATGGGGAAGTGGGGGGGAACCACAGTGTTGATCAAGGAACTATCAGATTTAGGGGTGCTCAAGGAAATGAGATCTTTTTTAATAAAGGAAATGTAATATGTAAATTAATTAATTTATTTATTTTTGGCTGCCTTGGGTCTTCGTTGCTGCGCGCGGGCTTTCTCTAGTTGCGGCGAACAGGGCTACTCTTCGCGTGGTGCACGGGCTTCTCATTGGGTGGCTTCTCTTGTTGCAGAGCACAGGCTCTAGGCGCGTGGGTGAGGTGAGAGGGGGCTACTCTCCGTTTTGGTGTGCGGGCTTCTCATTGCGGTGGCTTCTCTCGTTACAGAGCACGGGCTCTAGGAGCGCGGGCTTCAGTAGTTGTGGCTCGCGGGCCCTAGAGCGCAGGCACAGTAGTTGTGGCGCACGGGCTTAGTTGCTCCGCGGCATGTGGGATCCTCCCGGAGCAGGGCTCAAACCCGTGTTCCCTGCATTGGCAGGTGGATTCTTATCCACTGTGCCACCAGGGAAGCCCCACAAGGCCACTTCTCATCCGTCTTCCTAGTTTCAGTTAAGCGTAGTCTTTTCCACCTTGCCCCACCTTCCTCCCCCCACTTAGAGAGTGTAGCTGCAGGTCATAAAATTGTCTGACTGCAGTTGAGTTGGCTTCTCAGACACAGACAAACCTACCACCGTGCTGCCTGTCATCTGGTCCCTCTGGTTCAGTGCTGTCCTGTGACGAGGGAAAGCCGACACCATGCTGGTCTTGCTTTTGCTGTCTGTGTGAGTAATAGCTGTCTGGATCCACTGGGGCTTGTCATCCTCTTACTGGCTGGGTCTCATGGAAGTGTGGTAGGCACACCTGGCAGCTGCACAGTGATTTGTGCAAAAGGATTTGTGGCCTTGTTAGCTACTAGGCTGCACTTAGGGAATGCTTGACCTCTTGATAGAGGGGAACTTTTTGGAGTGATGAGAAAGTGATATTTTGATCTGAGTGGTGATTATACTTGTATATCCATTTATATACATGAGCAGCACACTTAAGACTTGTGCCATATACTGTAAGTTGTATCTCAGTTAAGAAAAAAGAACCACCAGAGAATCAATAAGAGCTCTTGAAAATAAGATTATGATTGCCAAAATGGAAAATTCAGTAGACAGGTCGGAAGATAAACTTCCCAGAACACAGGACAAAACACAGAGACACAGAGGATGACGAACCCAGCCTAGGTCTACCACCTTAGTAACAGGCATGCTGGTTGGCAAATAAACCTAGAAAAATGTTTCTGATGGTGATAAAGGAAATGGGAGTTAAAACAATGAGATGGGTTTGTAAATCTGGTTAATCAACCAAAAAGTTGCTTAAGCAATTTTCAACAGTTAGTATATGGCGGTGGAAACTGGCACAACCCTTTTGGGGAGCAATAGAATGCCAAGTATCATCAGTCATATCAGTCCTTAGCTTTGGCCCAGGTAACCTCACCGCTGAAAGTTTGTCCTAAGGGAATAGTTTAAAAAGAAGACATGTGGAATTCATGGAGATGTTCACTAGCGTGGCTTATTATGCTGCAAAATTATAAACAACCCAGATGTCCAGTAAAAGAACAAGCAAGAAAATTATAGGCCTTACAGGAGGCAAACACGGAAAGGGACCGTGATTAACGCACGGTACCAACAGGAGGCAGCACCCCTTTGCCTGAGGAGCTTAACTGCGTCTAATTAAGGATACCTACACCAGAACCGGGAGGGAGCTGGAAAATGTACTTCACCGTTCGGTTGGTGAAATGGAGGAGGAATGTTTCTACTACTGCTAATTAATGAGCTTACTCTAGGAAGACTCAGTAAAACCTCAAGTTGCGCGCCCCTCCTCGCGGACCCGCAGCTCTCCCACGCCGGGTACGGGCTGCGGCTGCGGCTGCGCACTGCGGACCCTCTGCCGGCGCCGTGGGCCACGGCGCAGACCGCACCGGAAGCGCCGGGCCGGCCCGCCGGAGCTGAGCTAGGGACGCCAGTGGCCCTACTCGCCCGGCTCGGCGGGGCGCACCGCAGGCGGAGGCGGGGCCGAGACGAGGAGGCGGGGCTGGGGTGGCGCGGGGGCGCGGCGAGGCTGTCCCCGCCCCGCACGCCGCTCTGCCCGGCGGCCTCCAGCGTGGGTAGCCGGCGCCGGTGGCCTGGCCTCTGTGGGGGCGACGGGTGGGCGGACGCCGGCCTTCGCCTGCGTCGCTGCCTCCGCGCGGGCCGCCGCCGCCCCCGGGGATGTGAGGGGCGCAGCTCGGCCGGCGGGGCCCGGAGCGGCGCGGAAGCCGGCCGCAGACGGTAACGCGCTGGGCGGGCGCGGGTAGGGCTCCGGTTGCTCCGGCCGAGGCCGGGCTTGAGCGGCAGGAGCGCGTGCGGCGCTTCGGAGTCGGAGGCGGCCCGAGCTCCCGCACGGGGCAGTTGCCGTTGCGGTCCCGGGGCCCGGCAGAGCCGGGGAGGGTCGAGGGCCGGGAGGGGGCTGGGCCGGCGAGCGGGCGAGCAGCCGAAGACCCGGCGGCAGGTGCCGGCCCCCCTCTTGAGATCCAACTCTCTCTCCCCAGCTCCACCTGTTTTGGCCTGGACTCAGCCTCCCAGGGCTAAAAATATTGCCCGGAGGCTCCTGAGCGGAATAAGATCGCGCTAAATAGGGCACAACGCTGCAGAGGCGACAGAGCTCTTCAGCCCGAGGGCTGGAGGAAGACTCCTGAGCTGCCGCTCTTGCCGCCCGGCAGCTAGCTGTCTTCTTCCGCCCAGCAAGCAGGCAAGTGCGGGCCGCGGGCGGTGGCGGAGGACACTGATTCTCTGAAGTTGCCCCACAGCCGAGCAGCTATGCCTAGCTTCTCCCTACCCAGGTTATCTTTGACATCAATCAGTGCTGGCTTCCAGGGGGTCCCCTAAATGCTCTGTAAGCAGAGGCTGAAAGTTACCCACTGCAGGAGTCAGAGCTAACGGAGAGGACTCTTTATGTTAGAAACATAAGCTGTGGCTTCTTTTTTTATTCATTCTGCATTTCTGAATAAGAGAGCCGCTGTGCCAGTCACTCTTTCTGGTGAGTACCAGTCTGATGCAAGCGGGCAGGGAGAAAGGCTTTCTTGTTAGTCTCTTGGGGCTTTGTCTATATCCTTTAAATCAAAATAGATACCAGTATATTCCTCTGAAAATAGAGGCACATGGCCAGGGAGCTTGGACACCCACGTCCTTTAACTGGCTGTGTCTTTCTTGTAGGCAAGCTCTGTGGGCAGCTGGTTATAATCAGGAAGTTGTATGGCGAACTCAGGAGTCACAGCTGGGAAGTTTTGTTTTCCGGGCGTGTTTTTTAGTAGCATCTGCCTGGGAGAGAGCATCATCTCCACCCTAGGGGCAAAGCTGCTACCAGGACCAGGCAGGATCGGCCTCAGATGTGCCTCTTACTAGTGCTTTCTGTGTCTCAGCCAAGAGAATACGATCCAGGTTGGGTCAGGATCCATAGCCAGTGTTGGGATTCGGTGCTTAGAAGCTTTCTTTTCTTTGGTGTTCCTCGGGAGCAGCCCTCAGGAACTCCTTGGGGCATTTGGTGGAAAGACCACCAAAGGGATTTTTGCCTGCTGGAGCTACATCTGGTGTCCTTCTGGCCAGGTGTGTGTGGAGGCCAGTATGAAGCTGAAAAAGCAGGTGACAGTGTGTGGGGCTGCCATCTTCTGTGTGGCTGTCTTCTCACTCTACCTCATGCTGGATCGAGTGCAGCATGATCCCACCCGACACCAGAACGGTGGGAACTTCCCCCGGGTGAGTCATGCCTGATTGCTGATCTCTTCATACACAAATCATCTGGGATCGGGTTATTGCCCCAGCTGGAGAGTCATGTCAGCCCAGGGCAAGAACATTCCTTCCCAATAGGCAGATTTTCTAGAAACTCAAAGCTGAAAGCAGTGATGGCAAAAAGAAAGGAGGGAGGGAAAATGGCAATATGTACTGCTGCTCTCTCCTCCTGAATTATTGGCAGACATTGCTAATGGATTGCAGCATCCCTTCCCACTAAGCCCCAGTGCAGTCCTTGTCAGCACAATGCTCCTGATAGGCAACGCCGATTGTTGAGAATAGGCATGAGAGGTGAAATCTTTGCCATCCATAAGCTAGAGAGTGAGGGTACTCCCAACCCAAGTGGATTGCAGTCTTCAGTAGTGATTCACCCCTCTTCCCTTATCTGACCAGAACAATCCAGCCCTGTAGGCTCATGATCCTGCCTTTGACTGGGGAGGGAAGGATCATAGTTAGGCCTCAGGTGGTGGGCCCCATGCAGAGATCCTTCTTGTGACATAAGGAACTGGGAGTGATTGCTTTCTGGTTTTTTTTGGCAGAGTCAAATTTCTGTGCTGCAGAACCGCATTGAACAGCTGGAGCAGCTGTTGGAGGAGAATCATGAGATCATCAGCCACATCAAGGACTCTGTGCTGGAGCTGACGGCCAACGTGGAGGGCCCACCTGCCCTGCTGCCGTACTATATGGCCAATGGCTCCTGGGTGGTGCCACCAGAGCCCAGGCCCAGCTTCTTCTCCATCTCCCCTCAAGACTGCCAATTTGCTTTGGGGGTCCGGGGCCAGAAGCCAGAGCTGCAGGTAAGAGAGCTGGCAGGGACGCACAGTGGGCAGGGACCCACAGTGGCCATGGCTGGGGCACTGAGCTGCTGTCCTGCCTGGCAGATGCTGACTGTATCAGAGGAGTTACCATTTGACAACGTGGATGGCGGTGTGTGGAAGCAAGGCTTTGACATCTCTTATAGCCCGCATGACTGGGACACCGAAGACCTGCAGGTGTTTGTGGTCCCCCACTCTCACAATGACCCAGGTGAGCGCCCAGCAGACCCTGGGAGCCAGGGTGTGGAGTGGGCTTTCTTTTTTACTTTTTAAAATTTTTGTTGGAGTATAGTTGAGTTAAAATGTTGTATTAGTTTCTGCTGTACAGCAAAGTGAATCAGTTATACGTACACACATATACAGTCTCTTTTAGATTCTTTTCCCATATAGGTCTTTTCAGAGTATTGAGTAGAGTTCCATGTGCTATACAGCGGGTCCTTATTAGTTATCTGTTTTATGTATAGTAGTGTGTATATGTCAGTCCCAATCTCCCAATTTATCCCTCCCCCGCTCCTCCCTGGTAACCATAAGTTTGTTTTCTATATCTGTGACTGTATTTCAGTTTTGTAAGTTCATTTGTACCATTTTTTAGATTCCACATGTAAGTGATATCATATGGTATTTGTTTTTCTCTGTCTGACTTACTTCACTCAGTATGACAATCTCTATGTCCATCCAAGTTGCTGCAAATGGGATTTCTTTCTTTCTTTTTTTATGGCTGAGTAATATTCCTTTGTATATATGTACCACATCTTTATCCACTCCTCTGCTGATGGACATTTAGGTTGCTTCCATGTCTTGGCTATTGTGAATAGTGCTGCAGTGAACATTGGGGTGCATGTATCTTTTTGAATTATAGTTTTCCCCAGATATATGCCTGGGAGTGGGATTGCTGGATCATATGGTAGTTCTATATTTAGTTTTTTAAGGAACCTCCATACTGTTCTCCATAATGGTTGTACCAGTTTACATTCCCACTAACAGTGTAGGAGGGTTCCCTTTTCTCCACCCCCTCTCCAGCATTTATTATTTGTAGATTTTTATTTTTTTTTGTAGATTTTTTGATGATGGCCATTCTTACCAGTGTGAGGTGTTACCTCATTGTAGTTTGTTTTTTTTGTTGTTGTTGTTTTTTGTTTTTTTTTTTGCAGTACGCGGGCCTCTCACTGTTGTGGCCTCTCCCGTTGCGGAGCACAGGCTCCGGACGCACAGGCTCAGCGGCCATGGCTCACAGGCCTAGCTGCTCCACGGCATGTGGGATCTTCCCAGACCGGGGCACAAACCCGTGTCCCCTGCATCAGCAGGTGGACTCTCAACCACTGCGCCACCAGGGAAGCCCCTCATTGTAGTTTTGATTTGTGTTTCTCTACTAATTAACGATGTCAAGCATCTTTCATGTGCTTTTTGGCCATCTGTATGTCTTCTTTGGAGGAATGGCTATTTAGGTCTTCCGCCCATTTTTTCATTGGGTTCTTTTTTGATATTGAGCTCCATGAGCTGTTTGTATATTTTGGAGATTAATCCTTTGTCTGTTGCTTCATTTGCAAATATTTTCTCCCATTCTGAGGGTTGTCTTTTCATCTTGTTTATGGTTTCCTTTGCTGTGCAAGAGCTTTTAAGTTTAATTAGGTCCCATTTGTTTATTTTTACTTTCATTACTCTAAGGGGTGGATCAAAAAAGATATTGTTGTGATTTATGTCAGAGACTGTTCTGCCTATGTTTTACTCTAAGTTTTATAGTATTCAGCCTTACATTTAGGTCTTTAATCCATTTTGAGTTTATTTTTGTATATGGTATTAGA
>NC_041224.1:43092261-43128784 GCF_002837175.3 Physeter macrocephalus
TTTTAAGTTTAATTAGGTCCCATTTGTTTAATTTTGTTTTTATTTTCATTACTTTAGGAGGTGGATCAAAAAAGATATTGTTGTGATTTATGTCAGAGACTGTTCTGCCTATGTTTTACTCTAAGTTTTATAGTATTCAGCCTTACATTTAGGTCTTTAATCCATTTTGAGTTTATTTTTGTATATGGTATTAGAGAGTGTTTTAATTTCATTCTTTTACATGTAGTTGTCCAGTTTTCCCAGCACCACTTGTTGAAAAGACTGTCTTTTCTCCATTGTATATTCTTGTTTCCTTTGTCATAGATTAGTTGACCATAGGTGCATGGGTTTATCTTTGGACTTTCTCTCCTGTTTTATTGGTCTATATTTCTGGTTTTGTGCCAGTACCATACTGTTTTGATTACCATAGCTTTGTAGTATAATCTGAAGTCAGGGAGCCTGATTCCTCCCAGCTCTGTTTTTTTTAAGATTGCTTTGTCTGGGGTGGGCTTTCTGATGGCAAAGGTAAGGGCGGGACAGTTGAAGAAGATGGTGGCATCCTCAGGGGACCCTATGTTGGCTCCCCAGGCTGGCTCAAGACCTTTGACAAGTACTACACAGAGCAGACCCAGCACATTCTCAACAACATGGTGTCCAAGCTGCAAGAGGACCCCCGGCGGCGCTTCATCTGGGCAGAAGTCTCCTTCTTTGCCAAGTGGTGGGACAACATCAATGCCCAAAAGAGAGCAGCAGTCCGAAGGCCAGTGCCAGTAGGGGAGGCAGGAGGGCTATCCTCTGGGCCCTAGGATGGGTGTGAAGTCCTCTCCTGGAGCTGCAGGTGCCAAGGTGTCAGGGAGAGGCAAGGGGAACCTTGGCATAGAGGAGGAGTGATGGTAGAGGGGCCAGGAATGAGAAAGCAAGAACTGATTTGAGGGTCACTGGTGTTAGGAGAAATCAAAGTAGTGTGAGCACAGGGAAGAGAAAGCATAGGGCCTGGCCCCTGGAAGCACAGACAGAGGTCCAGGAATAAGCAGAGCCAGGACAGCATGGAGGTTGGCTGGAGAGAGAGGAGGGCGCATGTGTGTTGTCTTGGTCCTGGGTTTGGGTGAACTGGCTCAGTGAGGCCAGTACACACAGGTCCCGGCATCTGGTTGGCAGGACTGAGGAGAGGGTCTCTGCCCCAGGCTGAGTGTGAGTCCTTAACTCCAGGCTGGTGGGAAACGGGCAGCTGGAGATTGCAACAGGTGGCTGGGTAATGCCGGATGAGGCCAACTCCCACTACTTTGCATTGATTGACCAGCTCATTGAGGGACACCAGTGGCTGGAGAAAAACCTCGGTGAGTCCGGGCTCAGCAGTGGGAGTCTGCCCCCATAGCTGGGCCCAGAGGACAGCAGGGGCTCTAAGGCACAAGGATTGGCAGGGGGTGCTTCTTTTCTAGGCTGATTCCACCAGCGTGGGTGTGGTGTGATGGCAAGACGGGATCTGGGGCCCCTGTGCCAGGAGGCCAGGCCTTGAGGCATTCAGGCCTCTGGCTTCCATGCCCCTGCCCAGGTGCAACCCCACGCTCAGGCTGGGCGGTGGACCCCTTTGGATACAGCCCCACCATGCCTTACCTGCTGCGCCGTGCCAACCTGACCAGCATGCTGATTCAGAGGGTACATTATGCTATCAAGAAGCACTTTGCTGCCACCCACAGCCTGGAGTTCATGTGGAGGCAGACCTGGGGTAAGGCCAGGTAGGGTGGAGGGGGCTCACAGCAGTGGTTCCCACTGGGAAAAGGCAGGGATATCAGAAATAAGACCCATCTGTCCTTTAGAGCAGACCAACAAACACTGGTGCAGACCGTCAGAAGCTCTCTCCTTCAGGTTAGGTGGGGATCACGTTGATCTCTGGCCTCTGTAGAGCCTACTGTCTTCTCCTGGAGGAGCTGTGGGCTCCAGAGCCCTCCCTGTGTCCTGACCATTGGCCTGCATGTCCTCTGCAGCCTTAAGTCTAGTTCACGCCTTTAGCTGGAGCAGATCCCCTCCCACCCCCGGCATCCCTGTGCCCAGCTCCAGGGGTTGACTGCTTGGTGTGTTTTCTATAGACTCAGACTCCAGCACAGACATCTTCTGCCACATGATGCCTTTCTACAGCTATGACGTACCCCATACATGCGGCCCGGATCCCAAGATCTGCTGCCAGTTTGATTTCAAGCGCTTGCCTGGGGGGCGCATCAACTGCCCTTGGAAGGTGCCGCCGCGGGCTATCACAGATACAAACGTGGCCGAGAGGTACTTGCTCCCAGACTTGGACTAGGTGTGGTGATGTCATTTTCACTCTGCAGAGGAATTAGGAGACCTGGCTTCTGGTCTGGGCTCTGCTGCATGGGGGCTTCGAGTTCCACATTCATAAAATGGGGGTGGGCTCAGTTGGTGAGTTCAGGCCCAAAGCCCTTGCAGTGACAGTTCCTTTACTGTGTTTTCCTGGAAAACTACAGTGAGTGGCTCTAAGGAACCACGTTTTCCAGAATGGTTTTATTTTTCCAAATGAGTATGTTTTCCAGTGTCCTAACAAACTGTTGGAGCCAGTGGACTGACTCAGAGGCTAATAATTCTCAGATTAGATGCAGTGCCTTACAACCTTCAGTCTGGTATGCCTGCATTAAGCTCAGGCCTCCTGCCTTGGCTTGAAGTCACCCGGGATCCTCAGTGCTCTGTGCACCCAGAATCCCATTCAGATGCACATTCCGTCCCGCCCAACAGCCTCCAGCCTCTGAGAAAACAGACCTGTTCCCTTTGAGAGAATCCTTAGGGACCCCAAAAGATGTTGCTGAAATCAGCTCCTCTGGGAAAAGGTGGATGAAGAGAGAGCTAAACAATTATTTAGCCAGAACTGGACTGGCCTTAAGAATATAACAAGTTTAACGGGTTTTCATGTTGCAATCCTCCAATTTCCATGATGTCCAAGAGGTGAAACACGTGACCAGAAGGGAAATAAAGTGGTCTTTTGTTTCCATAATCCAGAAATCAAAATGCTGATTCCAAGCAAGAATCTAGGGCTTTTAAGGCATGCTTTTTCTGAAAGCAGCAGCTGTGATCTACAGATGCCAGGCCAGGTTTACAGAGAGCAAGTCATGGGAGATAACTTCATTTTCTCCTTTAAATTTATTTATTTAATTTATTTTATTTTTGGCTGCGTTGGGTCTTCCTTGCTGTGCGCGGGCTTTTCTCTGGTCGCGGCGAGTAGGGGCTACTCTTCATTGTGGTACACAGGCTTCTCACTGCGGTGTCTTCTCTTGTTGCAGAGCACGGGCTCTAGGTGCGCAGGCTTCAGTAGTTGTGGCACGACGGCTCAGTAGTTGTGGCACGGGGGCTCAGTAGTTGTAGTGCACGGGCTTAGTTGCTCTGCGGCATGTGGGATCTTCCCGGACCAGGGATTGAACCCGTGTCCCCTGCATTGGCAGGTGGATTCTTAACCACTGTGCCACCAGGGAAGCTCTCATTTTCTCCTTTAAAAGGCTTACAAGGATGATAAACTAGGGGAAGGTGGTATTTGAGGAGTCCTTTCTTGAGAGCGAAATAGAACAGAACAAGCTGCACCAGCATGGCTAAGTACATTATTGGCTGGTTGAACTGTAACACCCATAACATGCCAATTACCAGGCTGGTCTAAAAAGAGAAAGAGGCTTTAATACCACACATCTCTGTTTCTCTGTTAATTACATTAATGACTTGGATGAAAAAGGAAATAATAAATGTTTATGTAGAACAGTGCCAGGCACTGTTCTAAGTGTTTAGCAAATATTAATTCACTCAATTCATTGTAATTCTCATAATACTATGACAGTAGGTACTGATGTTATTCTCATTTTATAGAAACTGAGGCCCAGAGAGGTTAAGTGAGTTGTCCAAGGTCACACAGCTAGTGCATACAGAGCTAGTGTTGGTGTAGCCCGGTCCCCAAGTCCAGGCTCTTCAGTCTAGGGCTGTGCTGCATCACTAACTGGTGGTAAACAAAGCTGGAGTGTCAGAGTCAGGATCCCCAAAGATCTCAGTAGGTTCGGACGTGGGTTGAACCTAACCAGATAAGATTTATTAGATAAATGTAAGGTTCTACCCTTAGCTTCAGCAAACAGAATAAGAAAGTTCAGGATGAGAAAAGATCTTGCTGGGCCGCACACACAGAAAACATGATCACTGATGTCAGCATGGTGGGGTGACAGTGGGGGCTGCCAGACATACCTGTATAAACATACGCTGCTCCCACGGCAGCTGTGGCCAGACTAGGGGGTGTGGCCTGCCTTCCCCCGGACTCCCGTATTCTGCTCTGGGCCCCGCACTCTGGGATCCTGGCAGACGGGCTACTCAAGAGAACTGCTGGTGACTGGATTCTCAACTGCTATGTAGGGACCAAATAGAGGGGCTGGGATTGCAGAGGCTGATGAGAAAGCGCAGGGGAATGTTTGCACATCTTGGATATGTCTGAGGCACCGTCATGGGGAAGGAGGACTGGTTTGTTCTTTGTGGTATCCAAGGGCAGAACTGGGGCCAGGGAATTGAAACCACGCATCAGGAAGAACTCTGTAGTTGTTTGGAGAACACTGGGCTCCCTGGGACTGGGTTTCACCCCATGAGGTATCTACCCGCAAGCCGAGTGACTCTGTGATGAGGATGTATCAGAGGGCTCCTCTCAGGCTGGCTCTGCTCAGGATCCTGTAATGTGAGACTCCATGTGGGGCCCGTCCCCCTTCCCACCGCAGGGCAGGCCTGCTCCTGGACCAGTACAGGAAGAAGTCCCGGCTTTTCCGAAGCAACGTCCTCCTGGTGCCGCTGGGCGACGACTTCCGATATGACAAGCCCCAGGAGTGGGATGCCCAGTTCTTCAACTACCAGCGGCTCTTCGACTTCCTCAACAGCAAGCCTGATCTCCATGTGCAGGTGTGAAGGGACACTCACCAGGGAGGGGGCCTCGGTGGTGCCGCAGCCCAGCCCTTCCTGTGAGGTTTCACGCTCCCTGATACTGCTCCAAAGCAGAGGTTCATTCCCAACTCTGGGCATGGTTTCCCTTTTATGTCACAGTTCTTTCCCAGGTTCCTCAGCTTCTCGAGGTCCAGAAGGTAGGACATATGGTGACTACTCTCTGCATAGGCAAACATCCCTTCACCTAGCCTCCACTGCAGCACTGGGGGGCCACAATTCCCAGAAGACTCTGGAACTGATGGAAGCGGGTTTTTTGGGTCCCCACAGGCCCAGTTTGGCACCCTCTCCGACTATTTTGACGCTCTATACAAGAGGACAGGGGTGGAGCCAGGGGCCCAGCCTCCAGGGTTTCCTGTGCTGAGCGGGGATTTCTTTTCCTACGCGGACCGGGAGGACCATTACTGGACAGGCTATTACACTTCGCGGCCTTTCTACAAGAGCTTGGACCGCGTCCTGGAAGCGCACCTGCGGTGAGACCTGCCCCCCTTCCAGGCTGGAGGGATAGAGTAAGCCTTTGGGGTTTAAGGAGGGGCTGGATTGGCTCAGAAGGGACTAGAAGGGCATGGAGACCAAGACAAGTGGAGAAGGGGTGAAAGTAAGAGGAGTGGCGCTTGCAAAGTGAGGTTGGGCCCTAGGGAGCTGTATGGCAGGAGGCTGACTTCTCTCTCTGGGCAGGGGGGCAGAGATTCTGTACAGCCTGGCTGTGGCTCATGCCCGGCGCTCTGGACTGGCCAGCCAGTACCCGCTCTCGAACTTCGCCCTTCTCACGGAAGCTCGGCGCACACTGGGGCTCTTCCAGCACCACGACGCCATCACTGGCACTGCCAAGGAGGCAGTTGTTGTGGACTATGGGATCAGGTGGGAGCCCTCTCCTCTTCCCCATCAGCTCCACGCCTTGGCCCACCGTCCCACAAGGGAGGATGCACCAGGCAGTCAGTGGGCGGGCCTGCCAAGGGCTCGCCCTGTTGGCAGGTGGACAGTCTCTCAGTGGTCACCTCTCCCATGGTCCCTCTCCTGCCCGCCCTCCCAGGCTTCTGCGCTCCCTTGTCAACCTGAAGCAGGTCATCATTAACGCAGCTCACTATCTGGTGCTGGGGGACAAGAAAAGCTACCACTTTGACCCTGAGTCGCCCTTCCTGCAAATGGTGAGCCCCGCTCCTGTACCTGCTCAGGGGGACCCTCTGGTGTGCAGTCCTGTGCCGAGAACTGTGGTGCGAGGGCGTTGCCCTTCTTTTCCTTCCCAGTCCTGGAGTGAAAGATCTGTGCCTGGCGCAGCTGCTGGTCCCCATCTGGGACACGTTGTGGGGGGTGGGGGGAGGCAAGACTCCGAGTCAGGCCGAGCCCCATGATAGTTCTTTCTTCCCACCCACTTCATTCCAGGATGACACCCGCTTAAATCACGATGCCCTACCAGAGCGCACAGTGATCCAGCTGGATTCCTCACCCAGGTGAGCCAGGCCGAGCCAGGCGTAGAGGCAGAGCCCCTTCCTGGCTCTGGGCACCCTCCCACCCCCACCCTGCCGAACAACTGAGGGATTCTTGGCCTGGCCACTGTTCCTGCTTCCACTGCCCCAGAGCAGCGGCCTCCTGGGTGAGCCTACTTTCTGCTCACAGGTACGTGGTGCTGTTCAACCCACTGGAGCAGGAGCGGCTCAGCGTGGTGTCCCTTCTGGTCAGCTCACCCCGGGTGCGGGTCCTTACAGAGGAGGGTCAGCCCCTGGCCGTGCAGGTCAGCGCGCATTGGAGCTCTGCCACTGACATGGTCCCTGACGTCTACCAGGTGAGGCGGGGGCTTGGCAGGTGGGGCCCGGCCTCAGCCCCCTGTGCTGATCCTTGGCCTCTCCTCGCAGCCTCACACTGCCCACGGACACTGGCTTCCCACCCTCCTGCTTGCAGCCCTCTTAGTCCCCAGGTTGGGGACCAGGGTCTTGGGGAGAGGGGTTGCCCAGAGAACAGTCACTCCTGGGCTTTGAGTTTGTCCTTGAAAAGAAGGGGAAGTTTGGTATAGTATGATAATAGTAAAAATGGCAGTTATGTTGCCCCATCATTTGTTCATTCAACAAATATTTATCGAAAGCTTAAGGTGTGTTTACCATCTCATAGTTTTCCAATACCATTTGAGACTCATGAAAGTCTGACGAGGGGCAAGTAACATCACCTGCGCTTTGGGCGGAGGGCACCGAGGCCCCAGTGGGTGCAGGGACTTTCTCGGGCTCTCAGGGCCAGAACCCCAGGCCTGCTTCCAAGACTGACACCCATGCCGTGGCCCACGCTTCCTCACCCTTCCCGTGCCCGCAGGTGTCTGTGCCCGTCCGCCTGCCGGCGCTGGGCCTGGGCGTGCTGCAGCTGCAGCTGGGTCTGGACGGGCCCCGCACCCTGCCCTCCTCCGTGCGTGTCTACCTGCATGGGCGGCAGCTGTCCGTCAGCAGGCACGAGGCGTTCCCTCTACGCATCATTGACTCTGGCACCAGCGACTTCGCCCTCAGCAACCGCTATATGCAGGTCTGGTTCTCAGGCCTTACCGGGCTCCTCAAGGTAAAGGGCCAGGGGCTGGGAGCCGGAGGAGGGCGCGCGTGTCGGGGGGGTTGTGCGAGCTGCCTCTGGCCCACGAGTGTGCTGCCACCTGTCTCATGGTGGACCCGGGAGTGGGCCGTCTGGGCCCCGAGCTGACAGCACAGGAAAGCAGGGCTGGGCTCCTCGGGGGCAGTTCGTCCACGCCCTCGTGGGGGCGGGCCTGACACGCGGGTGTGGGGCCAGGGGTCAGAGCTGTGTCTCTTGGCAGAGCATCCGAAGGCTGGACGAGGAGCAGGAGCAGCGGGTGGACATGGAGTTCCTCATCTATGGCACCCGCTCGTCCAAAGACAAGAGTGGAGCCTACCTCTTCCTGCCTGATGGCGAGGCCAAGGTACCCTACGGACACCCTGCAAACCCCAGCAGGCCCTGGAGGCCTCAGGAGCGGAGGGCAGGAAGAAGGGCACGGGCCTTCGTCCAGGGCGACCCTGGCTGCCAGGGTGCCTCGCCTGCACTGCCCCTGCGGCGGGTGGGAGACTGAGGAACGTCGCTGGGAGCCTGGGCCCGGCTTGGCCAGGGCTCTCAGCCCAGACCTGCTGGGAACAAGTCCTCCTGCCTGACTGCGGGCCGGCATCTCCCTGCTTTGCTCTCTGTGCCGTGGGTTCAGCAGCCACCTGCTCTTTCCCCAGCCCTACGTCCCCAAGGACCCTCCCGTGCTGCGCATCACGGAAGGCCCTTTCTTCTCAGAGGTGGTGGCCTACTATGAGCACGTTCACCAGGTAGTCCGGCTTTATAACCTGCCAGGTGAGCCCTGCAGAAGAGGAAGGTAGGGAAGGAGGTGCGGGCTCCGTGGGCTGTGACGTGCTTTTCCTTCTGCCTGTTGTCTATTCATGCATCTGTTCCCAACAAACATATCATTTGAGATGGGGATGATTCTTAACTCTCTTGGAGTAGAGCTTGGCCAGAAATGCTGGGAATTGCCCGGGGCTTGGGCACAGCCTCTCCCAGCCCAGTCTCTCAGGCTGTGGCTCACGCCACTCGGCCTCTCCCTTTGTCCTGTGCCCAGGGGTGGAGGGGCTGTCTCTGGACGTGTCATCCCTGGTGGACATCCGGGACTACGTCAACAAGGAGCTGGCCCTGCGCATCCACACAGACATTGACAGCCAGGGCACCTTCTTCACGGACCTCAATGGCTTTCAGGTGATGCCTCAGGCCTGGGGCCCCAGAGACCCCATGGAACAGAACTTGGACTGTGTTTACTGCCTGCATCACAGGCCCTGGCAGGTGATCTGCTCTGACAGAGCAGGAGGAATCGGAGGCAAGAGTGATCGGGGCCCAAATGGTGCCCGGATGCTCTTGATCTCCTGGCCTTGCCCCCTCAGGTGCAGCCCCGGCGGTATCGGAAGAAGCTGCCCCTGCAGGCCAACTTCTACCCCATGCCGGTCATGGCCTGCCTCCAGGACGCACAGAGCCGCCTCACGCTGCATGCTGCCCAGGCCCTGGGCGTCTCCAGCCTCCACGATGGTGAGGGGAGCAGGCGCTGTTCGGGGGGAGAGGGCAAGATCGAGAAGCCCATCCCCGCCACCGAGGCCCGTCCTCTCTGTGGGCCTCGTCGTCTTTCCTGTCCGTCAGTCACACACCAGTGGGAGATGAAAGGAAGGCAGACACCTGCTGTCACCCTCTCCCCTGGTGGAGGCAGCTGTGGAGGTGACTGGGGGTGGGTGGCCTGTTGGATCCCTTCAAGAAGCATCAGGGTATTGAAGGGTGATTTCTTAGCTGAGGTGTGCAGCTACCTTCTCCTGACAGGGATGGTAGTAGGGACAGTTGGAAAAATGTAGTCAGTGTTATAATGAAATATTTAGCAAAGGAGAAAAATACGTCCTGCCTTCCTACCAATGGTCATTAAAAGAGAGAATGACAAAAAAAAAGAGAATGACATTGTTAAGAATCAAAACGAGGGCTTCCCTGGTGGCGCAGTGGTTAAGAATCCACCTGCCAATGCAGGGGACACGGGTTCGAGCCCTGGTCTGGGAAGATCCCACATGCCGCGGAGCAGCTAAGCCCGTGTGCCACAACTGCTGAGCCTGCACTCTACAGCCCGCGAGCCACAACTAGTGAAGCCCGCGCTTCTGGAGCCCATGCTCCCAACGAGAGAAGCCACCGCAATGAGAAGCCTGCGCACTGCAACAAAGAGTAGCCCCCGCTCGATGCAACTAGAGAAAACCCATGCGCAGCAACGAACACCCAATGCAGCCAAACATAAATACATAAATAAATTAAAAAAAAAAAAGAATCAAAACGAGGACATGAGGAGACTGACCTGGAGCTGGTCACACTGGGCCATCCCAGGTGGCTCCCATAGCCTCAGGGTAAAGTGAACAGTTTGTACTTAGTGGCCTCTGAGGCCTTCAGGTCGTCTGTCCTTGGGGCAGAGCCTTTGTGCAGGACTGAGCCAAGAGTACCCAGTCTAGGCTCTGCGGGGCCGGTGGCAAGCACAGTGGGGACCTGACTCCCTGCTGGAAGGCATGAGGCTCTGTTGCCCCTTTGCCCAGTATCACTCTGGTTGTAAAACTCTTAACCCAGCCCAGCGTCCTCCCTTGGTCTCTGCCCTTCTGGAAAACAGTGCCCTAACAGGCGATTGTTTTACATGCCAGGGGTCCATTTTAGGATTTGGTGTGCCTTTCTGTGGTTGCTCAGGGTAAAGACTGAGGAACTACGTAAGTCAGAATCTGGGCTGGGGTGATGGGAGTGCAGATAGAGCCGTCTGTATGGGCTCCTCAAGAGATTCTTGAAAAAAACAGATGCTGGGAAAAATCCTCATTCCAACATATGTCAGCTTTGAGTGAGCCCCTTCCCCAGGCATATTTTTATTTTTTTTAAATTTATTTTTGGCTGCGTTGGGTCTTCGTTGCTGCGCGCAGGCTTTCTCTAGTTGCGGCGAGCGGGGGCTACTCTTCGTCGCGGTGCACGGGCTTCTCATTGGGTGGCTTCTCTTGTTGCAGAGCACGGGCTCTAGGCACGCCAGTTTCAGTAGTTGTGGCACACGGGCTCAGTAGTTGTGGCACATGGGCTCAGTAGCTCTGCAGCCTGTGGGATCTTCCTGGACCAGGGCTCGAACCCATGTCCCCTGCATTGGCAGGCAGATTCTTAACCACTGTGCCATGAGGAATGTCCCCCCAGACATATCTTTAATAGAAAGGAAAGGTTAAGGACTTCCCTGGAGATCCAGTGGTTAAGACTCCACACTTCCGATGCAGGGGGCGTGGGTTCGATTCCTGGTCGGGGAACTAAGATCCCACATGCCGTGTGCGGTGCAGCCAAAAAAGCAAAGGATCCTTTGCCATCTCTCGTCTGCAGGGCAACCCCAAATAACACCTAATCTGAACCTCTGCCTGTTATGCCATCTGGCTGTCCTCTTGCTCCCTCCTTTTGACAGATGTGGCAGGCAGACCTGGAGTCTGTCCCCACATAGAACCAGGGCCGGAAGCGTGTGTTCCAGTCACAACAAAATCCGTCCCACCTGAGAAAACCTGCCCTGGGTCAGGGCCTCTGCAGCAGCTGCTGATGGCTGTTGTGTTTGCTGCTCACTTTGTTGTATGTGGCCAGCCTAGAGATGGTTCTCTGCCTGGGCACCCGGGCCAGCCCCCACTCCTGAGCCGCGGAGCACGGGCAGTGAACTGCCAGGGTCACAGTCCTTCACTCAGCCCCTTCCAGCTCTAGGTTCCACGGCGGCTTTGTGCCCTGAGTGACTCAGCTTCCAACCAGTTCCCTGGGCTCTTCCCTTGGGGCTTTGGTGGGCTGCTGCTTCCAGAGGTCGATGTCTGCTTGGGGGTGAGACAGGCAGGCTGGGGGCTCACAGCTAACTTCCCTAGGCCAGCTGGAGGTGATCTTGGACCGGCGACTAATGCAGGACGACAACCGGGGCCTGGGCCAAGGGCTCAAGGACAACAAGAGAACATGCAGCCATTTCCGTCTCCTGTTGGAACGGCGAACCCTGGGCAGGGAGGTAAGTTCTGGGCCTCCCCCTAGGGAGCCAGGTCAGGCTAGGCCCCGTGGGTGGCCCTGGGGTTCCAGCCTAGGGCTTGGGGAGTGTACTAGAGGTGGGCAAGGGTAGCAAGAGTAGGGCCTGATTCCCGGGTTGGTGGGGAAGCGAGTCTGATGCTTTGCTGCTCCATCTCATGCAGCCTGGCACCTCCCTCTCCACAGCACCCTGTCGCCTGTGCCCTCCTCGTGCTCATCTCCCACCTTCCCTCCCACCCCCGCCCCTGCGTCCTCTAACCTGCTCTGCTCCTGCCCTGCTCATCTCATGGCTTTCTTTGCCCCCACCAGCCTGGCTTTTTCTCCAAACTGGCAGCCATGTTTAGGGGCTTGATCTTTCACAGCAGCAGGAGCGGGCACCGAGAGGTAAGGGCCAGCAATGGGGTGTTGAACTAGTGTTAGTTCTTTGTAGCTGGAGTTGGAGCTGGTGGATTGCAGAGCCTGCTGCTCCATCTCCCTGTCTGGGGCTCAGTCATTCACTCATCAAATAACCGCTGGGCACCCGCTATGCTGTAAGGACTGAGAGGGCCGCAAATGCATAAGATACTGCCTCAGAGCTCTAGGAATTGACTCGTCAGTATGGGTGGGGGCCAAGCTATGTGTGTGAAAATATAAGGTCAAAAAGGGGTATGTCCACTGGTCCTGAGGAGTGAGAGAACTTAGTGGGCCAAGGGGATCAAGGACAGCTTCCTGGAGGAGGTGTCATCCACGCACGTCTTTGATGAGTGGGGATCTGCCCTACACACTTGAACTGAGGCACAGGGTGGGAGGCAGGAAGGAACGTGAATGGGAAGAGCCGTGAGTTCACTCGGCTAGACCAGAGCCGCCTGTGCAGTGTGATAGCCACTAGCCACGTGTGGCCACTTAAACGTATTAAGACAAAACACAGTAACCAATTTGATTCTTCATTCAAACTGGCCACATTTCAAGTGGCTCAGTGGCCACAAGTGGTTAGTAGCTGCTGTGCTAGTGCAGATATAGCATATTTCCCTCATTGCAGAAAGTTCTAGTGGCCAGTGCTGGGCTGCCATGGGGGTAGGTTGGGGCAGACTGTAGAGGGCCTTCGGTGCCTGGCGAAGAGTCTGGACTTCCTCCTGGAGGCCAGTGAGGGATCTGAGCTGGGAGAACACTGTTGGGACTTTGCCCTAAGCATGTCACTCCCACAGCAGGGACTCAGGTGGATCTTCAGGGAGACCGGAGGTAGGGGTGACAGCTTAAAGGCTGTTCAAGCAGGAAATTTTGGTGGCTTGAAATGAGCCATGGGAGGGAGAAGCCGGGGGTGGACGTGAGGACACTGCCGAGGTGGGAATGGAGATCGTGGCTGAGGGAAGTGCGGGATTCTGGACAGTAGGAAGGTGGGTGGTGCTAAGAGGAGAAATCCAGAATATGGAAGAGTAGCCGCCGTAGAGGAACGTCCAGCTTAGGCCCGTGAGTGTGACGTCTAGGTCAGCCATCTAAGGAGTAGTCCTCAGTCAGCACAGCTGTCGGGACTGCCGGGCCCGAGCATCAGGGCTGGTGCTGTGGATACGGGGTCGAGCTTGAAGCCGCAGGGTTGCCCCAGAGACTTTCTCCATCAGAGGCCCATCCTCCATGGTGATGCATCTGTCTGTCTGTCTTCCATTCTTCTCCCTGCACTGAGAATCTCTATGTGACAGGAGATGTTGCTTATGGGAGTGTGTGACTCACGATGGTGTTGTGGAAGCAGAAAGCCTCCATAGTTAGAGGAGCGCTGGCCTGGTGAGGTAGCCCTTCCTAAGCTGTGTGAGGTGGGAAGTGACCGCATTTGAAAGAGTCCTGGAGTCAGGCACCCCTTGTATCCAGACACATCAGGGAAGCTCTCTCCAAAGAAACTGACCTGGATGTGCTTTTATCCTCCTGCTCCCCCCATTCCACTTCCTCACCCACGTCTCGGGCCAATCTTTCAGGTCCAAGATGGCCCCTCTACCAGCTACCCGTCCCTCCTCAGTCACCTGACTTCCATGTACCTGAACACCCCTGTGCTCGCCCTGCCCGTGGCCAAGAGGCAGCCCCCAGGCCCTGCTCTGTGCTCATTTCGTCCTCTGGCCTCCTCTCTGCCCTGTGACTTCCACCTGCTCAACCTGCGGACGCTCCAGGCAGAGGTGAGTGTCCCGCTCAGTGCTGACCCTCCGGGGCGGACCCTGCCCCTCCTCGCCCAGACTCCTCCCCGTCCCAGCCCTGCCTGCCGGGCAGAGGTGCTGCTACACCTGTGAGCCCTGCAGAGACCCCCCTCTCCCCACTGCCCTGTGTGTCTGTCACCAGGATGATAGCTTGCCCTCAGCCGAAACCGCGCTCCTCTTACACCGCAAGGGTTTTGACTGTGGCCTTGAGGCCAAGAACTTGGGCTTCAACTGTACCACAAGCCAAGGCAAGGTGAGCAGGGCCCAGGTGCGGGAAGGGAGAGGAGGGCAAGGGAAACAGAGCACTGGGGATGGCAAGCTGCGAGCTTGGTGAGGCGGCAGTGAGGGGGGAGGTGGCAGGGTTATTCTGGGGCTTAATGGAGAGCAAGGGAGAAGCTGTTGACATGTGTTTTCAAAGCTTCTGAGGCCTGGGAGGGGCCAGTTCCAGACAAGGTGTCCAGGTGGAGAACTTCTGTTTCATGTGTACGGACCTCTGTCAAACAAATGGAAACACCAGGAATTAAAAACTAAGAGCCATCATACTCTGTTCATTGTTTAAGCCAGCAAAGGCTGGCACTGATAAATGCCTCTGTGTGCTGGGCACCAGTGATTCAGAAGTGAATCAAGATATGGTCCCCGCTGGGAGTTCCCTGGCAGCCCAGTGGTTAGGACTCAGTGATTTCACTGCCTTGGGCCAGGTTCAATCCCTGGTTGGGGAACTAGGATCCCGTAAACCGCATGGCACGGCCAAAAAATAAATAAATAAAACCGCAAAAGACATGGTCCCTCTCCTCAAAGAGCTCACAGCTCAGTGCAGCAGTTCCTACCCCTAAGGTCTGTGGACAGGCTTCAGGGTTGCGCAGACTCACCTGTGTATGTAGGCACCTTGCTGCGGAGAGGCCCATAGCTTCTGTGAGATTCATACAAGTTATATAGAGGAAGAGCAGCAGCATCTGGTGTGTCAGCCCCAGCACTGCCCTGTGCCTTCTCTCCTCCCCACAGGTGGCCCTGGGGAGCCTCTTCCGTGGCTTGGATGTGGTTTTCCTGCAGCCAACCTCCTTGACATTGCTGTACCCCCTGGCCTCGCCCTCCAACAGCACTGACATCTATTTGGAGCCCATGGAGATCGCCACCTTTCGCCTCCGCCTGGGCTAGGGCTTCTTGTGGCCTGAAGAGCAAGTTCATCCACAGAGACGGCCTTTTCACATAAGATCGGGTTGGACAAGCCACCCCGGGTCTCCTGTCCTGATCTACCTCTCAGAACTGTGACAGACTGGGCTCTGCCCTCATTTTCTCTTTATCTTTGCTTCTGTGTTCGGGGGCAACCCACAGCCCAGCGTTGGGTGGATCGGGCAGGCGCCAGTGAGATGTAGGAGAGAAGGCCCTTGGTCAGAGTGGGTGGTGCCAGCCTCTGCTTTGGGTTGTGCGTGTCCACCTAGTTGGGTGCAGGCTCAGGCACCCATCCTTTCCCCTGAATGGGATGGAGGAGAAGCAGGGGAGCCTGAGTGGGTCATAGCCCAGCGTCAGGGTCACAGTAGGCAAGAGCTGGCTCTAGGGGAGTCCTGTGGTTGTGTAAGGACTGTATGTCCTGGTGTGACAAGCAGGAGTAGAGCGATGCCAGGAGGAGGGGGCTGGGGACCGAGAGTTAGCAGTGGGGTGGAGGAGTAGAAGGGATCGCTGCTTTCTGTGACGGCTCCACTCTTAGTGCTCCCTGACCCTCACGCCCTGGCCAGGCGCTGCAGTGTGGCAGGAAGGACTCGTGAAGACTGTCATGACTGGAGGTCATAGGACACTTCAGGTACCAAAACCCCATCTCAGACTGGGCACTTGGTCTGTGTGTTTATTTGTGGAATGGTGGCAGAGGCCACCCTACTTGACTCCTCTTTGGTTCCTGCACTCTGTACACCACTGTCCCGAAGGGCTGCTTCCCATCATGGGGGCGTTTGATCGGGCATATTTCCTTTCCCCGGAAAGAAAATGAAGCCTCCAACTTGCGGTGGGCAGCTCAAGAAAGCTTTCGTCATCATTCCTACAGTCAGCCCTGAAGCTTCGCCTTGTTCATCCTTCGACAGAAGTATTCAGTTCCTGGCGCGGGGACTAAGGAGATGTACACTAAATTAGGAGGCACCGTGGCTGCTCATTAGCCTTCACTGCAGCTTCGATTATTAGAAAAAAATTTATGATAGTCTCTAGAGACGCTGAAACGATATTTGGTAAAATTTAAAATCTATCCCTTATTAAACTCTTAGTAAGTTAAGATTACAAAGAAACATCCTAACCTAGATAAAGGTGTCTCTATCTGAAACCAACAGTCAGTGGCATTCTAAAGAGTCAGATACCACCGGCATTCCCAGTAAAGTCAGAAATTAGTCAAGGACATACTGTTATTTAGCTGTGTTCTGGCACTACTAACCCCTGCAGTGTGGCAGATGAGAGAGATGAGGAAGGGTTACAGGACGGCCGACCTGTACAATCCAACAGGATCAGCTGAAGACCTTAACAGAGCAAACAAGGCACATCACATTTCTATAAAGCTTCTGGTTCTCTCCAAATCAGCTCATAAATTCAGTGTATTCCAGTGAGATTGGATACTTTTTGGAATTTAATGGGTTCTAACGTTCATTTGGAGGAGTAAATGTGTGAGAATGCCAAGAAAATTCTGAATGACGGTGAGTCCGGGACGGTGGTGCTCAGGTGGGTAAAAGACACTTGTCCTACGAGATTTCCCAGGGGACTCTTGACTGACCCTGAGTTCAGTCAGTGTGACCTGGAGTGGGATCAGACTGCTGGAACCAAAGGGAGAGCCTAGCATCAGGCCCAGGTGTGAGGGGATTTGGTACAGGACCCAAGGAGTATTTTAAGTGGGAAAAAGATGGACGATTTAATAAAGAGTACTTTAAGATAACTGCCTATCTATTAAAGTAAGAGTTCTCTACCTCACAGTTTCCACAAAAATTAGCTCTAGAGAGAAAAAACAAAAAAATTACAGAATTACTGAGGAAAATATAGGATATTTTTATACCTTTGGTGTGGGAAGGTCTTTTCTAAACAACATGAAACCTAAAAGATATAATAAGGGAGAAGATAAACATTTTACCACCAAAAATATATTGGAAGTTTGTATATGATGGAAACCACCAAGCTTAAAACACAAATGACAGATTTGGGAGAAAATATTTGCAGCACTTCAAAAATTGGTGAGTACAGTTACTTTAGGAGAATAGCTTGCTTTGGGCTCCTTGGAGCAAGTCACTGGAGCCTGCTAAGCAGCGATCTAAAGATCCAGCAGTGACCAGCTGAGTTCTTCCAGGTCATCCAAGGGCATTGCTGCCAGCACCAGGCCAGAGCGCATGGAATCCTGTCTATATCATAGTGAAAGAATGAAGATTATCAGTGTGAAGTGCTTAGCACAGTGCCTGGTACATATAAGAGCTCAGTAAATATGAACTATAATCATATTAGTAAAGGATTCTAAGCGGTTACACTATAGCAGGTGTTATTTGCAAGTATAATGTAATTTGTAATCAAATGATAAGGGAGAATCTGTGAACCCCTGAGGAAATTAGCAGAATAAAGGCTGTTCTCTCTGGAGGTCTTAGATGTGCAGTGAAGTTATTCATCTGCCAGGAACTGAAATGTTTACTCCTACACACTGGCCTTTTAGAACTCCATAAGGCAGCATTGCTCAAGGTGTGGTCCAGAATCACCAGAATTCCTTGTTGAAAGTCCAGCTTCCTGGCCTGCCCTGACTGGGGCTCCTCCTTCAGCCTGCAGGCTGAAATGGGCATCTGTGCGGCAGAGCCACGGATCCCGGAGACAGACCAGTAACAAGAACAAAAACAAAAACCCTCCCTTAGTGCACGAGAGGAGAGACAGATTCCTTGGCAGAACCTATTGGACTAATCTCTGGGAGGAGGGGCCAAAGAATCTGCATTCTTATCAAGCTCCCAGGTGAGTCTTCTGCACACGTAATTTGGAAAGGGGCCTGCTATTTTAAGGCTAGCAGCAACCGTTTCCCACGGGGCTTTGACCCTGAGGCCTCACAGTTCTGAGGGTTACATCAAAACCGGAACCGGATCCCTTATATATACTTGAGAAGGTGTTTGCAGTTCAGGAAAGTGGATTACTTGTGCTTGATTGAAATATTTTGAATATACTTTTCAGCTTCCATTTCTTAAAGGACACTCAATTTTACAGTTATTTAGATCCCATTTGTTGAAGGTATTATTGTCTTATGAACTCTGATAACTGTACCATCTCCATTCTGACAGACTTCCCTTTATGGTATCAAGTAGGAAAAAAGATATCTCTTTTGCCCTTTGTAGAAAAATGCACCTTTCCAGTTCAAAAATGTTTAAAAATTAAATTATGTGTATATGTAATTCAGTTTATAAAATGTGATGTGCAGAAAACTACAGCCTTTGTAGAGACCATAGGCTAAAGTGTTGGTCTGTTTCTTAGATCCATGCCTGGAGTTAAGAATATAAGTAAATTAACCTATAAACCATACTCTGGAATTGGAAAGAACTTAGAAATCATTGTGTCAATATAATTTGATAATCTGACACACAATTTCTAATAAGCTATTTTTGAGTGTTTCTTAAAAAAAATAATCAAGGACCTTAGGAGTAAGGGAGAACTCAGGCGGAAAGAGTGAGCCCAGGGGGCAGACACCCTTTGCCCCAAGAGGGCCTGCTTTCAATGCAAGATCCTCCGTTAAGTAATACGGAATTTCTCTTCAATTACAAACATGTATGATGTTAGTTCTAGAAGGGCACATAGAGGCCATTTAGTCCAACCCTCTCATTTTACTAATGAGGAACTGAGACCCACAGAGGTTACATGAACTCACCTATGTCAGTGGCAAAGCCAATTAAATGTTCTTTCCGGTATGCAATATCAATACCAGGTTATTGAACAAATCAATTTTCAGTGACATACATTAAAAAATAAAATAAAATGGAACCAGGACATAACAGAAGCAACTTCAGCCACCGGAAATGGATAGGATTCTGTTCCTCTCTGCAACTCTCCATCCATAGAATCATACTGTTTCCATGAAGAAGGGAGGGCTGTATGGCCAGCTGGAACCATGAAGAGAAAGGCAGACTCAAACTCTAAGAGCTGAGTCCCCCCAAGCAGGTTGGGCCAGGCCCACACAGTGCTCTGATTTGGCTTGCCTAGGGGATGGGTATGACCTGTGTGGAGAGAGTGGCATCTTTACCTGAAATTGACCTGCTTACCACACTCTCTGTCACTGTGGTTAGCTAATGACACTTATGCCCTCACAGAGAAAGGAAATCATAGTCTGGGTGGTAGGAATGAGGCTAACCATCCAAAAGAGAGATCTGAACTAAATTTTTGTTTCTCCCTAACAAAAATGCGTACAAACACTTCAAGGAGCAATTCTCATAGAAAAAAAAAAAAGATAAACGAGAGACCAGATCCTTCACAACAAACCTCAATTTTACTTAGGGTCAGTGGGAAATCTGATTTGATCATAGTAGTTGCCAGGACCAAGTGCTGCAAAGAGTGTCCATCCATTCTGGCTTCTGACTTAGACCTCCCTAGTTGAGAATAAACCTGGAAGGAAAGAACTCTGAAATTAGGTAGTCTAGGCACAGGAAGCCTATGTGGGGTTGGGGATGAGGGCTCCTTGGCATTTGGAACATGACAGGGATGAAGATGTAAGACACAGCACTGGGTGTGGAGGCCTAAGAAGCTCAGTGGAGGAAAGACAGGTTTTCTTGTCAGAATGCCTGGGGACTTGCATTCAAACTAGATAAGTAAGCACACCTGTACTGCTGCCCCCTCAACTCCTAATGCCTAAGAATGCTAAACAAAATATGAAAAATGGAAAAGCAAGGGACTTCCCTGGTGGTCCAGTGGTTAAGACTCCGTGCTCCCAATGCAGGGGGCCTGGGTTTGATCCCTGGTTGGGGAACTGGATCCCACACGCATGCCGCAACTAAGACCCGGAGCAGCCAAAATAAATATATATTTTTTTAATGTAAAAGCATGGTCATACTCGAAACAAGAGGAAATCTCCTTTGACTAAGAATGGAGAGAACAGCTACAGCCATGAACAGAAGACGAGGCCATGCAGCTCCAGAGAAATGGAGACCAGTTAGGGACAGATCCTCGGAGTGGCCAGGAATCTCTTTGTTGTCATTCTAATTCTAGGCCGGAAGTAAACCTTTTGATTCCCAGCCCAGCAAAAGCCAAACTAAGCATACAAGTAAACTGTGAAGCCCCTATAATCGGAGAGTTAGGGTAGTCATTTATTAACATTAATTTCCTGATGTTGATGGTTGTAGTTTGGTTTATACAGGAGAATTTCTTTGTCCAAATACTAAAGTACTTAGGGGTGATAGGCCATCAGGTCAGCAAGTTAATCTCAAATGGTTCAGGGGAAAAAGTTACTTATGTTGTACTTCCAACTTTTCCAAAAGTCTCTGATTATTTTTAAAAATTATTGAATAAAAAAAACATCCACTGTATTGGCTCAGATCAAACAGGTTATCTAGGGAGGCCAGACTCATAATCCAGATCCACTAGTCTCTTCAGACTTGATCTTTACTATGTCCAGTGTGGTTGGAGCTAACCTCAATTGTGGTCATTTTTGGTTAAAAAGGCCCAGCAGTGTGGCAAAAAGAGAGAGGGATTCTGGTCTTGTTGATCATTAACAAGTCTTCTCACCTCTGAGAGCTTCATATTTCATCTCAGTAAAATGAGAACAATAATCCCTACCCTGCCTATCTCATCTGGTTATTATAAAGAACAGATGAGGTAACACATGTGAAAAGGTTTTGTAAAACATCAAGCACCTCGTGACCACTAAGTGTCCTTTGACCTAACAACCTCCTCATCCCCACAGATGTACCCTTTTCAAGTGGGCTAATAGGCCTCAGCTGCTCAGCAGCGACCAAAAAACCGATCACTTGGGGATCCCTTCAGGCGGACACCTTGAAAAGCTCCGCCCCCTCACCCAGACCCCGCCCAACGCCGGGCTCCAAGGGTGGGTCAGTTCCCGGGCCACTTCCCGAAGCGCCCGGAAGTTCCTGTCGCTTAGCAACCAAAGGAACCCGAGATGTGATGACTGTGAAACTGGGGGTGGGCTGCAAACCTCGGCAAGTTTCCGTTGCAACCCGGGGTTTGAGGGACCCGCAGTCCCCCACCGGCCCTATCGTGTTGCTTCTGGGGACTCTCCCGTGCTCAGCAAGAGCTGCCGGTAAGCAGGTTGGCACTCCTTTCCAGTGTATCTGTCAACCCATCCAATTTTCTTAATGAGGAAGCCTACCAATTTTTGAATACCTGTGTGTCAGGCACGTCACATAATCCAACCCTGATAATTACACAACCTATCTTACTGATAAGGAAGCCAGTCTCCGAGGGGTTGAGGCCCTCAACCTGAGGGATCTCTCCCAGGGGCACACAATTGGAACCCTGCCCTACTGAAGGGCAGGTATCCCCCCCTCCCCCCATCGGTTCCCCATTGGGGAGGCTGGAGAAGGAGCAGCAGCGACTCAAAGCTTTATCCAAATGTTTTATTTTGCATAATGACTTTTGAACTAGCGTTTATATATAAGCCCAAGTCCCTGAGGGGCCAGAGATCCCACCATGCAATCAGACCCAAGGCCTGGAGAAGGGCAGTGAATGCATTAGAAATGGATGGGGCACATCATCCCACAATCTGGGGCTCAGCTTAGTTGGCAGATCTTCAGAATGAGAAAGGACACGTGTATTTGGTCTCTAATATCTGGGCTGAGCGAACCAGGGAGGAAGCTCGGGAGGCACCGAAAGGCTGAAGTATGAATCTTCTCTGGCCTGGGCAAGGATGGAGTCTGTGCCACTGGATGGCTCCAAATACTGCTCAGAGTTGCAGCCCCCGCTCCTTAAACAGCTGCTTTAGAGCATCTTCCAGCTGTTGGTTTGTCCCCTGAAGCCCCTTCACCACCTGTGCTGCCCACTCGAAGTATTCCTGGACTCGGTGTTCGGACCATCCTGCATAAGAATGGACAGAAAACTGCTCATGTTGACGTCCAGGAAGGCACTGGATTTTGCCCACTTCCTGGAGGGCTTGGTGCAGGGCTGTGAGATGAGTTCCTGATGGAAGGATTTGTTCTGAAAACTTCCCCCTTTGCCCAACTACTGCATTTCTAGTGTATGAAAGAAGATCAGAGTGGTCTACTAAGATTAGTCTAGGGAATTAACAAGAACACCCGGGCTTTTTTTCAGTGGAAGTGACCAAGCTGTGCCTTCAGAAGGTGGATACCCCTCCCCTTCCCCTCAGAGCAGGTGGAGGAGCATACCCTCTGGGGTGCAGCGATTCAGGTCCCTCAGATTGTACAGCTTGTCTGCCAGCTTCACCAGTTTAGCCCCAGGGCTGCTGTGGGGTGCCTGCTCCACCTGCAGCCGCTTTCTCTCCAGCTTGGGCAGAGTCTTGTCATCTGTTACCTCCTCCACCAGACGCCGCACTTGTGCCCCAAAGTGCAGCTCCACCTCATCCAGGGTGGTGTCTGTGTCCTCCACCGTGTCATGGAGCAGGGCTGCCTGGGGACAGGCTCCCACTCAGTCCTGTGATGCCTGCCAAGGGGAACCCAGAGCTGAATGGGGCCCCTGACCCGCACCCCAGCCTCCTAGCAGAGGAGGAAAGTTACCTGTAACACCACAATGTCAGAGATTCCTGCCTCGTGGGTCAGGATACGAGCCACACCTGACGGGGCAAAGCAGGAAGTCAGACAGGAGGGAGTCCCAGGGCGGTGTGTTGTGAATTTTGTAGAGCCAGATGTGGCCCCTCACTAGCTGGGTGACCTTGGGCAAGTCCTTTACTCTTTTTTGGTGTTCACTGTACAAAGGGAACAATCATGCCTACCGCCCCAGGTTGTGGTGAGTCACGAACAGTGCCTGGCACAAAGGCTGGTACGGACTAGGTGCTCGATGAGGTGCACGCCCTCCGCGTTCCCTTCCCGGTCCCCACCCCCTAGATGCTACAGCCGTTGCTCCCCCGGCGGCGCGCCCACCGATAGGGTGATTGATGTAGGGGGTCCCTTCGGGGTCCTTCCGCCGCTGCCATTGGTGCTTGCGAGCCGCGAAGTCAGCAGCCTCCAACAGCTGGGCCGCCTCGGAGCCCATCGCGCGGGCGACTTCGGCCCCAGGAGCCCAGGGAGCGTGGACCGAGCGTCCACAGCGCCCCCTAGCGCCGCGGAGGCCCAACGATTGTGGAGTCGACCCAGAAGAGTTTCTTTGCGGCTGACGTGAGGGCCCTGGGCGTGGGAAGCTGCCCTCAATATCGCAGCCCCTGGTTAAGTGAGCTTTGCTGAGGGTGCAAGAAGAATATGGTCTGGCTCTGGGAACCCACATCCTGGGGGAAGGAGGAAAACAGACAAGACATAAGACAGCAGCCTCACAGTGTGTCCAGGGCAGGAAGGCACAGGGGACTGGTAACTTGGAGGAAGGGCAATTCACCTAGCCTCTGGACCAGAGACAGCTTCTCCCAGGAGGGCCCTCTCCCGCCATGACAAAACAATTTTCAAGCTGTCGATGCTCTGAAAATTCTCAAAGCTCTCTAAAAATAGTTCTTGGGCTTCCCTGGTGGCCGCAGTGGTTAAGAATTTGCCTGCCAATGCAGGGGACATGGGTTCGAGCCCTGGTCCGGGAAGGTCCCACATGCCGCGGAGCAACTAAGCCCATGTGTCACAGCTGCTGAGCCTGCACTCTAGAGTCTGCGAGCCACAACTACTGAGCCCGCGTGCTACAACTACTGAGCCTGCATGCCTAGAGCCCGTGCTTCGAAACAAGAGAAGCCACCGCAATGAGAAGCCCACGCACCGCAACAAAGAGTAGCCCCCGGCTCGCCGCAACTAAAGAAAGCCCGCGTGCAGCAACGAAGATCCAACGCAGCCAAAAATAAAATAAAATAAATAAATTTATAAAAATAGTTCTCCCTGCAAGAATAGCCTGGTTGCTGTGGGCATGGGAGCCTCACCTTTGGGCCCAGAAGACCCTAGTGCTTAACCTTCTGGAAATTGGAGCCTGCACTGGGAGCCCTCCCTAACTGTTTCAGACTTAGGCTCCCAGGCAGCCGTGTTGTTTCTGCAGGAACTGTCTTCTTTGCTGTCAGGCGCTGGGAACAAAATCTGCATTTCTTTCTTGTGCCGTGAGGGTTCCTGCTTCAGTCCCCAGGCACTGCTGTGGGCCCCTTATGAGTGTTGTCACTGCTGTTCTGGGAGCATGACGTTGTTAGGCCTCAGTAGACACTGGAACAACAAAACACTGCTGGCTGGTGGCCTCTGGCCTTCTCGAGAAATTCCCTGTCTCAGCAGACAGCATCTGTGAAGTATGAGGTTTGGTAAGAGAGACCTGGAGACCCTGGAAGAGATTTTCTTGTGAAATGGGGTTGGCTGGTTGCTAAGTATACTCCAATCAGATTGGTAGCTTTTATACTTTGGTTGGTAGCTGGGGTCAATGAGAGCTCAAGGGAAAAGTTAATGAGAGCACTCACGCTTGCTTTTCAGCTAGTCTTGGTGGTTGCCATGACGCAGAAGTTAGAGAGGGAAGCTCCAAACGCTGGAACTGAGGTCTCTGGGGCCCGAAGTGGAACAATCAGAATTCCCATGGCTTCCATGGCAGCCTGAAAGTTTAGAGTGTATAGAGAGAAACATATTTGGTTCTTAATGCTTGTCTGTTCTTCAGGCTAATGGCTTAACTTCTCTCTCATTCCTCATTCGGTCTTCTAGCCTTCTGAGCCTTTTCGCCTTCAACTTAGAGAACCTTAGGCAGCTTGGAGCCACAATCCTCCCATTTTCCAATAGAAGATAGAAACTCAGTCACTTTCATCTCTCTCTAGAGGTCTGTGACAGAGAAGCTTCAGGTTTGTGTTAATGGTGCTTTGGGGCTTTGATTTTATTTCCTTACTGCCTGCAGCCATGGCTTAGAAATAGAGATGTTGGGATTTCTAGGACCAGGGCTGAGGTGGAGGTGACCTCTCATGGGCTTCCAGAGGAGGCCAGGCCCTTTGCTGACAGGCCTGTCTGTGGGGCTACTGCTGGTCTTCAGCTGGATGACGCTTGCCCAGCCGACCTCTCTCTCAGGTACAGCACTCTCCTCTGCCCAGCCCCACCTCCAGTACCCTACTCTTTTAGCAGGGTATAGTCTACTCTGGGGAGCTTGTGGGGAGGAAGGAAGCCTGCCCTTCTGATAATGGTTGATCCCTTTTATTCTCCAAAAGGGGTGGAGTGGGGTGTGGGTAGATCATTCCTGCCTGTCTCCAGCCCTCTTGCCCCTCCCTTCAGCTTTGGCCCATCATCCCCACTTGTGCTAGACCGCCTGGGATGCTGATGTCCATCGCTACCCCGGTTTCTTCTGTCCTCGGCTCTCTGATACCCCGGAGGAAGCCTACTGTTGCCACCTGCAGGCTGCAGGGAGCTCCTGCTGCACTCGGTCTGAATTTAAGGCCTTGCACCAGGTCAATCTCTCTGCCCTTCCGCCTCCTCCCGTCTTCAGGTGAGAACTCCAGCCCCAGAGCCACTGGCACACTGATGGGGTGTTCCAGGACCTGAGGCTCTGTTCCTAATTTCTGGGGTGGGAGGCTTGTAGCTTACAGACCAGTGGAGGGACAGATCTCAAACATAAAATCACGTAAATACATGATTACAAACAAATCTGTGAAGGAAAATTTCAGGGGGCTGTGAAAGCAGGTGACAGGGAGTCATTGTAGGTGTTGTGTGGTGGGTGGGGTGGGACGGGTGTCAATTCTGAGAGGATCTTGTATTCTGGATTACACGTATCATAGTCGGGGTTTTCAATACTGAATCTGTCCACGGATGGCTTCAGGGTACCTGTGAGCTCCCTGAATTTGTATTTTCAAATTCTACACTTTTCTGGGTAGGGAGTTCTGGGCTTTCTCCAGTCTCTCAGGGGCTCTAACCCACAGGCTGCAGTAGCAAGAGCGCGGCTTGGGCCAGCATCCTGATACTCTCCCCTCTCCCATAGGGGCCCGGGCCCGCTTCTAGCACTGGGCCTTTACAGCCTGCTGCTCGTGGCCCTGATGACTGCACAGCTCGTGCATTTCTGCCGCGGTCGGGGCCGAGATATGGGCCGGGACCTGGGCCGGGACCGGACCTGAGCAGCCACGGGCGCCCCTCTCGGTCCTCCGCCGCGCGCCCCCTGCCGGTCTCGGCGGGAACAGACTAAGCGCGCTTGGGGCTTCTCTGCGCCTGCGGACCCGGGCCGAGCGCCCTGCCCCTCTTCCCGGCGTGCTCTCGCCTTGGCCCCGCCCCTTCTCTACCACGGCCTCTGACGCAAGACTGGGGCGGGGCAGCCGACGGCGGATTCCCGAGTCTAGACCCACCCCTCTCCAGAGACTGCGCCTGCGCGCGCCTGGGACGTCCGCTGCGCGATGACCGTGAGTGGTCCAGGGACCCCCGAGCCCCGGCCCTCCGACCCCGGGGTGCGTACCCATCCCCCTGCGCCATCACCACTTCGCACTTGCTCTGCCCATTCTCGGGCCTCCTCCTCCCTCAATCTTGGCCCTCCATGGGACTCACCCGCGACCCCCAGGCTCCTTTGCCCCTAGCTCCCCGGCTCATCCTGAGCCCACCTCGGACGTTTCCACCCCTTCCCTCCACAGGCCAGCTCAGTGGAACAGTTGCGGAAGGATGGCAACGAGCTGTTCAAATGCGGGGACTACGAAGGCGCCTTGACGGCCTACACCCAAGCCCTGGGTCTGGGCGCAACGCCCCAGGACCAGGCCATTCTGCACCGGAACCGGGCCGCCTGCCACCTCAAGCTGGTGAGCGAGCCGGCTGCTCTTCCCCTGGCCAGCCCGGACCCCTGTTTGCGCACCTCGCCGCTGCTTGGGCCCCGACTGGACATTCGCCTTCTCAGGCCACCCGCACTTGTTACACGTCTTTTGGGTCTCTAGGTGGTGGGGGAACCTGGTGACTAAGGAAAACAACTTTGTTGCCCAGTTGTGCCCGAAAAAGGAGATGACCAGCCTCTCAGGCCCGTTCTTTCTCTTGCAGGAAGATTACGACAAAGCCGAAACCGAGGCATCCAAAGGTAGGGGAATGTGGCACTTGTGTGGAGCTGTGGGACTTCTGGGGTGGGCAAGGATTCTGGGACCACTGCACCGTCACTTTCTCCTCCTTCTTTCACCCCTGAAACACATCTGCCTTTTTTCTTTCCCGCTTCCCGGGGCATTTCCTTTTCCGCAGCTACCCTCACCTTTTCTGAGGCTGAAGTACTGAGCCCCACGTCCGTCCCCCCACCTTTCTCTGCCCCTCGAGATCTTTCCCTGCTGCTCTTGCCTGGAGATGGTGGCCTCATGGGTGCTGACAGAGCTCCTGTTTGTGCTCAGCCATTGAAAAGGACGGTGGGGATGTCAAAGCACTTTACCGGCGGAGCCAAGCCCTAGAGAAGCTAGGCCGCCTCGACCAGGCCGTCCTTGACCTGCAGAGATGTGTGAGCCTGGAGCCCAAGAACAAAGTTTTCCAGGAGGCCCTGCGGAACATCGCGGGCCAGATTCAGGAGAAGGTGTGTGAGTAATTGAGAGAGCGAGGCATTGATCAGTGGTAGAGGGGCACTGGTAAATGGATCTGGATCAAGTGTGTAAACACAGGTCTCTGGAAGGGGGATGCTGATGGTAAATGACCTTATAGAATGATGCTCAACCTTGCCAGTGATTACGTAAAAGCAAATTAAAAGAACAGCAAGGTGCTGTTCTTTTCGGTGGTCTGTTTGGCAAACATTTAAAGTTTGTACATGTTGCTAGAAGGAGGGAGACACACTTAAGGGGTGAGGTTGCGGGAGGACGTGGGCTCGTTCATGACTGCTGGAGGGGGTGCAAATTGGTACAGCTCCTTTGGAGAGTCCTTTAGCATATCTTTTTTTTTTTAAACATTTTTATTGGAGTGTAATTGCTTTACAATGCTGTGTTAGTTTCTGCTTTATAACAAAGTGAATCGGTTATACATATGCATATGTTCCAATATTTCTTTCCTCTTGCGTCTCCCTAGCATATCTCTTAAAATTTTAAATGAGCATGTCCTGTGATTCAGTATGTTTACTTCTTGCTATCTCCCCTAGAGAAGCCTTGCCCGTGTACACAAACAGGTGTGTGTATGTTTGTTTTAGCCTTGTTTGTAGTAATGAAAAATTGGAACTTGCCTGCGTTCCAGTTAAGTAGGGCAATGGCTAAATAAACTGAGTGACATCCTTACTACAGATTCCTACATTGTAGTTACTAAGAATAGGCAGATCAACACATGTGGACCTGGAAAGCTGACACTTGTTAAGTGAAAAAAAAGCAAAATATATAATAACGTATAGTATGATACCGTTTACGTTAAAATGATCCCCCCTCCAAATGCACTCAAAATAAGACCATGTTTTTTCCACGGGTACAGTTGGGTATGTAAACACAAAAGAAAAATATTTTAAAAGACGTGCATCAAAATGATGACAGTGTGACTGCTAGGGAAAGGAACAGGATTGAGAGGGCTTTTCAAAAGAGATTTTGCTTCATCTGGTTGTTTTTTTAAATAGACATTGTGTGATACACATATTTAAAAATTAATTTAGGAGAAAATAATCTAAAGATTGTCATGAACTATTATCAAGCTTGAATTAGCCAGGTAATTTGGTGTTAAAATGCTGACCCAGTGGAAGCAAGTAATATGATGGCAAACACCTTATCAAAAGGTTGAGATCTGGGAAAGCAGACTATTTTACTCTCAGTGTCAGCTCTGTCTGATCAGCTGGGGCTGCTTAGAACCCTGTGTTGAGAAGGATTAGGAAGCAGGTTGCCTGGGCCTAGGAGAAGAACGTGTTGTGACATGAACCACGTCTGCCATGGCTGCAGGAGGGGAAGCGGGGAGCGGCACACATGCTAGGCATGTGCTGCTATCCACGCCCAGGACCCTAGGGAGGGAGAGGGCCTAGGATGAGCTTGGTCATTCAGATTATTTTTTAAAAAACATCAAAAAGAGAATCCTTGACTTAAAAGGCGTGTCAGCAGCTACCTCATGACTTGCTGGCTCCCTTGCAGGAGGTATAAATGCTGGTTCAGTGCCATGGGCAGTGCACCCAGGCTGCCACAACATACATGGCCCCCTGGGAGTGGGTTGCCTCATGGCTAACAGGACGCCACCCCTTCTGAATGGCCCTGCCTTCAGCATCAGTGCTGCCCCCGCTGCCCAAGTGGGAAATAGAGAAGAAAATAGCTGCGGGGAGTTTGGGAGAAGCTGCCAGGCAAGTCTCTTCCTGCCCAAGGTAGCTTGGTGCAAAGCCGAAGCCCAGGCATCCTTCTGTGCTTCCCAGAGTCAGGAGCCAGGCCCTGGGAGGAGCGGGAGAGAGCAAAGAGGGAATGTGTTGTCTCCGGTCAAGAGAGGCAGTTCCTCCCATGCTTTGCTGATTTGTCGTAGGTGAGATACATGTCTTCGACGGATGCCAAAGTGGAGCAGATGTTTCAGATATTATTGGACCCACAAGAAAAAGGCACTGAGAAAAAGCAAAAGGTATGGAACCGTGTGAGTGGGAGCTGAACTCCCCCAGTGTTGCCCATCCGTCCCTGTGTGCTGATGTTGGCCCTGGGAGCCCCTGCTGGCCTGGCCTGCTGCACGTCGCTCCTTAGATCGGGCAGCTGGGTTCACAGAGCCTGGGTGGGAGCTCAGAGGGCCTGGGGCCTAAGTGTGAGCCAGGGAGAGGGAACCAGTGTTCCCGAAGCACCTTGTTGATGCTTAGGTCCTGTGCTAGGAGTTGGGTGTACAGAGGTGACTGAGGCACTGTTTCTGCCCTTCAGGCTTTGCCAGGGACTCAGGACTCCATTTATTCTAACTCTCAATGCCAAGAGCAAGCTCTTTTTTCTACTTACAGAAGAGGAAGATGAAGTTCACCGAGGTTAAGTTTATGGCCAAGGTCACTCAGCTGCTAAGTGGAAGCAGTGAGGTCCAGAGCTCAGGGCGTCTACTCGCCCTACCCCGTGCCGTGTACAGTGTTCACATTATGTGCACTTCCTTTGACGCAGGCGTCTCAGAACCTGGTGGTGCTGGCCCGGGAGGATGCTGGAGCTGAGAAGATCTTCCGGAGCAACGGGGTTCAGCTTTTGCAGCGCCTGCTGGACACGGGAGAGCCCGACCTGATGCTGGCGGCCCTGCGCACACTAGTCGGCATTTGCTCTGAACACCAGTCACGGGTGTGTGGGGCGAAGGGTCTGTCCATCCACTCTTGGCAAAATATAAGGAGATATTTAACGAGAGGCAAAATTAAAATGACACAAGAAGACCAACATGATTTGGGACAAAGTGCGGCCAAGAAAGAGCAAAAGCAGCCCACTGACACCCTGAGCACTTTTCTTTTTTCATGTGTTTTATTTTTGGCTGCGTTGGGTCTTTGTTGCTGTGCACGGGCTTTCCCTAGGTGCGGCGAGCAGGGGCTACTCTTCGTTGCGGTGCGCGGGCTTCTTATTGTGGTGGCTTCTCTTGTTGCGGAGCACGGGCTCTAGGCGCGCGGGCTTCAGTAGTTGTGGCTTGTGGGCTTCAGAGCACAGTCTCAGTAGTTGTGACGCGGGCTTAACTGCTCTGTGGCATGTGGGATATTCCCGAACCAGGGAACTCTCCCGCAGCAGATCGCAGAGACACCTGGTCATTGATCCCCTCATTGTCCGTGTGGTAAAAGCAAGCTGCATGCGAAGAACAGGGCACCTGTCCTTCCCTCACCATCAAGCTGACATTTCCCTTGGACAAGGGTCCTCACGGTGCTTGATGTGGTCAGTGATGTGACCCACAGCATCTTTACCATCGAGACCAGATATGTAGGGCAGGACCCTGAGATGGTTCTCAGTGTAGACTGTGGGTGTCCTGCACAGACAGTTCAGCAAGTACAGCCCTGCCCCAGGCCGGTGTCACAAAGTCCATGCTCTGGCTCTTGCCTGAACTGACTGGACCTAGGGAACAGGGACTTGACCCTTGGTTGCTTTTAGAGGAGCCCACAGTTCCTAGATTAGGGGTGGAAATGTGAAACATTCTATGAACACTTCAGGCCAAGATCGGGCTCTATTTCTGCGTCTCCCAGGACTAGGAACGGGAAAGCCACGTGAATTCCGCCTGCCTCCTCCAGCCTTCCTGCCCATCCCTGTTGTGAATGAGGATGGACCCAAGTAGACCTTCAGGGTTTTTCCAGCTCAGAAATGGGCGCAGAGGCCTTGTGGTTCGTTCCATGTTTGTCCACATCCCCAGGATGTAGACAGAACCTCAGGGTTGGTATCAGGGAGGAATGAGGTGTCCCTGGGCCGGGTAGTCAGGTAGCTTTGTCCAGGCTATGTTTCTCCTTCCTGGGGAGACACAAACCAAAGCAGCTGCCTTCAGAGCTACAGTATTCCTTGTCTTCTCTGATTGGAGCCGAGGAGAGAGAGAGTGTGGCAGTCCCCTGGAATGATTCTTTAGGAAGCCCTTCCAACAAGATAATCCTGGCATTGCCCTGGCCTCACCCTCAGCAGGCCCACTTTGCTTTCACGGGAGCTGCTCTTTCACCCACATGTTTTCTCCCCTCTGGCCACCCTCTCTGACCCCCAGTTAGGGATCTCCACGGCTGCCCTTCACCAACTGGAAGCTCTGCCCACTTCTCTCCCACCCAGACAGTGGCGACCCTGAGCGTGCTGGGAACTCGGAGGGTGGTCTCCATCCTCGGCGTGGAAAACCAGGCCGTGTCCCTGGCTGCCTGCCACCTGTTGCAGGTTATGTTTGATGCCCTCAAGGAAGGCGTCAAGAAGGGCTTCCGTGGCAAAGAAGGCGCCATCATCGTGGGTGAGTGGAAGCAAGTCTGTGTCCTGTGGGTGTGGCTCTCGTGGGGAGGAAGGGGCTGAGCCAGCCAGGCCAGCTGCAGCCGCAGGGTGTTCAGGAATACAGCTTGTTGACAGTATTTTACTCGAGGTTCTAAGTAGCCAGGGCGCCTCTGGGGAAGGCTGGAAACCAGCGCTCAGGCTGCAGGTCCCCTCTCCCTACCAGGGAAGTTGGGCCTAGGCCACTGGAAAGCCCACTAATGTCTTCTTGTTGCCAGACCCCGCCCGGGAGCTGAAGGTCCTCATCAGTAACCTCTTGGAGCTACTGACTGAGGTGGGGGTCTCGGGCCAAGGCCGAGACAGTGCCCTGACCCTCCTGATTAAAGTGGTGCCCCGGAAGTCTCCTAAGGACCCCAACAACAGCCTCACACTCTGGGTTATCGACCAAGGTAGGTGATAGAGTCTTAAAAAGAGAAAGGGAATTCCCTGGTGGTCCAGCGGTTAGGACTCTGTGCTTTCACTGCTGAGGGCCTGCGTTCGATCCCTGCTCGGGGAACTAAGATCCTGCAAGCCGCTGTGGCATGGCATATAAGTAAATAAATAAATAGGTAGGTAGATAGATAAATAAATACAGAGAGACAGAGAAAGATCAAGTGTGTGTTGCATCTTGCTCGGGTAGCTGGGCCTGCTCGTCTCCAGGAGGGATTGCACCCAGCGTGTGTCTGCACTGAAGTGCATGCGGCCTGCGCTGTACCCTTAGGGAACATTGGACCCTTCAGCCGCGTTCGTGTGCACGTGCACGCACATCGAGCAGGCCCACGAGCAGGTTAACAGGGAGGCCAGGTCAGCTTTCTGTATCTGAAGTTTTTTTCAATGAGTGTGTGTTACTTCTATATGCAGAGAAAAAATTCTTCAAGTTTAATATATAAGTTCATACTGCTCTTTTCTCTTAAAAGATAAATTAGGAAAGGTTGGCAAAGTCCCAGCCTGAGTTCATCTGTTGGGTACTCTTCTTTTCTTGTTATCCCAATTATCCTATGAGGCGTGGATGTTGTTTTCCTCTTCAGTTTTACAGATGAGGAACCTCCAAACCCTACAGCATTCACCCCCATGGGCAGGGCCTGCATGCAGACCTTACTTCTGAGGTCCTTCCCTGACCCCACGCCTGCCCCCAGCCCACCGGCTTCTGTGAGCCTGTCTGCACTCTGACCTCGTGCAAGAGTGGTCCTGCCTTTGCATGCATCTCCCAGGAAACCTCTTCCCTTTGCTTATAGGGGTTGGAACTCATGTTCTGCTGTCTAAATAGGGTATTTTCTCAGGTCTGAAAAAGATTCTGGAGGTGGGGGGCTCCGTGCAGGACCCTCCCGGGGAGCTCACGGTGACAGCAAACAGCCGCATGAGCGCCTCCATTCTCCTCAGCAAGCTCTACGATGACCTGAAGTGTGATGCTGAGAGGGAGAATTTCCACCGACTCTGTGAAAACTACATCAAGTAAGGGAAGCCTCCTATTGCCAGGGTTCCTGCGAAAGTTCTGACTCTTTGGGGAGGGACAGCAGTGAAAGGTTTCCCACAAGGAGAGCAGCCTTGGGGAGGACTAGCAGGGGCCAGACAGGGTGGTCCCAAGGGCCACATCTTGTTCCAGAGTGACCTCCCCAGGGACATTTTTTCTCAGATCAGTTCTCTAGTGCAACAAATGTCCTCAAGCACGTGTTGTTCACTGAGCACTTACTGTGTGTCCGTTCTGAAACGGCAGTGCAGCATGACAGTCCTTAAGGAGTTCACAGCTAGGAGAAGATAAGTCAGGAAATAAGCAGCACAAGTTCAGATCTTAGTACAGGGAAGGAGACAAACAGGGTGGTGTGAGTGAGAGTGACCTACATTAGGTGGCATGTCATCAGGGGAGGCTCGAATGAAAGCCTCGATAAAGAATGCCAGCGACTGCCATCCAGAGGATATCTTAGTCTTCCCATTGGCAGCTTTTCTTTTCTTTTTCTTCTTCTTTTTTTTTTTTGGCTGCACCGCGCGGCTTATGGAATCTTAGTTCCCCGACCAGGGATCAAACCCAGGCCCCCGGCAGTGAAAGCCCAGAATCCTAACCACTGGACCACCAGGGAATTCGGCAGCATTTCTTGCTGTTGCTGCCCAAGTAACTGCAGACACCCGGCCAGTGGAGGGGAAGGGAGGGAAGGAGAGTCCCCTTATGCTGGCTTTGATGTGACAGCTGCCACCCTGTACCCCTCAGGAGCTGGTTTGAGGGCCAAGGGCTGGCTGGGAAGCTGCGGGCCCTCCAGACGGTGTCCTGCCTCCTGCAGGGCCCGTGTGACGCTGGCAACCGGGCCCTGGAGCTGAATGGCGTCATGGAGAGTGTGATCGCTCTGTGTGCCTCGGAGCAGGAGGAGGAGCAGCTGGTGGCCGTGGAGGCCCTGATCCACGCGGCCGGCAAGGCCAAGCGGGCCTCGTTTATCACGGCCAACGGCGTCTCACTGCTGAAGGACCTGTACAGGCGCGGCGAGAAGGACAGCATCCGCATCCGGGCGCTGGTGGTGAGATGGGCGGGCCTGGGCTGGGCAAGCAGGCAGCCAGGCAGGGGCCCCGGGCTGGCTGGTGTCTCAGGGTGCAACCCCAGCACACGCTGGGTGACGGTATGGGACGTGCAGGGCGTGCAGGGCCTTGTTGAGGCCGGAGGCAGGGGCCCTGGCTCCTGCTACAACAGGGCTCATAGTCGGGTCAGGGAGATGAGCCTCGTACAGAGAGGACACCTGAGAATGCAGGGCGGCCCGGGCTGGCCACTGTGGGCAGTGTGAGCGGCTCCAGGAGGAGACGGTGGAGGACACGCTGGGCAGGCGGGTCAGAGGGCTGTGTGGACAGGCTGGGCCGGCAGGCGGCCCCAGGAGTGGGTGGTGTGGGGACCACCTGGCCTCCCTGAGCCTGTTGCAGCCCTGCACCTTGAGGAAGCTGGTCCTCCTCCTTGGAGCACTTAGTCCTGGGTTTCTCCATTCCGTGAGGATCCTGGCCTGGGCTGAGGTACCCGTCTTCTCCCCACATGGATCTTAGCTCCATCTGTAAAGAGCTTCCTTTTATGACATGGAAAGGAACAGCACATCCCAGTGCAGATCGGGAGGGGTTGGGGCCCAGGCCAGCACGGTGGTCAATATGTCAGTCTCTACCAGATGCCATGTCACGTGGCCACCCCACTAGGTGATTTTGCTGCCCGGTGTTCCAGGTGGTAACCTGGTATGGCGGTGTGCATGGCCTCCAGAGAACCTGGCAGAGTGCCCGGGGGGGGAGCCCACGCCAGCTGTGGAGGAACCCTGCTCTGCCTCCGTGCCTCGGCCAACAGCTGGTTCTCGCCTCTTCCACCAGGGACTCTGTAAGCTCGGCTCGGCTGGAGGGACCGACTTTAGCATGAAGCAGTTTGCTGAAGGTTCCACGCTCAAACTGGCCAAGCAGTGTCGAAAGTGAGTCATTTAGCACCTGTCAGCCAGACCTCAAAAGAGGAGGGTGGGGCCTCCTCACTGCCCTGTCCTCCCCCAGGCAGACCCTCCTGCGCTGCTGCGTGAACTACTTCTGTCTGTGGCGGGGATGCCCCAGCCCCTGGCTTTTCCCCCTTGGTCCTGGTGTGCCCCTCCTGTCCCCCCACTTTTCTAATGGGCATCCGTGCCGTGCATGCCCCCAGGTGGCTGTGCAATGACCAGATCGATGCGGGCACTCGGCGCTGGGCGGTGGAGGGTCTGGCCTACCTTACCTTCGATGCCGACGTGAAGGAGGAGTTTGTGGAGGATGAGGCTGCGCTGAAGGCTCTGTTCCAGCTCAGCAAGGTAGCTCCATGGGTTCCTGCAGTCGTCCGGGGACACTGTCTAGGATTAGAGCTTATGGGGCTTTCTTGGCAGGTCTTGGCCAATGGCTTTTGTGACCCCATAGAGGCGGGGCTGGTAGCCCGAGTGGCTGCTCTGTGTGGCCTGGGCATACTGGCCTGCACCAGCAGGGTCGGAAAGGACGATCCCTTAGGAGGAGTTGGGGTGGTCAAGTGTGTGAGCTCCCTAAGTCTGGGGCCACCCTGGGGCCTGGGCGTTCCCAGAGTCATCCTGGTGCCCGCGTGGTCCAGCCAAGGGTAGAACTGGGAGCCTGGGCAGCGCTTATCCTGGTGCTGCTCTTCCCCCCGGGATGGCTGCTGATGGCCCCTCTGCCCCCGGCAGTCCGAGGAGAGGTCGGTGCTCTTTGCGGTGGCCTCGGTGCTGGTGAACTGCACCAATAGCTACGACTGCGAGGAGCCGGACCCCAAGATGGTGGAGCTGGCCAAGTATGCCAAGCAGCACGTGCCCGAGCAGCACCCCAAGGTGAGGGGGCTGCTAGGAGGGGCTTGGGGGCCTCCGTGTCATTGGGGCCAGTTGACCCGAGACATCCACAGCAGATGAGCCTTCTGTTTAAGCGGGTTTCTTTCCCTTTGTTTTCGTGTTCATCAATTTGTGCCGTGAGGAAGGTTCCCCTTTCCCTGCCTAATCAGCCGAGGCCCCTGTGCTCAGCTGCCTCCTCCCCCAGGACAAACCGAGTTTCGTGCGGGCTCGGGTTAAGAAGCTGCTGGCCGCTGGTGTGGTGTCGGCCATGACGTGCATGGTGAAGACCGAGAGCCCTGTGCTGACCAGTTCCTGCAGGGAGCTGCTCTCCAGGTGAGCCTGCCCCAGCTACACCAGACCTGCTGCAGCCCGTCAGCCTCCAGGCTGCTGATGGAACTACAGCGGGAGCAGGTCCTGGTGCCATGGGCCCCTAGGAGCAGGGGGCCACCCACATGGCGCCCTTCCTTTGCTGAGCCCAGGAGTGGAGGGTCTGCCTGTCAGAGCCCGAGCCTGCCCGTCCAGCACAGCCTTCTCCCCACAGGGTCTTCCTGGCTTTGGTGGAGGAGTTCGAGGACCGCGGCACCGTGGTTGCTCAGGGAGGGGGCAAGGTAAGCGGGCTTACAGACTCCTTCCCGATGGCGTATAAAACATCACTGAATGGGGCTTCCCTGGTGGCGCAGTGGTTGAGAGTCCGCCTGCTGATGCAGGGGACACGGGTTCGTGCCCCGGTCCGGGAAGATCCCACATGCCGCGGAGCGGCTGGACCCGTGAGCCATGGCCGC
>NC_041224.1:43129096-43144933 GCF_002837175.3 Physeter macrocephalus
CCGCCTGCTGATGCAGGGGACACGGGTTCGTGCCCCGGTCCGGGAAGATCCCACATGCCGCGGAGCGGCTGGACCCGTGAGCCATGGCCGCTGAGCCTGCACGTCCGGAGCCTGTGCTCCGCAATGGGAGAGGCCACAACAGTGAGAGGCCAGCGTACCACAAAAAAAACATCACTGAGTGGCTGCTACACCAGAGATCAGTGTCGGGTGTGGGACGGAGAAGTATTATTAGCGACCAGCAGGAATGTGTTCCTGCTGAGTGAGAGATGCTGGGGGGGCGCGGGGGGAGGCTCTTTAGAGCCCCGGACTTTGTGCCTATTAGGGTCCTGAGCTCTCCTCCTTTCCCTTGTGTCATTGCCCTCCATGGCTCTGGTGCCGGGCACAATCCACGTCTGTCCCTTAATAGTTGTTTCAGGAAGTGTTTGGGTAGCTTACTGGGAGGCCTCAGAGAGATGAGAGGGTGGGAGTGGGAGTATCATTGTCAAGCCTGGGGAGAGAATGGCGGGGAAAGGTGAGGGCAGCACAGTCAGGGCCTCAGAGCCTCGTGGTTTGGGCCTTATGTTCCCGGGCACATCTTGGACACTGATGGGCTTGTCCCTACAGGCTCTGCTCCCGCTGGCCCTGGAAGGCACTGACGTGGGGCAGACGAAGGCAGCCCAGGCTCTTGCCAAGCTCACCATCACCTCCAACCCAGAGATGACCTTTCCTGGCGAGCGGGTGCGTGTCTTTCTGCCCCAGCACTGGCCTGTCCTCCACCCCCTCACAGGGCCCTTATGGCCTTTGACCCGGGCTGCAGCTCCTCCTTGGAGAAGTGTCAGCTTTGCTGAGCCCCGGGGGTGGGAAGGGCAGCCTTCTTTTGGGGGCTGGACTCCCTCCCATCTGCAGGGCCGGTGGGGTTGGGGGAGCTGGGGTGCGTAGCCCTGACAGGTGGGTGTGTATCGCAGATCTACGAGGTGGTCCGGCCCCTCGTCTCCCTCTTGCACCTCAACTGCTCCGGCCTGCAGAACTTTGAGGCGCTCATGGCTCTAACGAACCTGGCAGGGATCAGCGAGAGGCTCCGGTAAGGTCCCTTGGGATGTGGGGCCTGGGCAGGGCATCATGGTTTGGACCATCCCCAGGAAAGCGCTTTACAGCGTGGAAAGCACTCCCCAGTCACTCACTTATTTGCTTCTCACGGTGACTCCTCTGCATCTTACAGTGGAGGAGACAGGCCAAGAGGCGTGACTTGTGCAGTGTCCCGTGAGATAGCAAGGGACTGGACAATGGCAGCGCAGGCCCTGGAGTCAGGCTGCCTGGGTTCAAATCCTGGGTTCACTGTTTATTGGTGTATAGCCTCACAAGTAACTTAACCCCTCTGTGCCTCAGTTTCCCCCTCTGTGAAATGGGATGGCTACAGTACCTAGCTCGTGGAGGAGCAGCGAGGAGGATTAAATGAGAAAATATGTGTAAAAGCATTTACTACATAGGTGCCTGGCTCCTGGCAATGTGCCCAAGCAGTACAGATTAGCTATTACTGCTGATTGTGACCTTGGGCCACTCAGTCTCAGTCTCCTCTTCTGCAAGATAGTACTGATAATCACACCTGCGCCTTCACTGTAGGGCTGTGGCGAGGATTAAGTAAGGTAGTCCGAGTGCTGGGTCAGGGTGAGGGCTCGGATGTTAGGTGTTAGCATCGCCATCATCACCACCCGGGTCTCCTAACTCCTACTTTAGAGCATTTCCCAAGGTCCCATGCTATTTCCTAGGCCCGGTTAGAAGGCTGGAAACCACTGCCTGGTGATTTCATCCCCGGTGCAGGGGGGGTCTTTGGATATTGCCCAGGGAAATCCTTTGCCCCGGGTTTGATTGTGTGGGGAAACGGGTGGGGGTGATGGATGCCAACGCTCTGGTGATGCCGACCCTCCACCCTTGGCCCCACAGGCAGAAGATCCTGAAGGAGAGGGCTGTGCCCATGATTGAGGGCTACATGTTTGAGGAGCATGAGATGATCCGCCGGGCAGCCACCGAGTGCATGTGTAACTTGGCCATGAGCAAGGAGGTGAGGGTTGGTCCAGGAGGCGGTCACGGCAGGCAGGCACGCAGAAGTACCTGTCCCTGGCTGGGCTTTGCCCCAGCTGACCTGGTGCACTCCCCGCTTCCGGCCACAGGTGCAGGATCTCTTTGAAGCCACGGGCAGTGACCGGCTGAAGCTGCTGGTGCTGTACAGTGGAGAGGACGATGAGCTGCTACGGCGGGCGGCTGCCGGGGGCCTGGCCATGCTCACCTCCACGCGGCCCTCGCTCTGCAGCCGCATCCCCCAAGTGGTCAGTGCCCCTTCTTGGTGGGGCAGGGGAGGTGGGCCAGGAACCCCCAGCCAGGGTGTGTGAGTGAGTGCCCTGCCAGGGTTCCCTGCTGCTCGGTGGTCACGCTGCCCTGTTTCCTGCAGACCACACACTGGCTGGAGATCCTGCAGGCCCTGCTTCTGAGCCCCAACCAGGAGCTACAGCACCGGGGTGCTGTGGTGGTGTTGAACATGGTGGAGGCCTCGAGCGAGATTGCCAGCACCCTGATGGAGAGCGAGATGCTGGAGATCCTGTCAGTGCTGGCTAAGGGCAAGGAGAGCCCCGTCATGAGGGCTGCCGCCGCTTGTCTGGGGAAAGCAGTGGAATATGGGCTTATCAGACCCAGCCAGGATGGAAAGTGAGGACCTGCCTCTCACACACGCTACCTATCACAGCACAGGGAGCGAGGACAGACATGGCTTTGGCTGGTGGGTGCTGGGGTGTCTCCTGCCCAGCTGCCCTTTGATGTCCTCTGTTCTGAATCAGGGGCCACGTTCACAGCCCTGCTCTGCCAGCACTGCTGCCAGCCTCACGCAGCAGGGAACTTTTCCTGTACTACTTAGACAGCTGGGAATGGGGAAGGCGCGTCCTAACTCAGCCTGTGGATTTCCTGCACTGGGAAGGACCCAGCAAGCAGCCTCACCAGCTGTGAGTCTCACCTAAGCCTGCTGGCAGTACCACCCCTCATCCTCTAATAAAAGTGTGTGGAACTCAAATATGTGCCCAGTCAGTGGGCAGGGAGGGCTGACTGGGGGCCAGAGCGTGGAGCAGGAGCTGGGCATGGCTGAGCATGTGTGGGCAGCTTTTCAGCAGCACAGCCACCTCTGTGGAAGGAATCCAATGAATGCCCACCCCAGGGCCCGCTGAATTGCCTCTTAATCCTTGTAGAGGGCCAAAGGGTAAACATAAGCAAATCAATAAAGTATCCAGTCGCATGGAAACACATGCATTAGGCTTTTCAATACTTCTGCCTTTATTTATTTATGGCTGCTTTTGGGTCTCCCTTGCTGTGTAGGCTTTCTCTAGTTGCAGTGAACGGGGGCTAACGGGGGCTACTCTTCGTTGCGGTGCGCAGGCTCCTCATTGTGGTGGCTTTTCTTGTGTCGGAGCACAGGCTCCAGGCACGCGGGCTCAGTAGTTGTGACTCGGGGGTTCTAGAGCGCAGGCTCAGTAGTTGTGGCGCACGGGCTTAGTTGCTCCGCCGCATGTGGGATTTTCCTGGACCAGGGCTTGAACCCGTGTCCCCTGCATTGGCAGGTGGATTCTCAACCACTGTGCCACCAGGGAAGCCCACTTCTGCCTTTGTATTGAGAGTTTTCAGTGACCTTCAGTCGGGCAGAGCTCGGGATCCGGGGGTGGGAAAGCCCTGAGGGAAGCTCCAGTAGCTGAGCGGGGTTGGAGCTAAGCTTGGACCGCTGCGGGCATCCCCACCTGCCTGGGCGGGTGGTCCCTGAGAGCCTGCTTCCGCTCTCTGCAGAGCGGACTAAGCCCATCTTGACTCTCATTGGCTTAACGGAGGTAAGTGACAGATCCCGAGCCAATGGAAAGTAAAAGCTGCTCAGCACCCGCCTAATTCGGGTGCTGCTTCTAGGGCCTCAGACCCGCGCGTGTCCAGTAGCGAGCTGCCGCCATCCCAGACTGAGAGGACTGACAGGCGGTGCCCGTCACTGGGGTCGCTTGTCGCCAACCCCTTAGTTCTTTCTGATCGTCCCCCAAGTGTTTCTAATACTGACTCCGCGGCCCCGCGCGTGCCTGCGGAGGACGGGACCATCTGGCTCAAGGAGCCCACGCCCACCGAAGGTTTCGCCCACTCCTCGCCGGAGGCCGCAGCGGCGAGCGTAGGCCTTGGGACCGGTTTGATCGAGCTAGGACTGGACAGGCCGCGGCGGGGATCGCCCGAACCGAGGTGAGCTTGTCCCAAGGCTGTCCTCCCCGCGCGGTGACGTCACCCTTCTTTCTGGTGATTGGCCCCGGGGAGGCGGCGGCAGCCAATGGGCGCCTCGCTCAGGGCGCGGCTCTTCAAACCTTTCCTTCCTGCGGCTGCCAGCCAGGTCCTGGGCTGGCTGGTGACTCGTTCCTGGGTGGCCGCCCTGCGCCCCGGCCTTTCCTCCTCCCTCAGGACTGCCCATCGGAAGGAGCTGCCTGAGCGGGTGGAGGACACAGGGTCAAGATCAAGGTCAGAAGCCTCCTAGGGCTGGGATTTGACCCGGAAGGGGTAGAAGCCTAGGCCCGGGTCAAGGAGAGACCCAGGACCTGACTTCACAGGCTTGAAAATGCCATTGAAATTCTGATGAAGCCGAACATGCTGTACGGAAAAAGTGGCCTTACTGTGCCACTCGACTGTGCGTCTGTCTCCCCATTTATGCGTGGGCTCCTTGGAAGTAGACAATGACTTCTTCTCCTTCTCAATGACTTAGAGTAAGGGATCAATAAATGCATGTGGGACGAATAAATGGCTAGATAAGGTCCAGTTGAAATTGTTTATATAGGTCCCTGAAAATCCAGTGGTCATTTTTATCAATTCTAAGTACTGGACTTAATAAGCTGATACCGTGTGCTTACCATGGTAGGTGCCAGCACTTGAACCCTTTATTTGCATCTGTTCCAAACAATTCTACAAGGTAGGTACAAACATCACCTCCCCTACTCCCCAGCTTTGTGAAACTGAAGAAATTGAATTGGATTGAGAGAGCTTAAGTAAATTGGCTGAGGACACAGGCACTGGTAGCTGCAGGGGCAAACATGTGAACCCTGGAACTGGTCCTAACCCGTACAGGGCATTGTCTCTCAAATGCTCTGCCTTCCACTGGTGGGAAGAGCACTGTATGTGGAAATGATGGGCCTTGAGTTCAGCCTTCTGCCCCTCTCGGTCCTAAGCTATGTGATTATGTAAGGGTTACTTTCTCTGGGAGTCTCCGCTGTCAAATGGGGGCAATTCTAGTTCCCAACATTACATGGGATAATGTGCCTGGCATTGGGAATTTGGAGGGGGAGGGACTCAGATCCTACTCCAACGCCTAAGAGAGAAGCCATTTAAATACCTCGTGCCCACTTTGTGGGACAGCGAACTTGCTTGAGTCAAAAGGGAAGGCAGGGAAAGTGCCCCACTCTAGACAGCTCAGAATCTTTCTAAATCTGGCAGGACTTTAGCCAAGGCTCCCGCTCAGCGAATGTTGGTGGAATGCACATCGTCTGCCTCTGTGGTTAGGAGGATGGCATTTCCCCCATTTTACAGGTGAGGCAGCTTCAGTGTACCGCAAGGGCTCATCTAGAAGTATCTCTTCGAGTTCTAGCCTTAATCCGCCGTCCCGCCGGCCGCCCCAGCCAGGTCGCAGCCAGCAGAGGGCGCTGCCGGGCATGGCAGAGGAGCGTCGCGGGGCCTGGTTCGGCTTCGGTTTCTGCGGCTTCGGGCAGGCGCTGGGCTCCGGGCGCGGGCGCCAGGTACACAGCCCCGAGCCTCTGAGGGCGCCGGGCGCGGGCCTCGATGTCTGCCGCGTGAGCGCGAGCTGGAGCTACACCGCCTTCGTGACCCGTGAGCGCCTCCTTCCGGCCCCATCCCGACCCCAGCCCCGGGTGCGTGTTCCGCCCCCTCCCCAGCCAGTTCTCCCCCCCCCGCAGGTGGAGGCGGTCAGGTGGAGCTGTCTGGCTTCACGGTCGGAGCGGCGGGCGGCTGCAGGGACGCGTGGGCGTCGGAGGAGCTCCTGGTGGTGCTGCGCACGGGGCCGGGACCCGGGGCCGGGACGGAGCTGCAGGCCTGGGCGCCCGGTTCGGCGCTGCGCGGGGAGCCCCTCTGGGCCCAGACCGTGCCTGAGGCCGAGCGGGAAGACGGACCGGGCGGCGATGAGACCCAGGCTGGGCCGCTGCCGCTGCTGCCCTGCGCTCGCGCCTACGTGAGCCCGCGGCCGCCCTTCTACCGGCCTCTGGCCCCGACACTGCGGGCGCGCCGGCTGGAGCTGGGCGCTGAGCACGCGTTGCTGCTGGACGCGGCGGGCCAGGTGTTCTCCTGGGGCGGGGGCAGGTGAGGTGGGCCGGCTGGGCTTTTGCGGCGATGACGGGGCGTGGGGGGGTGCGGGTAAATGTGGCTCGGAGTGGGAGGTGAGCATACAGGGGGCAGGAGAGAGCGATTGGGGAGGGAAGGGGAGGGAGACCCCTTGGTGTGACTGTAGTTGACTAGGGTCTCCCTTGCTCAGGCACGGACAGCTGGGCCACGGGACTCTGGAGGCAGAGCCGGAGCCGAGGCTGCTGCAGGCGCTGCAGGGCCTAACCATGGCTGAGGTGGCCGCAGGTGGCTGGCACTCTCTGTGTGTGAGTGGTGAGTGACCTAGTGCTTTTCCAAAACCGGCTCAAGGTCTCGTAGCCTCCAAACCTTCCTCCTTCTCTCGCAGATTGATGGGTGCCCTAGCCGGGCCTCCTCCCAAGCTCCTCCCACATCAGCCAGCCCAGTCATTCATGACTCCCTAACGCCTCTCAGATTCAGCCCCTCTGCCGCCACCATCACCCACTCGCACCCGGACTGTTACAATTGTTTCCTGTCTTCTGTTACTGGTCTCACTACCCCTCCCCTCCGTCTGCCTCCAGCCAGGGCTGTCTTTCTAAAATACTCCCTAAGGGAGAATGAAGGGGTGAGGGGCAACCGAGCTAAGGAGAAAAAAAAGGCAGCAGTTGCCCAGGTGGCTGTGATGTGTGGCACACAGTGGACACTTGGATGCCCATCGGGAGGATGATGATGGTGAGTGTGAGCTGTGGCGGTGTCATGGCTGGTGACCCAGGACCAGAATGAGGAGTTTCACTTGAGATTGTGTTCACCACTCTGGCAGGTGATCCAGGTGCAGCTGATTTCTAGGCTGTTGGGTGCGGCTGGGAGCGAATGATCTTTGCAAGGATCTGCATTTGGGGCTCTGGCCGCCACTTATATCGTTACCGACCAGGTCCTGATGCGCAGCAAGCCAGACGCTGAGATGCCAAGGTTTACAGCCAGGAAACAGTTTGTTCACAAGGCAGCCAAGTGAGGAAATGGGAGAATAATAAGTCTCAGATCTGCCTCCCTGAAGGGAGTTGGGGTATTTATGGGATAAGCAGGGTGGTCTTAGGCGTGGGGAAAGGTGCTTGGAGGTAGGGAAGAAGGTGAGGTAATCAGTGTTCTAAGCAGGCATATCTGGGTCACATGCTTCTGCATATTCAAAATGGAGGCGCTTTGGGAATTCCCTGGTGGTCCAGTGGTTAGGACTCGGCGCTTTCACTTCAGGGGCCCTGGTTCAGTCCCTGGTTGGGGACCTAAGATCCCACAAGCCGCGCAGTGTGGCCAAAAAAAAAAAGTGGAGGCGCTTAGCATGATCTGAGGGTGGAGTTTTCCAGCCCTCTGACATCAAAAGGCCATCCACTGGACATCTGCACAGGCCCAGTTTTAGGGTCAGTGGCCCCAACTAGTCCCCAGCTGGCTTTCACTGGGCAGGAGCTGACTCCAAGTCCCTGTGAAACAGCTGAGTTGCATGAAGCTGGGAAGGTATGCAATTAAAGAGAAAAAAAAGAAAAATAACAAAAGTGAACTTAATCAATGAAGGCACTTAACAAGCAAAGGGGTTTTAACAGGCTGTTCTCTCATCTGTTGTTCTGTAAGTTAAAGAATTTCTATTAGTTATCAGCTTCTGTTAACTCTATGGGGCGTGGTTTCACCAGGGGTCTTTAAAAACTACCTATGCCTGTACTGTCCCGTCCATGTTCACATGTAATGGGCCTGGGTCGGCAGCCAGGCTTGAGAACGACTGGGCTGGAGGGAAGAGAAGAGAGGGCTGGAAGGTGAGCCCAATGGAAGTCTCGCACTGAGGTCCAAAAGGCGTTTGAGGCCTTGGTGTCACGTGGTTGGAGCACGGATGCTTCAGACCAGACCTCCCAGGTTCAAATCATCACCCTGCCCGTCGTGATCTTGGGCAGAGCACCTAACCTCTCTGTGCCTCAAGTTTTCTCTTGAATAAAATGGGGATATTGTACTTAAAACTGGCACAGAATAAGCACTTGATAAAAATTAGCCACTGCTGTTAGTGAATTTTTAGCATAGGGCTGTTGCTCCAATCAACTAACTCCAGTGCTGTGAGAGCTTCCAGAGGCCTTCGGGGGAGGGGGAGGGTGCAGTGGGTAAAGGGGGTTGGCTGGATGGTGACAGATGAAAACTAACCTCTTGGTGATAAGCACACTGTAGTGCATACAGAAGTCAAAATATAATGCTGTACACATGAAACTTATATAATGTTATAAACCAATACCACCTCAGTTAAAACAACAGTTTTTTAAAAGGCCTTCAGCAGGACTGGTGGCAGGTAGGGCTGACGAAAGGGGCCTGGGCTCAGTGGATGTGAAAAAAAGACCACTGGGGAACTTCCAGGGCCACATTTCCAAACTGCACGCGGGGGGAGTGGGGGGTGCAATTTAACAAAAAAGGAAAAAGTGAAAGTGGAGAGGAAGAGCCAGCAAGAGACTTCCTTTAAGAATAGGGTGACCTGAAGGCACTTAAGGGGGAAGGGGCCCTGTTGAGACAAGGAAGCTGCTGGGGCCTGAGGGAAGCACTTTGCCTGGAGTGCTGACTTGGGCAGGGCAGGCAGGAGTTGTCTCTAGGGAGCTAGTGGGGTGTAGTGGAGTCTGGATGGATGCACATGCTTAGGAGGTGGAGGGGGCGATCACAGTCTGTTAATGGGGCCCCTTTATCTCTCTTTCAGAGGCTGGGGATATTTATATCTGGGGCTGGAATGAATCAGGGCAGCTGGCCCTGCCCACCAAGAGCCTGGCAGAGGATGGAAAGACAACCGCAGAAGGTGAGAGTCAATTCTTTTTTTTGATATATTTTATTGAAGCATAGTTGATTTATGTTGTGTTAATTTCTGCTGTATGGCAGAATGATTCAGTTATACATATATATATATACATATTCTTTTCCATTATGGTTTATCACAGCATATTGAATACAGTTCCCTGTGCTACATAGTAGGACGTTGTTGTTTATCCATTCTATATATAATAGTTGACATCTGCTAATCCCAAACTCCCAATCCATCCCTCCCCCACCCCCCTCCTCCTTGGCAACCACAAGTCTGTTGGTGAGGGTCAATTCTTGATTTCCACATGTTTCTGTCATTCCTGACTCCTGGCCATATTGCTGGCCTGAGAGCTACAGTGCTCAAAAGGGTATGTGACATCCTTGGGACCCCAGGACACAATGAAGGACTCTGAGCCCCTTATGAGAGGGAGCATGGCAAGGCTGATGCCAGTGTCAGCACTACATGCCCCACAAACCTGTCAACTCCAGCACTTCCCAGGAAATGTGGGGTTGGGAGTGATGGCTTTGGAGCTAGAGCAAGTGTGTCAGCTGTTGTAGTGAGTGAGTCAGTATATGAATGAGGTTTAGATCAGTGCTCAGTGAGTGTTCAGCATCATTATCATCATCACTCTTATTACTTCTCTGAAGCCTCAGGACTGAATGAAGATGGTTCTGAAGTGAAGAGAGTAGCCGGGGGTGAGGATGGAGCCCCCGCCCCCTTCATAGCTGTCCAGCCCTTCCCAGCTTTATTGGACCTCCCCCTGGGCTCAGATGCAGTCAAGGCCAGCTGTGGATCCCGGCACACAGCGGTGGTGACAAGTGAGTGGGGCTGGGTAGGCTGGTTCACGATGGAGTGGGAGGTCCCTCCACCCTGCTCTCTAGCTGGTGGCTGCAGAAAAGGGTGTGGTCACCTAAAAAACTACCATTTTAATTAAGCATCTTTGACATGTACTGAGTAGCTGCCCCACTCAGTTCACTCCCACGGGGCTTTAACAGTGGCTCGCCAGCCTGTCAGGCCCCGAAGGTTCTTCCTTCTGGAGGGAGGCTAGTGTTGCCAGCCTTTTATCTGACAGCACGGCTGTCCTAAACTCAGCAGCTGTGAGTTGCAGGCCAATTAGTCTGCATATAGGGAGGTGAACTTTTTCAGTTTGGATCCTTTATCACCCCAAATGTGACTAGACAGTTGTTAAAAAGAGAGAGAGGATATGTTTTGCTATGCCAAGTAAGTCTCATGGTGACCATAACATGCTGGCAGGCCGAGCTGGACAAATGCCTAGTCAAAGAGCAGTGGTGTCAGCCCCTTACTGTCCTTTTGCTGTCCTTTGGTTGCAGGAACGGGGGAGCTCTACACCTGGGGCTGGGGTAAGTAAAAGGTTTGCTTTTGTTATGCTTAAACCAGGGGGAGGAAAGACCTGGGAGTAGAGGGCAGGTGACAACAGCCATGCAGAGAAGTGGAAGCAGGGGCCTCGGCCTGACAATTGGGACTGAAAAGCTGTCTACTCCCTTTTCTGGAACAGATCTAGGCACACTCAGAGGGGCAGAGACCAGACAAGAGAGAAATAGGACAACATGTCAGTATTTCCCATCTACCTTTCTGAAAAAGTATTTGTCTTAAAGGAATATTTAGCCAGCAGTCATGAAACATCTTTTGGTCTGGCACTGGGTAGAGAAAAAGATAAAATAAAAATCTCTGCTCTGAACATCTGAGCTTAGGAGTGGGGAGCCTGGAGGAGCATCTTGCCTCTTGGGGACCTGTGGAATTGCCTGGTCCTGGAGGCTCTGTGGTGCTGGTCTCCTGAATTCACGGAGCAGACACCAGCAGAGGGGTGGCTTAAGCCCAGCACTTGAGTCAATGGGCTGTTTTTCCTTCCCGGAGGGGAAAAGCCACAAGGCCCAGTGGAGAGGATGGCAAAGCAGCTCATTTCACTTTAGGTAAATATGGACAGCTTGGCCACAAAGACACGACCAGCTTGGATCGGCCCTGCCGTGTGAAGTACTTTGTAGATAAGCAACTCCAAGTAAGGACCGTGAGCTGTGGGCCCTGGAACACCTACGTGTATGCTGTGGAAAAAGAGAAGAGCTGACATGTATAGATAAGGGCATAAAATAAATGTAGAGTGAAAAATTATGAAGCTAACACTTGTGAAACTCCCCCCAGGTCAAGGAAAACCATTGCCAGCACCCCAGAGGCCCCACATTTGGCCTTCCGTATCACAGCCCTCTTGCTCCACCTTAGAGCAGGCAGCATCCTCAACTTTGTCTTCACATTAGGAACACCTGGAGGGAACTCCCTGGTGGTCCAGTGGTTAGGACTCTGTGCTTTCACTACCTAGGGCGCGGGTTCAATCCCCGGTCTGGGAACTAAGATCACACAAGCCCGTGGCACAGCGTGGCCCCAAAAAAAAAAAAAAAAAAAAAAGGAAAAGAAAGAAACACCTGGAGATTTGAAACTGGATGCCTAAGGCCAGCATCGCAGACACAATGAAATCAGAACTTAGGGGTGCGGAACCTAGATGTGGGTAGATTTTTTAGGCTGCCCCACCCCCGGTGATTTGGAGGTAGTGCTAAGATTGGGAACCACTAGAGGTCATCTTCTTTTGTTATTCATATACCTGTTTTCATTTTGACTCATACCATTCCTTTTATGCATCTTTATACAATATAATTTGCCTGCTTTTGAACTTTAGTAAATAGAATCATTCTGTGTATATTATGTCTTGTTTTTTCATTAGCACTGTATGATTCATCTGTGGTGTCATGCAGTTGATTCATTTTGTTATATAGTATTCCATTGTATGAATTATACCTCAAGTTATATATTCTCTTACTGATAGTAATTTCTTTTTTCTTATTGAGTTAAAATACACATAACAAAAAATGTACTATCTTAATCATTTTTAAATGGTATTAAATACATTCACATTGTTGTGTAGCCATCACCACCTATTCCCATCTCTTTTCATCTTGTAAATCTGAAACTCTACAGCTATTAAACAATAACTCCATTCTCCCCAGCCCCTGGCAACCATCATACCTTGTGTCTGTCTTTGTGCTCTTGACTACTCTACGTACCTAATATAGGTGGAATCATACAGTATTTATCTTATTATAAGATAAATTTTGGCTTATTTCACTTAGCATAATGTTCTCAAGGTTCATCCATGTTATAGCGTATCGCAGAATTTCCTTCCTTTTTAGGCCTGAATAATATTCCATTGTATGTATATACCACATTTTGTTTATTGATTCATTGGTTGATGGACACTTGGGTTGCTTTCATGTTTTAGCTATTGTGAATAGTGCTGCTATGAACATGGGTTTACAAACATCTCTTTGAGATTCTGCTTTTAATTTTTTTGGATATATACCCTAAAGTGGAATTGCTGGGTCACATGGTAATTCTATTTTTAATTTTTTGAGGAGCCTACATATTGTTTTCCACAGTGGCTTTCCCATTTTACAATCCCACCAATAGTGCACAAGTGTTCCAATTTCTCCACATCCTCACCGAACACTTTGTTTTCTGTTTTTTTTTGACAGTAGCCATCCTGATAGGTGTGAGGTGGTATCTCATTGTAATTTTGATTTGTGTTTCCCTAATAATAAGTGATGTTAAGCATCTTTTCATGTGCTTATTGGCCATTCACATCTTTTTTGGAGAAATGTCTATTCAAGTCCTTTGCCGATTTTTGAATCTGGTTTTGTGTGTGTGTTGTTTTAGGAGTTTTCTAAATATTCTAGATACTAATCCCTTATCAAATAAGTGATTTGGAAATATTTTCTCCCATTCTGTTGGTTGCCTTTTTACTTTGTTGATACTGTCTCAATGTAAAAAGTTTTTTAATTTTCATGAAGTCCAATTTGTCTATTTTTTCTTTTGTTGCCTATGTCTTTGTTGTCCTATCTGAGAAATCATCACCAAATCCAATGTCATGAAGCTTTTGTCCTATGTTTTTCCAAGAATTTTATTGTTTTAGGTTTTATATTTTGGTCCTTGATCCATTTTGAGTTAATTTTTGTATATAGTGTTAGGTAAGAGTCCAACATCATTCTTTTGCATGTGGTTATCCAGTTTTCCCAGCACCATTTGTTGAAAAGACTGTCCTTTCCTCATTGAATGGCCTTGGCACCCTTCTCAAAAATCATTTGATTGTATATTCGAGGGTTTATTTCTGGGCTCTCTATTCTATTTCATTGATCTATATGTCTGTCTCTTTGTATGTGAATACTGTTGTGATTACTATAGCTTTGTTGTAGGTTTTGAAACCAGGAAGTGTGAGTCCTCCAGTTTTAGTCTTTTTCAAAATTGTTTTGTCTGTTGGGGTCCCTTGAGATCCCATATGAGTTTTAGTGTTTTTCCATTTCTGCATAAAGTTCCTTGAAATTTTAGGGATTGCACTGAATCTATAGATTACTTTGGGTACTACTAACATTTTAACTATTTATTTATTTATTTTGGCCGTGTCGGGTCTCAGTTGAGGCACATAGTCTTCATTGAGGCGTGCGGGATCCTCCATTGTGGCGTGGGCTCTTCATTTGGCGCTCGGGCTTCTCTCTAGTTGCAGCGTGCGGGTTTTCTCTCTCTAGTTCTGGCGTGCAGGCTCCAGAGCACGTGCGCTCTGTAGTTTGCAGCACGTGGGCTGTCTCGTTGAGGCGCACGAGCTCAGTAGTTGTGGTACACGGGTTTAGTTGTCCTGCGGCATGTGAGATCTTAGTTCCCCAACCAGGGATCGAACCTCTGTCCCCTGCATTGAAAGGTGGGTTCTTTACCACTGGACCACCAGGGAAGTGCACTTTTTTTTTTTTTTGCGGTACGCGGGCCTCTCACTGTTGTGGTCTCTCCCGTTGCGGAGCACAGGCTCCGGACGCGCAGGCTCAGCGGCCATGGCTCACGGGACTAGCAGCTCCGTGGCATGTGGGATCTTCCCAGACTGGGGCACGAACTCGTGTCCCCTGCATTGGCAGGTGGACTCTCAACCACTGCACCACCAGGGAAGCCCCAGAAGTCCACTTTTAACAACATTAAGTCTTCCAATCCATGATCATGGGATGTGTTTCCATTTATTTATGTCTATAATTTTTTTCAGGAGTGTCTTGTAGTTTTCATTGTACATGTCTTTCACCTCCTTGGTTAATTCCTAAGTATTTTATTCTTTTTGATGCTACTATATCTGGAATCATTTTTAAAAATTAATTTATTTATTTATTTTTGGCTGTGTTGGGTCCTTGCTGCTGCACGCGGGCTTTCTCTAGTTGCGATGAGCCAGGGCTACTCTTCACTGTGGTGTGCAGGCTTCTTATTGCGGTGGCTTCTCTTGTTGCGGAGCTCTAGGCACGTGGGCTTCAGTAGTTGTGGCTCACGGGCTCTAGAGCACAGGCTCAGTAGTTGTGGTGCACGGGCTTTGTTGCTCCACAGCATGTGGGATCTTCCCGGCCCAGGGCTCGAACCCAGGTCCTCTGCACTGGCAGGTGGATTCTTAACCATTGTGCCACCAGGGAAGCCCTGGAATCATTTTTGTAATTTCCTTTTCAGATTGTTCATTGTGTATAGTAATACAACTGATTTTTGTGTGTTGACTTTGTATCCTGCTACTTTGCTGAAGTCATTTATTAGTTCTAACAGCTTTTCTGTAGTCTTTAGGATTTTCTACATATAAGATCATTCATCTGCAAACAGAGATACTTTTACTTCTTTTCTAATTTGGATGCCTTTTATTTCTTTTATAACCTAATGGCTCTGACTAGAACTTACATTACTATGTTGAATAAAAGTGGTGAAAGTGGGCATCCTTGCCTTGTTCCTGATCTTAGAGGAAAAGCCATTGAGTATTATGTTTGCTGTGGGATTTTCATATACGGATTTTATTGTGTGGAAGTAGTTCCCTTCTTTTCCTATTTTATTGAGTGTTTTTAATCACGAAAGGGTGCAGAATCTTGCTTTTTCTACATCAGTTGAGATGATCATGTGTTTTTTTTCCTTCATTTTGTTGATGTAGCATGTTACATTGATCATCCTTGTATTCCAGGAATAAATCTCACTTGGTCATAATGTATAAACTTTTCAAGTGTTGCTGAATTCTGTTTGCTAGTATTTTGCTGAAGATTTTTTCATCTATGTTCAAAAGGGATATTGGTGTATAGTTTTCCTGTAGTGTCTTCTGGCTTTGGTATCAAAGTTATGCTGGCCTCACAGAATGAGTTAGGAAGTGTTTCTTCCTCTGAAATATTTCAGAAAAATTTGAGAAGGATTGGTGTTAGTTCTTTAAATATTTGGTAGAATTCACAGTGAAGCCATTAGGTCCAAGGCTTTTCTTTCTTGGGAAATTATTATTTTTTTTTTATTTGTTTATTTTTGGCTGTGTTGGGTCTTTGTTGCTGCGTGCAGGCTTTCTCTAGTTGCGGTGAGCGGGGGCTACTCTTGGTGCACGGGCTTCTCATTGTGGTAGTTTCTCTTGTTGCGGATCATGGCTCTAGGCACGTGGGCTTGGTAGTTGTGGCTTGCAGGCTCTATAATCAAAGCACCGAGCTGATCTCCCTGTGCTATGTGGCTGCTTCCCACTATCTATTCTACATTTGGTAGTGTATATATTTCCATGCCACTCTCTCACTTTGTCACAGCCTACCCTTCCCCCTCCCCACATCCTCAAGTCCATTCTCTAGTAGGTCTGCATCTCCATTCCCGTCTTACCCCTAGGTTCTTCATGACCT
>NC_041224.1:43146948-43147717 GCF_002837175.3 Physeter macrocephalus
TTTTGCAGGGTTTTTATCATAAATGGGTGTTGAATTTTGTCAAAAGCTTTCTCTGCATCTATTGAGATGATCATATGGTTTTTCTCCTTCAGTTTGTTGATATGGTGTATCACGTTGATTGATTTGCGTATATTGAAGAATCCTTGCATTCCTGGAATAAACCCCACTTGATCATGGTGTATGATCCTTTTAATGTGCTGTTGGATTCTGTTTGCTAGTATTTTGTTGAGGATTTTTGCATCTATGTTCATCAGTGATATTGGCCTGTAGTTTTCTTTCTTTGTGACATCTTTGTCTGGTTTTGGTATCAGGGTGATGGCCTCGTAGAATGAGTTTGGGAGTGTTCCTTCCTCTGCTATATTTTGGAAGAGTTTGAGAAGGACAGGTGTTAGCTCTTCTCTAAATGTTTGATAGAATTCGCCTGTGAAGCCATCTGGTCCTGGGCTTTTCTCTGTTGGAAGATTTTTAATCACAGTTTCAATTTCAGTGCTTGTGATTGGTCTGTTCATATGTTCTATTTCTTCCTGATTCAGTCTTGGCAGGTTGTGAATTTTAAGAACTTGTCCATTTCTTCCAGGTTTTCCATTTTATTGGCATAGAGTTGCTTGTAGTAATCTCTCATGATCTTTTGTATTTCTGCAGTGTCAGTTGTTACTTCTCCTTTTTCATTGCTAATTCTATTAATTTGAGTCTTCTTCCTTTTTTTCTTGACGAGTCTGGCTAATGGTTTATCAATTTTGTTTATCTTCTCAAAAAACCAGCTTTTAGT
>NC_041224.1:43149363-43179507 GCF_002837175.3 Physeter macrocephalus
TGCTTATCTTACTGTGTTTGGGGTCTCCTTTTTGCAGGCTGCAGGTTCATAGTTCCCGTTGTTTTTGGTGTCTGCCCCCAGTGGCTAAGGTTGGTTCAGTGGGTTGTGTAGGCTTCCTGGTGTAGGGGACTAGTGCCTGTGTTCTGGTGGATGAGGCTGGATCTTGTCTTTCTGGTGGGCAGGTCCACGTCTGGTGGTGTGTTTTGGGGTGTCTGTGGCCTTATTATGTTTTTAGGCAGCCTCTCTGCTAATGGGTGGGGTTGTGTTCCTGTCTTGCTAGTTGTTTGGCATAGGGTGTCCAGCACTGTAGCTTGCTGGTCGTTGAGTGAAGCTGGGTGTTAGTGTTGAGATGGAGATCTCTGGGAGATTTTCGCCGTTTGATATTACGTGGAGCTGGGAGGTCTCTTGTGGACCAGTGTCCTGAAGTTGGCTCTCCCACCTCAGAGGCACAGCACTGACTCCTGGCTGCAGCACCAAGAGCCTTTCATCCACATGGCTCAGAATAAAAGGGAGGAAAAGTAGGAAGGAAGGAAGGAAGGGAGGAAGGAGAGAGAGAAAGAAAGAGGATAAAATAAAATAAAGTTATTAAAATTAAAAATAATTATTAAGAAAAATTTTTAAGTAAAAAAAAAAAAAATGGACGGACAGAACCGTCGGACAAATGGTGAAAGCAAAGCTATACAGACGAAATCTCACACAGAAGCATACATATACACACTCACAAAAAGAGGAAAAGGGGAAAAAATAATATATCTTGCTCTCAAAGTCCACCTCCTCAATTTGGGATGATTCATTGTCTATTCAGGTTTTCCGCCGATGCAGGGTACATCACGTTGATTGTGGAGATTTAATCCGCTGCTCCTGAGGCTGCTGGGAGAAATTTCCCTTTCTCTTCTTTGTTTACACAGCTCTCAGGGTTCAGCTTTGGATTTGGCCCCGCTTCTGCGTATAGGTTGCCGGAGGGCGTCTGTTCTTCACTTAGACAGGACGGGGTTAAAGGAGCAACTGATTCGGGGGCTCTGCCTCACTCAGGCCGGGGGGAGGGAGGGGCACGGAGTGTGGGGTGAGCTTGTGGCGGCAGAGGCTGGTGTGACATTGCACCAGCCTGAGGCATGCCGTGCGTTCTCCCGGGGAAGTTGTCCCTGGATCACGGGACCCTGGCAGTGGCGGGCTGCACAGGCTTCCGGGAGGGGAGGTGTGGATAGTGACCTGTGCTCGCGCACAGGCTTCTTGGTGGCGGCAGCAGCAGCCTTAGCGTCTCATGCCCGTCTCTGGGGTCCACACTGATAGCCGCGGCTCGCGACCATCTCTGGAGCTCCTTTAAGCAGTGCTCTTAATCCCCTCTCCTCGTGCACCAGGAAACAAAGAGGGAAGAAAAAGTCTCTTGCCTCTTCGGCAGGTCCAGACTTTTTCCCGGACTCCCTCCCGGCTAGCCGTGGTGCACTAACCCCTTCAGGCTGTGTTTGCGCCACCAGTCCTCTCCCTGCGATCCTACCGAAGCCCGAGCCTCAGCTCCCAGCCCCCACCCGTCCCAGTGGGTGAGCAGACAAACCTCTCGGGCTGGTGAGTGCTGGTCGGCACCAATCCTCTGTGCGGGAATCTCTCCGCTTTGCCCTCTGCAACCCTATTGCTGTGCTCTCCTCCGCGGCTCTGAAGCTTCCTCCCTCTGCCACCCGCAGTTTCCGCCTGTGAAGGGGCTTCTAGTGTGTGGGAACCTTTCCTCCTTCACAGCTCCCTCCACTGGTGCAGGTCCTGTCCCTATTCTTTTGTCTCTGTTTTTTTTTTTCTTTTGCCCTACCCAGGGGCGTGTGTTCTTTTTTCTTTTGCCCTACCCAGGTACGTGGGGAGTTTCTTGCCTCTTGGGAGGTCTGAGGTCTTCTGCCAGCGTTCAGTGGGTGTTCTGTAGGAGCTGTTCCACATGTAGATGCATTTCTGATGTATCTGTGGGGAAGAAGGCGATCTCCGCGTCTTACTCTTCCGCCATCTTCCCAGCTCTCCTGGGAAGTTGTTGAGTAGTGATTCAATCTCCTTACTAATTATAGGTCTATTCAGATTGTTTATTTCTTTGTGATTTAGTCTTGATAGGCTTTGTGTTTCTAGGAACATGTCCATTTCACCCAGGTAATCTGATTTGTTGGTGTACAATTAATTGCTCATAGTACTCTTTTTAAAAAAAAAATTTATTTATTTGGCTGCACCAGGTCTTAGTTGCAGCATGTGGGATCTCGTTTGCTGACCAGAGATTGAACCCAGGCCCCCTGCACTAGGAGCAAGGAGTCCTAACTGCTGTACTACCAGGGAAGTCCCTATAGTACTCTTTTAAAACTCTTTCTTCTTTCTGTAGAATTAGTAGTAATGTCCCTGCTTTAATTTTTTTATATATATAAATTTATTTATTTTTATTTTTGGCTGCGTTGGGTCTTCCGTTGCCACACAGGGGCTTTCTCTAGTTGAGGCGAGGGGGCTACTCTTTGTTGTGGTGGTGGGCTTCTCATTGCAGTGGCTTCTTTTGTTGGGGAGTACAGGCTCTAGGTGTGCGGGCTTAGTTGCTCCATGGCCTGTAGGATCTTCCTGGACCAGGGATCGAACCTGGGTCCCTTGCACTGGCAGACGGATTCTTAACCACTGTGCCACCAGGGAAGTCCCCTTGCTTTCATTTCTGATTTTAATGACTTGTGTCTTTCTTAGTCCATCTAGCTAAAAGTTCATCCATTTCATTGATCTTTTCAAACAACCAACTTCTGGTTTCACTGATTTTCTCTATTGTTTTTCTATACTGAATTTCATTTATCTTTGCTGTAATCTTTATTTCCTTCCTTCTGCTAGCTTTTGGTTTAGTTTGTTCTTTTTCTAGTTTTTAAGTTGAAAGTTAGATGGCTGACTTAAGATCTTTCTTGTTTTTTAATGTGAACATTTACAGCTATAATTTCCCCTTAGCACTGCTTTTGCTGCATCCCATAAGTTTTGGTATGCTTTGTTTCTTTCATTCATTCCAATTATTTTCTAATTTCCCCTGTGATTTCCTCTTTGATCCACTGGTTGTTTTTAATTAATATTAAATATTAATATTTATATAAAATATAAATATTAATAAAAAATAAATATAAGCCCCGGCGAGTGGGGGCTACTCTTCATTGTGGTGCGCGGGCTGCAATGGTTTCTTTGTTGCGGAGCATGGGCTCTAAGCGCGTGGGCTTCAGTAGTTGTGGCTCATGGGCTGTAGAGCTCAGGCTCAGTAGTTGTGGCGCACGGGCTTAGCTGCTCTGCGGCATGTGGGATCTTCCGGGACCAGGGCTCGAACCTGTGTCCCCTGCATTGGCAGGTGGATTCTTAACCACTGCATCATCAGGGAAGTCCCCAGGACCATTGTTTTCAAGTTTTTGTCTAATATAGCTGCCATTAAGTCTTTTTCAGGGACAGATTCTGGTGATTTATTTTCTTTTGAATGGGCCATACTCTCATGTTTCTTTGCATGCCTTGTGACTTTTTTGTTGAACACTGGACGTTTGAATCTGGTAATATGGTAACTATGGGAATCAGATTCTCCCCCTTCCCCAGGGTTTGCCATTGTTTTGTTTTTCTGAATTGTCGTAGGTTGTCTCTGTACCAAGGATCAGCCTGAGGTGTAAATGTAATATCATCTTTTCTGAGCCTTTCCTTGGGTATCATGGTCACTTTCTAATTTTCCCCATATATGCAGATACTTTTGAATGTCCTAGTCTTTAACATCTGACTGACTCCCAAAAGGGAAAAAGTGAAAAATGAAGGGGCAACATAAGGGCACTGATCTGTTAAATTTCCTGGAAGTCGCTTGGGTGGGCTGCTAGTACCAGAGGGAGGAAAACAGTTCTCACAGAATGGTGGTTGTGGGTTACAGGCTATCTGGCGGCTCCCTGGAGGACCAGTGCAAGAGCTCACCTTTGTTTTGCCAGACTTAGTGTTCCCAGGGCTGGGCAGCTTTTGCTGAAAGTATTTAAAGGCACAAGTATTGGCTGCAATAACCTGGGCAAGGGAAAGATCTGGGAAGAAAGAGGTTGGGAAAGGAGATGATAGGGAGAAAGGCCTTTTAAAAGGTCCCACAGTATACTGGGGAATCAAAGCATAACACATGTCCAGGGCTGGATATTTGCTCAGAAATGCCTGAGAAAACAATAAGCTTTCATTTCTGTCTAGCATTCAGGCTCCACACAAGCAGGACTGAAAGCTAAGGCAGAGTTGTAAACAGCCTGGCTAAGCATTAAAGGCTTGCTCCAACACAAAGCCAATCATCTGTAAAGAGTGTATTTTTTTTCTCACTTTTCTTTTAGTGAGTTTAGCAAGGCTGCAGGATACAAAAGCAATATACAAAAATCAACTGCTATATGTAGCCAAGCAACAACCAGAAATTCTAATTAAAAAATACCATTTACAATAGCATCAAGAAACCTGAAATACTTAGGGATATATCTGACAAAGATGTGAAAGATCTGTAAACATGACCTACAAACTACTAAGAGAAATTAAAGAAAGAAAACCTAAATAAATGGAGATATGCCTTGTTCGGGGGTTGTCAGTTCTCCCTCAATTGGTCTACAGATTCAGTGCAATGCCAATAAAAATCCTACCAGATTTTTGGGTAGAAATTGACAAGCTTTTTTCCTAAAACTCATACAGAAATGCACAGTAACCAGAACAGACAAAATAACGTTTAAAAGCACCAAGTTGGAAAGCTAACATTACCTGATTTCAAGAATTTGTATAAATCCTCAGTAATTAAGACAGGGTAGTACTGTCATTAGGACAAATAGATTAGTGGAACAGAAACATACAGTGGAGAAGGTTTAGCTTTTCAGCTAATGGTGCTGGACAACTGGCTACCTGTATGCAAAAAGAATGAACTTAAAGCCATACCTGGAGCCATACAGAGCCAAAATGAATCAGACGTAAATGTAAAACTGAAAACTTTAAACTTCTAGGAGAAAACCTTTATCATCTTGGGTTAGGTAAAGATTTCTTAGAGCAACAGCAGTACAATTCAAAGAACAAATGGATTTCATCAAAATTAAACCTCTGCTCTTCAGTGACACTGTTAAAAGAACTAAAGCAGCCTGAAATTAATATAATGTATGTCAATTATACTTCAAGAAAACAAAAAGAAGCCACAGATGGGGACAAGATCTTTGCAAAACATTCACTTGATAAAAGAACTTGTATGCAGGATATATAGAGAGCTCTCAGGACTCAACAGTAAAAACACAGCTCTGGAATTCCCTGGCAGTCCAGTGGTTAGGACTCCACACTTCCACTGCTGAGGGCCTGGGTTTGATCCCTGGTTGAGGAGCTAAGATCCCATAAGCCATGTGGGCACAGCCAAAAAAATAAAAAACAAAAAACAATTCAATTTTTAAAATGGCCAAAAATAGTAAACAGGTACTTCACCAAAGAAGATAAGAATGATGGCAATGAAAGAAGTACACAAAAAGATGTTAAACATCATTAGTCATTAGGGAAGTGAAAATTCCAACCACAATGAGATACCATTTCACAGCCACTAAAATGGCTAAAATTATAAAGACTGACCATACAAAGTGTTGGAAAAGATGGAAAAAACTGGAACTGTCAGGGACTTCCCTGGTGGCACAGTGGTTATTTAAGAATCCACCTGCCAATGCAGGGGACACGGGTTCGATCCCTGGTCTGGGAAGATCCCACATGCCGTGGAGCAGCTAAGCCTGTGAGCCACAGCTACTGAGCCTGCACTCTAGAGCCCACGAGCCACAACTACTGAGCCCACATGCTGAAACTACTGAAGCCTGCACACCTAGAGCCCACGCTCCACAGCAAGAGAAGACACCACAATAAGAAGCCCACGCACTGCAATGAAGAGTAGTCCCCACTCACAACTAGAGGAAGCCTGTGTGCAGCAACGAAGACCCAACGCAGCCAAAAATAAATGATTAAAAAAAAAAGAAATTGGAACCCTTATACATTATTGATGAGAATGTAAAATAGTCCAACCGCTTTGGAAAACCATTTGGCAGTTTCTTAAAAAGTTAAACATATACCTACCGTATGTATGATGCAGCCATTCCACTCCTAGGTATTTAGCCAAAAGAAAATATATATATATCTCCATACAAAGACCTGTACATAGCAATGAAACCAGAAGTTTCCTAATCGTACCTCAGCCTCTTTATACATCAGGATTTCGGCTTTAGTGTTTTCTGTTTTCCACAGACAAAAACCAACCAAAAAGTGACATGGGGAACAATGAAAACACACAGCACAGTATATATCTTTGAAATATAAGTATACACATTTTAATTTATTTTTAAGAATATTTATATTTTAAAATCAGGACATTTATACGTATGCCTAAACAGCGTGGCTGACACAGACCAAATCCACACTGGTAAGCTTCCAAGAACCATTTACTGTGCTGAGAGTAGTACTGGTGCAGGCAGACGGAGAATAAATAATAGTGCTTTGGGGAGCACAGTAGTGATTGATACACAGGGTAGGTAAAGAAGGAGCCTCATCGTGGACGCTACAGCAGGAACAGCTACCCAGTACTGATATGTGCAAAGTTCCAGATCTCCACGACAGAAACGGCCCAACCCATCCAAACAGCCTCCCAACCTGGCTGGTAAGTGCAGAGGGTGGAGGAACTCAGGCACAGGGGGCACGGGGATGGGGAACTGGACCCAGAGAAAAACTGAAGAAGCAGAGTTCAGACAAGTACGTGTGTTCACACACATACCCCCACAGCACTGGCCTATATAACAAAACTGTACACAATTTAACAAAGGTGCTCCCAGCCTCCCTGTCACCTCTTTGGCAGTGAGTCAGGCCATCCCAACTTCTGACACACAGACATCTTCATCAGGAGGAAGGCTGTCCTGTGTGGTGGGGACAGGCCTTTAGGTGAGAGCAAAACTATTGAAGCTACAGCATTAACTGAATATCCCTAAACAAAAAAGATGTTAATTGATAAGTGTACAAGCCAAAAACTGCTTCATGTCCCATACCCCAAGCTTGGGCATAGTCAATCATTTAACTACACAATGGTGAAGTAAAACAAGCCCTTGATCATGCTTTAGCAAGTACAATTACGGGGTAGGGAAAGAAATTAGGTTCCATATGTTAAATTTACACTTACTGCTATGAACTATGTTTTAATGTATTTCTTGAGTCAAAATAAAACCAAGTGTCTAAGGACGTACTAAGCTTATGATGGACTCTCATCTGTAACTCATTCACTTCTGTAAGTTAGGCCCATGGTAATGGAACCTGTCCAGGCATTCAAGCGCATCTAAACTGAAGAAACATTAAAGCCACCCCTGTATAATTAGGCACAGGGCATAGGAAGCCTCAGCTGGATGACTGATCAGGGCTTCTCAGGACTGGATGTTGGTTGAATTGAGGATTCGAGAAGTAGCATCAGATTTGGAAGCCTTTGAAAGTTCTCGCTGTTGAAAAATAAATAACATCAGTGGCGTTACTGTCCCCTCTCATGCATGTCCTGCCATTGTAAGCATGGGTGAATGTCAGCATACAGCCCTCTGAGGGCTGTTTCTCTAAGATGGTGGTCCCTAGCCCAGCACAGGCTGTGTTAGGAACAAAAGGGGAGGGACTCTGAATAACTTAGTCACAGATTAAGCATGTGCACATATGCCCCTTGATCCCTTTCCTCAGCCAGTCCATTCTATTAAAACCTCACAGAAGAGAAATCCCTTATACTTCACAAAATACTCTCTGAGTTGTCAAGCTAGGTAGGCAACAAGCTTTGGTCTTTTGAGCCCTTTAGGAAACAATGGGCCAGAACATATATCTACCAATCCCTGGGGCTGAGGGCCTTGTAACCTGCTGGTGATTTGATCTCATGCTGGAGCACATGGTATAGAAGCAGAAGACAGAGCAGGAATGACCACTGAGAAAGGACAGATGTTAGTAGAGGTTAGTCTACTGGCTTCAGTGCTGCCTGGTGGAGTCTACCAGCCATAGCAACCAAAACCAGAAGAATCTCCCTTGGCCTAGCCAGAGAGAAACAGATATATGTAAGCAGCAAGTGGATGAAGTGGGCTTGGCTGAGCAAACAAAAGAGAAAGCTGGGCTCTGTCCAGCAATCAGCTAGCCAGAGTGACAAATACCCACCCTTCTATTAGGTAGGACCACCCCTTGTCAAGTAACTTGACAAAAGTAAAAGAATATAAAGCTAGCTTCAGTGCTCAAAATGAACGATAGCCTTGGGCAGCTGTCACATTCTCCATCACTGCAGCAAGAGAGTCGATGCCCTAGGCTTTAACTCAGTATCCCCCACAAGGGTGAGGGGCAGGCTCACCTCTCAAGTTAGATACTGAGGGAAGAGAGAACACACATTGTTAAGGAAAGCGCACTGCAGTTAAGTGTTGGTAAATGTGGAGTACGTTACTAGGAGCTGAAGAGCATTGTGGGAAAAAATTACTTTCTTCCAGTGCCTCATATATGCTTTAGCAGCTCAATGTGGTAGAAAATAGGCAAAGGCAAAGAAATGAGCATTGGCTAGCTCAGAGTAGACAGAAAGTTGGCAATTCAGCTAGCTCTGAGGGGTTAGTAAGACATATACTCCAGGAAGTAATCAGCACACAGGCCAAGAACCTCATAGGCAGCACACAGCTGGGGCTCCCCTCCCCACGTGGTGGGGCCTCTATTCCTTGCAGCACATTGGAGGCCTTTAATCTCACAACTGGGGAGGGTGAAAGTTTTCTGTTGTGAAATAACATGATAAAAAAACTTTGCCTGACTTTAGATGGGGCTGAGAATCCAATTCAAGTCTGAACAAGTTAATCGGCAGGTTAGTCAGTCTGCTGGCAACTTAAGCCAGATATTTATTATTTCTGAAGTCCGTATTAGGAATTCCTGCTTCCTTTGTTAAAAAAAGGGTTTATGATAGTACAGCTGAGATGACTGGTTAGTGTAGCCCTGTGCCCAGATGGGAATGAAGCCAGCAGATGACAGATCAGTCTGGAAAAGGGACATGGGACATGCAGGGGTTGCCATACAGACCTGAAGCCCAACAGTGGAGCTGTCAGAGGGACGGATCCTTCTAAGAACAAAGAATTGAGACAATTACCAAGAACTCCACCAAGAGAGCACCAGGGCAGTGATGAGAAGGTTCACCTCCTGCAGCCAGGGAATGGTATTTCTTAAGCAGAAGCATCCAGGTTAAATGTCTGCTTGCTGCTGCCATCTTTCTTCCTATACACCACCCTTAAACCACCCCCACCTCATGCCATGGTCAAGTCAGGAAAGGGATTCTCAGCCTCCAAAGAACTGTCCTAACTAATAGCCTGGGTGCCCTTGGGAAGATACCCACTCTGCCCCAACTGTGTGCTCCCCAGGGACTGGTAGATATTAGAAAAGGTGAATTACCGCAAACTCAGAATAGGTGCTGGCAACAGAATTAATGCTGAAGTTGCGCCGTGGGGGGGCCGAGGCAGGGTACCCACCGCTGAGGATGCTGCCATTGAGCTCCAGGTTCTCCTTGTTGGCTCCATGCTTGATGCCACGGGGTGTTTTTTTCCCCGAACAGGTGGAAGTGGTGATTGGCTGTAGAGAAAAGAAAGATCGACCAATGTATCATCCTTATAATGACCACACACACAAATTATCAAAGGCTGATACCATCTTTATATTATTCGTGTGTCTGTAATCCTATACTTCTGGCTTATTTTATTTCTTAAATTTTTATCTTGTGGCCACGCCGTGCAGCATGCGGGATCTTATTCCCCAGCCAGGGATCAAACCCACGCCCCCCGCATTGGAAGCACGGAGTCCCAACCACTGGACCACCAGGGAAGTCCCTACTTTTGGTTTAAAAACATACAAATTCTTAATGATCTGCAGAACCCTTATCTTGAGCATAGTCTGTAAAATACCTGAAAGACTGAACACATTTTAGCACACACTCCTCACTCCCTCCTTGGGTGAGAGTACCTATCTGCATCTAGTTGTCCAGTGTCACTGGGCTGGAACCCACATTCAAAGACCTCGCTCAGTAGTAACTGAAGACCAGGCTTTCAACTGAGCCTATGGAGACTCTTCAGTTTCCCAGTCACATCCCAGTGCTTCCCAAGGCTCAAAATGACCATTCTCCTCTCTCATTTAGTTTTTGACAGGTTAGCTAGTTTACATCTGTCAACTTTCAGCATCTCAATGATAACCGAATCCAGGGATCTTAGAAACTGGAACAAGTTAGGTGGGGCCCTGTATGGCTGAACCATACTGACTCCTTTTTGTCAGCTCCATCTTAGGCCTGCAGTCCCATCCCCTCCCCTTCCTGCATGACTGAGCTTCAGCTTACAAGGAATGAGGCCAAGCCAGATAAGTTCCCTATCAACTTTGACCCCTGCCTTCATCTGATAAGAAAACTGGAAGAATGCCTTTTGCTGATGTAGATGATTAATGGTCTTGAGACCCTGGCGGGAGGAAAACCACCCAGTTCCTGTCGACAAGTACAGATGTGCTTCTCCCTAGTAGTCAGATTCTATTTTTAGCTTTGGCCCCCTTAAATCCCCCCATATCTCTTTTGTGCTTGAGTGCAGCTGCAAATGCCTCTGGGTCATTGTCTGCCCGATCCTGCCTGTATGCAAGTTACCCACAATAAAATTCATAATTGCACTTTATGAAGCTGCCTGCTTTGTTTTTCGGCCTCAAAGTTCCTTCTCAGTTCAGAGGATAGTATTCAATCTCTCCGCCTCCCAGCAGTCCCCGGAGTACATAGGTTGGGGCAGTGTCGGGGATGTGCCTGTACACAGAGCATACTAACCTTGCTGCCAGAAGGTGGAAGGCGAGACACAGGGGAGCGGCAGACTGTCCCCGAAAAGACAGGCCGAATGCTGCTGTTGGCCGTAGCATTGGACACAGTGGTAGTGTTCAGCTAAGGAGAAGAACAGAGATTACTGATGTGAGATGGCGTGCTTAGCAGCCCATCCCTACACTACAGAGAGTGAGGATGGGAAGCAGTCTAAGATTGTTTTCATGGTGAAGAGCTTTGAGGACACCTGTGAAAAGTGTTCAGTGTTCCATCCAGCAGATGGAATTGTAAAATGGGACAACCATTTTGTTTCCAAAAGTTAAACAGACAACTATCATAAGACCCAGCCATATCATTCTTGGGTATTTACCCAAGAGAAATGAAAGCATATATCCATACAAAGACTTACATATAAATATTTATAGCAGCTTTATGTGTAGCAGCCAGAAAACTAGAATTAAGCCAAATATCCATCAACACAGGCAACTAGATAAGCAAACTGTGGTATATACATCCAATGGAATACTGTTAACAATAAAAAGGGGTAACCTACTGATACATGCAACAACAGATGAAAAAAGTCAGACACAGAAGTATACATACTGTATGATTCTATTTATATAAAATGTTAGAAAATGCAAACTAATCAACAGTAACAGAGCAAAGCTGCAGTTGCCAGGAGCTAGTGGGAAGTGGGTGGGGGGAGGGAAATGGGTGGTAAGGGAAGCAAAGAGAAAACAAAGGGGCAAAAGGAAACTTTGGGTGCGATGGGTATGTTCATTGTCTTGATTGTGGTGAGGGTTTCACGGTGCATACATATATCACAGCTTATTAATGGGTACACTTTAAATATTATGTGTCTACTTTATTCAATAAAGCTGTAAGCTATTTCTTTAATTGGAAAAACTCTAGATGGATTAAAAACCTTAAATGGGATAGCAAAACTATTCAAATACAAGACACAAACTAGGAAATACAACACAGAAAAATATCTGTGTACCTCAGGTCCTGGGTAGGTTATTTGCAAGTACAAGCCATTAAGAAAACAGGTTGAAAACATTTTTACTATATTGATATTAAGAACTTTTTGTTCATCAACAAAACACCATATAAAGTAAAAAGATAAGCTACGGGGACTTCCCTGGTGGCGCAGTGGTTAAGACGCTGAGCTACCAATGCAGGGGGCCTGGGTTTGATCCCTGGTCAGGGAACTAGATCCCACATGCATGCCGCCACTAAGAGTTCACATGCCACAACTAAGGAGCCCACCTGCCACAACTAAGACCTGGCACAACCAAAAAAAAGAGACAAGCTACAGAAGACACACACAAATGCTGGGAAAAGCTATTGTAACACAACTGACAAGGAAATAGCATCCAGAACATACAAAGAATTCCTATAAAATTTGCAAGAAAGAAACAAATGTTCCAACAGAAAAACTGTCAAAAACTTCTCAGAATAGGAAATCCAGAAGGCTAATGAACATGGCAAAAGGTTCAACTTCATTAGTAATTAGGAAAATGCAAACTAAAGTTATAATGAGACATCACTTCACACCCATCAGATGGGCAAAAATTGTAAAGTCTGAAAATATCACATGTTGGCAAAGATTGGAGCCAGCGTAGCACTTAGGCACTACCACTGGAAGCGTAAATTGTTATAACTGCTTTGGTATCACAGACTGAATGATCAGTGCAGCCAGCACCTGAGAAATGTTTGAATGCAGCTCTCTTGAGATCATGGGCCGTATCACTTAATCTTTGTGTTCTCAGCATCTAATAGAGAGATTCTCAAACTTTTAATGAAAAGAAACCTTTCGGACTTGCCTGGTGGCGCAGTGGTTAAGGATCTGCCTGCCAATGCAGGGGACATGGGTTCAATCCCTGGTCCGGGAAGATCCCACATGCCGCGGACCAACTAAGCCCGTGTGCCACAACTACTGAGCCCATGTGCCGCAACTACCGAAGCCTGCACGCCTAGAGCCCATGCTCTGCAACAAGAGAAGCCACCACAATGAGAAGCCCGCGCACCGCAAGGAAGAGTAGCCCCCGCTCACTGCAACTAGAGAAAGCCCATGCACAGCAACAAAGACCCAACACAGCCAAAATAAACCCCAAACCTTTCTAGAATTTTATAACACGTTTTTAAAATTTCGTCACATTATTTTCCTAATAAAAAAGTAACTACCTAATATCAAAGAATCGGGAACTAGTTTAGTAAATGACACTATGTCAAAAGAATGGAATATATAGCTATGAATGAGCATGTTATTTGAAGAAAGTTTGATGCTATGAAAAAAAATCACAACCAATACCAACTAGGGAAAAAGCAGAAATCAAAATTATATGTGAACTCTATTTTGTGAAAATACACTATTTTAAAAAGCTTTTTACAGAAGCAGGAAAAACACCAAATATTCTCATTGGTTCTCCTGGAGTTACATTACAGGTGATTTTCAAAACATTTTATGTGTTATAAAATATGAGTTGCAAGGGAAAAGGAAAATAATGCTCCACTTCATTTATTAAAGAAACGGTTTAAAAAAAACAAAGAAAGAAAGAAAGAAGGAAGGAAGGAAGAACTCCCTGATTTCCTGCTCTAGAGATTAAGGAGTATTAGGTATCCCATTTGCCAAGCATGAAAGTCTTCTTTCACATAGTGCCATGGTCACTTGTTGAAATTACAGAATGAACCTCTGAAGGTTCTCATCATTACAGAATGTTGGCAGCTGCTGGCTCCTGAGTTTAATCTGGGACTCAACAACTGGCACACATCAAAGCTGGCCACTCCTTGACTGTCACTGTCAAGTCCCTACGCAGGATTGAACTGCAGAATTGCATTCACACTGTCAAATGGACTCAACCTGGAAGGCTAGAAAAAGTCTTTCCCATCTCTGCAGGACAGAAGGCAAGAGATGGGCAGAGCCCTAGCCTCAAAAATGCCTCAGACACGGCAGTTCATGCAGCCTCGTGTTTACCTTGCGCACTTTGCCCGGTGTGCCAGGTGCCAGTCCTCGCCGCTTGTTGGGTGTTCGCGGAGTACTGCCATAGAGCATCTCTGTCTCAGTTTGCTTCTTGTTCTTTAGTTGCTATGTGAAAGTCAGAAGCAAGAGTGACAAATCCCAGAAGAAGAACAGGTCTGGGATGGGGGTAGAGGCAGCGCCAGAAATCTAGCACAAGTCTCTGTACCCAGAGCTAAAAAGAGCTGCCATGAGCTACTCCTTCTTCAACCAACCTAGAGCCCTGGCAGAGACTCTGGGCTGCTCACTCATGCTATCTTCTCCTCCTCTCAAACTGGGTTCACTTACTCGTTCCTGCTTGGCTCTCTCTTTCTCCAGTCGGTGCATCTCCCACTGTTCTGTTACATACTCCATGAATTTCTGCCCATTCACCACAAATGCCTTTGAATGCTCCTGTTCCCACATTTCAATCCTTGCTTTCAACTCCTCTTCCAACTGAGACCAGAAACAAGGACACGTTAATTACTTCAAATTTTTGGTGTGAAGCCCAAAAGAAATGATTCGCCCGAAGAATGCCTCCTCCCTCCCCAGAGTATCCTTAGCCTGACTTCCGGTAGCTGGACCCACATGGGAACAGGTTGGAGCAGCCAGAAATCAGTCTTGGGATGGTTCATTCATAACACACATGAAGGTGGGAAAAGGCGAGAACCCAGAGCCTGACCACTACAGTTTTGGCGCCCGAAGTTGGAGGCAGCACTGGAGGAGACCAGCAACGTTAAATATGCAGTGTACACTAGAGCGGCACTATCTGGGCTCCAATCTGGAATCTACCTCTTACTGGCTGTGAAGAGGTAGGCAAGTTACTTAGGTTCTCAGTGCCTCAGTTTCCTCATCTGTAAAAATGGAATTAATAATACCAACCTCTTAAGGATGTTGTGACAATTAAATGAATTAATAAATGGAAAGCACTTTGAAACAGTATATGGCACTTAATTCAATAAATATTAACTATTATTATTATTAAAATAGAGAATAGTAATGAAGTCCAAAACACTTTTTAAAAAGGTTACCTTGTGTTATGGACTGAATTATGTCCCCTGCCAAATTCATATGTTGAAGTTTTAATCCCCAGTACCTCAGAATGTGGCTTTATTGGGACATAGAGGTAATTAAGTTAAAATGAGGTCATTAGAGTGGGTCCTAATCCAACATGACTGGTAGCCGTATAAGAAAATTTGGACACAGACACCTACAGAAGGAAGCCCATGTGAAGATACAGGGAGAAGACTACTATCTGGAGCCAGGAGAAAGGCCTCCGAAGAAAGCAACTCTGCTGACACCTTGATCTCAGACTTCTAGCCTCCAGAATTGTGAGAAAGTGAATTTCTGTTGTTTAAACCACCCAGTCTCTGGTGCTTTGTTATGGCAGCCCTAAAAAGCTAATGAAACTTGATTTTCAGTTGCTTGTACTAGGTAGGCCCAGTATATACTTATTATCCTTTACCTACGGAAAAATAATTCAAAGCAAGAGATACACAAAAAGTGAGGTATTTTGTAGCCAAGCACCAAAAACTCTTTCAGTAACAGTATTACCTTAGGGAGTGTTTTTTGGAGCTTGGCTCGCTGCTTTTCTTCTTTTAGAAGATTTCCTCCACGATTTGTAAATCGACTTGGATCTGAAGCTTTTCTCTGTGAAAAATACATTTTAATTAGAGTGAACCCCAGACAGTCAGACCAGTCACTTCTGCTAAGAATCCTCACTCTCATAAACAGATACATATTTTTAGGGAGACTTCAGAGTTTTGCATTCCCATCCACTTTTAGCAGTGAGAAATCGTGGCTTTCTAAGGCAGGGAGTGGGGTGTGAACACTCTGAGGCATATGCAAGATCATACACTGGGGTGCAGGAAAACTAGTGTTTCCTTTTTAGTCTAAAAAGTAAGACAGGCTTTACTATTTAATGCACAATGTCACTGGCTCCCTTCCTGGGTTCAGATGTCACCAACAGGAAATGGGGTATGTGGAAGGACAAGGGGGAGGTCTACACTCAGAGGGTTTGGTGGTGGCACCCCTACTTGCCCACTCACTTCCAGCATATTGAGACAATGCAGCTTAAATGTGCTCAGTTAAGGGGTTTATAGATAATCTGGTTTTTATTAAATTAACCCTCACAAAATGGACAAAAAATGTAAAATGTTAGGGTTCTTATTCTTTTCAACTTTTCTGTTTTTTGTTATTCTGCAGTGTATACAGTATATCAGAACAGTAATATAAGTGTATAATTTGTAAATATAAATTAGGTGAATACACTAAAAAATGGGGCACATAATCAGAAAAGTTTAGAAACAATCTTGACAATTTGGGGGCCAAACTGATAAATTCTATTTTCTTTCCAGACTGCTTGATTATAAGCAGTAAATAAAAGGAATGGTAATTAGTTTCTTATTTTTTCTTAAATAATGGTATGTAAACAAAGGTCGCTTATTTGGCTCTTTACTGTCTTTATGTGTGTGTGTGTGTATACACATGGTTTTTTTTTTTTTTTTTACACTGAAGTATAGTTGATTTACAGTATAAGTCTCAGGTGTGCAACACAGTGATTCACAATTTTTTAACTTTATACTCCATTTATAGTTATTATAAAATATTAGCTATATTCTGTACAATATATCCTCGTAGCTTATTTATTTTATACATAATAGTATGTACTTCTTAAACCCCTACCCCTTTATTGCCCCTCCCCCTCTTCCCCCTTCCCTCTGGTAACCATTAGTCTGTTCTCTGTATCTGTGTGTCTGTTTCTTTTTTGTTATATTCACTAGTTTGTTTTATTTTCTAGATTCCACATATAAGTGGTATCATACAGTATTTGCCTTTCTCTGAGTTATTTCACTAAGCATAATACCCTATAGATCCATCCATGTTGTAAAAGGCAAAATTTCATTCTTGTTTATGACTGAGCTCTTTATTGACTTTTATTACTCCTCCTTCTTGCTTTCAATCAGAAGTAAGGAGTAACTGAGGACCAGAACACTTGCTCTTAAACAGCTGTGAGCTCTCACAGTTTTCTCCACTTCTGAGTCCTAGTTTCTTGCCTGGAAACTTGAAGGAGTTAAACTCCGGATTCTCTAAAGGCCTGTTCAAGCTCTAATAGGACCAGTATGAACCTGAGAATGAGTCTCCTTGAATTTCGTGCCCAAGGTGCCTCACTTGCCTCATCCTAGTCCCAGTTCTGAGCTCTAAAATGCTCTAAGGGAATCTATTTGTGCTAAGTCTATCAAAACAAAAGGAATTCAGAGTACACAAATGTGCCCCAAATACCCAGGCAATTTTCTAAGATAATAACAAAAGTCGGAAGAGTACAGAATGTTAGTTGCCTGCCCCAACATCCATTTTTCTCTCCTTCCTTAGTAACAGAACCTGAATTTATCTGCGATAGTGATTCTCCCAGCCTCGCCAGTAGTTGGTGTGGCATTTAAGCAGAAGTGCTGTGAAGAGAGCCTGGGAAAACCTCTTAGAGGGGGTGGAGGGGCAATGCCTTCTGTGTTCCCTTCTCCACCACACTGCCTGAAATGCTATGGTGGGAGCTCTAGAACCACCCTGGATCGGAAGATAAGATCCACCCCTTAGCGGTAAAGGAGCTATGAGCTGGAGAAGCCTGGGACCCCCTGACTGTGGAATAGCCATACCTGCCTTGCATTGCCTACCTTTAGACTTCCTTTATGCAAGAAACTTCAACCTTATTGAAGGCATTAATTTTGGGGCTTTCTTTTACATGTTTCTGCATATAAGCTTGACAAATACAGATGAGTTAGCAGTAATTTACAGACTTAATGATAAAGATGGTATTAGAAACCTGGTAAAGAGCAAAAGAAACAGGCCTCTGACTCTATACAGGGGATGCTTTCTTAACACTTCACTGTACTCTAAGGAAAACAGACAAAAACTAAGGCAGTACCTCGAACTCTAAGAAAAGCTTCCAGCTTTCTTCCCACTTCTGGACACCTTCAAAGAGTTCTTTGTGAACCTCATAGTAGTTTCTTAACCGCACAATCTCGGCATCATGGAGCTGGAGCAGATTTTCTGTGTAGTCCTCTGCAAGATATAGGCCCAGTAGTTTTAAAAAATCCCTCTAGTGTTTAGTATCCCAATTTACTAATCCCTCATCCCCCTAAAATGGAAACAGAATTTTCTTCCTTACAGTAAAAATGATACACGAGTGTATGTTGTGGATAATAAAAGCCAGGTTTGTCCCAATCAGCCTGGTGGGACTAGAGACTAAGGGACTAGGGTGTGGACTAAAAGGACTAAGATTCTTAAAACTCTGTCATCTCTTGCCTTGTCTTAGGTTTCTTTCATACTCTTCCTTTCCACCCTGCCCAACAGAGGGCTGAGTCACAGAAAATGTCCAAAAATGTTGAATTTAGTAAAGACGGCTTCATCTTTATACTCAGTTCGGGTCAGACTAGAATTCCATTGGGCCCTGGGGTCATACCTCGTGGGCTCAAATGTGGGCTCTGCCATTTACCTGTTGTGTGTCTCTGGGTTAAGTTGTTCAACATTTATGTGCCTCATTGTCCTCATCTCTTGACATGAGAATTAAGTTAGATAATCCTGTTAAGAGTCTGACATTGCGCCTGGCACAGAGTAAGCACCTGCTAAACTTGAGCTTCACAACTACATGCTAGAGATATACTGCTTCAGAAACCAAGAGATCCCTTATTTCCCAATAGCATTTGCAAATGCTTATTTGAACGGGAATGGCAATTTATGGTGAATGGCCTGGAAAGGTAGCAATGTCTGTTCAGTAGAGGAAATACTTCCCAGTGAATGTCTGCACTTGTAAAAGACAAGTGAGCAGGCCACATGAAGAGCGACGCTTCTGTACGAACCAGAATAGTAAGGGGCAAAAGCTTGTCTCTGCTCCTGGCTATAAAAACACTGGTCCCAGTACTGAGCCAGCTCCACTCGTATTGCCTCAATCACTTTCTTCATGTTTTGCATTTTCAGTTCTTCCAACCGATCCACTTCTAATTGCAGCTGAAACAAAGAGACCTGTTAACAGTGCTTGTCATACTTGTATATTCACGTAGGTTTGCAAAATATTTTCCCCCTTTTTAATAAAATTACAATACAAAACCACAGAGGTAAGTCAACACACTTTATAACAATGATATCATAGGAGCCAGAAATCGAAGAAACATACACGAAAGATAAAACATGAGCAGGCTACTGCCACTCTTTTCTGACGCTTGTCTTAAAAATAGGCTCACTCAAGGCAGAAGCTGGTAAAGACATCAGACTTGACACCAAAATGCTGACCCAGCGCCCTTTGGGTTTCTTACCGCTTTCCGGACCTTGGCCTTTGACCCAGTCATAACTGTGGCCACAGCTTCTCTCTCTTCTGCAGGTATTTGCAACCTATCCCAGAGTTCTCGTATCTGAGCACGCAGCCCCTCACACACTGCTTCGTTTTGTGATTTTCGCATTTCCAGCTGTAGCAAGGAAAGCCAGTGGTTATAGCAAAGACAGCAGCACAGAGAAAACTGGCCCTCTGGCCTCCCAGACACATCTGTACCCACATGGAGAAGAAGTACTTTTACAAGACTGTGAAGAGGTATGTTTTCATGACTTCTGAAAACAAACTGTAAGGCTGTCATTATGGTAGGATCTCAGACCTCAAGAATCAGGATTCAAATTTTTAATTAAAAAAAAATTTTTTTTTCAATTAAACACTAAGCTAATTCAAATGACTATTATTATTTCATCCAAAATCTCAATTTCAGGGGATTTCCCTCATGGTCCAGTGGGTAAGACTCCCTGCTCCCAATGTAGGGCGCCAGGGTTCGATCCCTGGTCAGGGAACTAGATCCCACATGCATGCCACAACTAAGAGTCCGCATGCTGCAACTAAGGAATCCACAAGCCGCAACTAAAAAAGATCCTGCGTGCCACAACAAAGACCCAGCGCAGCCTAAATGAATGAATGAATAAATAAACATTTAAAAAAAAAATCTCAATTTCACATTCTCAGAGCTATATATAAATTAAGGTTTTTGTTTAAAAAAAAAATCAAGGTTGTGTTTCATATAATACTATTATCTTTTTTTTTTTTTCTTGGCTGCATTGGGCCTTCGTTGCTGCATGCAGGCTTTCTCTAGTTGCGGCAAGAGGGAGCTACTCTTCGTTGCAGCGCGAGGGCTTCTCATTGTGGTGGCTTCTCTTGTTGCGGAGCACAGTCTCTAGGCGCGCGGGCTCAGTAGTTGTGGCTGGCAGGCTCTAGAGCGCAGGCTCAGTACTTGTGGCGCATGGGCTCAGTTGTTCCGCGGTACGTAGAATCTTCCCAGACCAGGGATCGAACCCGTGTCCCCAGCATTGGCAGGTGGATTCCTAACCACTGGGCCACCAGGGAAGCCCTATCTCATTATCTTAAAGGAAAAAACTGCAGTTTTCTCAGATTGCTGGATACTATGGAGATCCCAGGCCATAATTTGAGTAGACATTACCTGCCGTAGCAACTTCTGTAGTGTTGCAATATTTTCCAAAGATAAACAAAAGGCATCTTCATCTTCACAGACCACATCTCTTTCAAAGCTTGTGTCTGGTGTGTGTTCTAATTCTTCCATACACAGTATGATCTGTCTCTTTATGTTGACAAACTCCTCACGCCTAGATGCCTATAAAAATAAAAAAGATTACAAGATACCTAGAGGAAAGTCAAATGACTTTTAGGAAGTATGAATGTAAGCACACCTTTGTTTCCCTCAAAGTTGCCACGTGTTGTCTAAACTGGCTCAGCTCTTCTAAGCTGGGAACTGAGGTGCTGTCAATGTCATAGTGGGGCGTGCAAAGAATTTCACACAGTTCTTGATCTTGTTCTTGAAGTAGTTTCAGTTCTTGTTTTCTCTCCTTTTTCTGTTTTCTCATCAGTTCTACCTGAGTGCGCAAATCCTTTTCTAGCTGCAAGATGGTTGTCTCTCCTTCTTCCTGTATGAGACAATGTACCATTGTTAAGGTTCCAAGAGGATTTCTTCAAAGGAAGAAAGAGGACTAGGATGACAGACTTTTAGTTAAACTTACAAATAAATCAACTTACAGCTAACAGAATATGGCACAAAGAGGGTCCCCTAACAAACGTCCCCAGTAAGGAAAGGTACCAGGGCACTTTTACAAGAGGTAAAAATTGGTTGAAAAGCTTATTTTGAATTAGCTATAGGGTAGTATATTTAGCTCCTAACTAAATGTTTATCCCAATAACCCTAAAATTCACTCAACCAATAAAAATCAATTTAGTACTCCTTGCTCTACTCCTAACTGATAAGCAGGAGAAAAAAAAAAGTGGCAGTTATATGTCCTATAAATTTTACTCAACATTGGTGAACTAAGAACTGTCATATAATTTAAGGGAGATGTACCACTGTATATCTAACTTCTCACCCAATTTCATATTGAAAATTTTAAAAAAAAGGACTAAAGAAAGAAACTATTTGTCCAAAATCAATGATATTTATGACATTTGTGTTGATTGCAGGAAGCTCTACTGATGTCACAGTCTGCCTGATTGCTCTTGGCTACCAGAAATGAATTAGCCTTAACCCTTTAAAGACAGTCTCCTCCTCCTAGGCTGACTCCACTGAGATATCCAGGCAGTTCTTTCTGTAACAGGGAGAGGGACCTGAGACCTTATTGGTACCACACTAGCCACTGTGTGCTGTCCTTGCACCCACATCTATTCTAATTACCTTCCCAATCTCCACGTTTGTCTTCATTTTTATGACCCCAACACTGTTTTTACTGGTTCTACCCAGGGATATGTTTTGGGGTCCCTCTGTCATTCATGTCATGCTTGCTGGTGTCCTCATTCAAGTCCGATTTGTGCTGGACCACAGGACAGCAACCTTTCAGCAAGGTACACAGATAAACATGGCATGCCCTGAATGTGACTATGCTCTCTTGATATTCCAGCTGTGGAGACATCTCTTCTCAAGTGGCCATTCTGGCTCTTTCAGTGGTATGTAGCTTTCGGGTATGAAAAAATCCACAGAGGCAGGTTTTTTGGGTAATTTTTCCTTATATCACTAGTCACTTTTGTTTCCTAAGTAGCTCTCTTCATTTTCTTTCAAAGAAAGAATGGAATGATATCATCTATGCCTAGCTCAGAGTTTAAAAAAATTTTTATGTCCTACAAATTGATAGTAAGAGGCTTGTTTTTGATTAAAACATTGCAACACTTAGCTGCTTCACCTCTCAACAGGGCAACTTCACTTAAGTGAAAATTGCTTTGCTGGAACCAAGTAACTAGGCAGCACATTTTCCCCATTTCTCATGTCCAGTATCAGCCCTACAAGGAAACTTTCCACCTGTAGCCCCAAATCAAAGTTCTTCCCTAAATCTCAGACCCAAGCAGGATCCCGACACCCTGCCATGTACCTGAAATGGCTCGACATGTAGCTCACTGCACAGAGTATTCAGCTCTTTTTGGCAGATGGCTATGCTTTTGATGAGCCTTTCCTTCAGGCTTTCCTCTTCAGCAATCATCATATCCAGGAGGTCCTACAAGAGATAAAACAGTCCCATAGAAGTTTTGGGTGTTTTCCCCATTGGCCTCAAACAACAAATAACACCAAAAGCCTCATAATTTCAAATTTTAAAGGAAGGACTTAAACAAAACCAGGACTTCCCTGGCGGTCCAGTGGTTAAGATTCTGCGCTCCCAATGCATGGGGCACAGGTTCAATCCCTGGTTGGGGAACTAGGATCCTATATGCTGCACGGCGCGGCCAAAACAAACAAACAAAAAACCAGGAGGAGCCTATGACATCCTAGTGTCACTTCTATATGCTATCTTAGATGAGACACCAACATCCTTACCCCTGTCCCACTACAAAGAGATCAGTATTACTCAACTCACCTTGATATGCTTCTTTACAACCTCAGTTCTTTGTAACCGCTGGTCCTCTGGAATCCCAATCAATTCCCATATTTCCCGAAGGTGATTCAGGGCTTTCTGGAGACATACTATGGACTCCTCTGCCAGCACCTCACTAAAAAGCAAAAGAGAAGCCAGCTACATGAGCCACTGCCTCCAAACTAAAAGCAATATTTACAGAAACTAAACAAACTAGTTTCGCAGTGGGCTCAAGGCTAAAACAAATTGAAAACAAGCATTCAGCTTAACTCATCTTGAACACTCCCCTATCGTTCCCCCTCCAAACACAACACTGGCAAAGCAAAATCCAGTATCATACTATCAATTCAGTGTGGAAATTCAATCTTCTGAATAATACTCAGAATCTGGACTTTGCTCAATGATTCTACCTATGGCAGTACAATACAGAACTTTAAATGCTTTTATTAAAGAAAAAACAGACAAAAATGTCAGCTCCTATAAAATAGCTGGCAATCTATTGCGATTTTGTTACTCATTTTTTCCCTTCCTGTTTTTTTAAGCTATAATTGACATATATAGCACTGTATAACTTTAAGGTATACAGCATAATGATTTGATTTACATACATCATGAAGTAATTATCACAATAAGTTTAGTAAACATCCATCATCTCATATAGGTACAAAATTAAAGAAATAGAAAATTATTTTTTTTCCTTGTGATGAGAACTCATAGGGTTTACTCTCTTAACAACTTTCATAAATAACATACAGTGGTGCTGGGACTTTCCTGGTGGTCCAGTGAATAAGGCTCCGCGCTCCCAGTGCAGGGGGCCCGGGTTTGATCCCTGGTCAGGGAACTAGATCCCGAGTGCATGCCGCAGCTAGGAGTCCACATGCTGCAACTAAAGATCCTGCATGCCTCAAGAACACCTGGCGCAGCCATCCGTAAATAAATAAAATAAATATTTTTAAAAATACAGTGGTGCAAGGGGCTTCCCTGGTGGCGCAGTGGTTGCGCGTCCGCCTGCCGATGCAGGGGAACCGGGTTCGCGCCCCGGTCTGGGAGGATCCCATGTGCCGCGGAGCGGCTGGGCCCGTGAGCCATGGCCGCTGAGCCTGCGCGTCCGGAGCCTGTGCTCCGCAACGGGAGAGGCCACAGCAGAGGGAGGCCCGCATACCACAAAAAAAAAAAAAAAAAAAAAAAAAATACAGTGGTGCTAATTATATTTATGTTCTATATTACATCCCTAGTACTTATTTATCTTAAAACTGATTCCTTATAACCTTTTGACTGCGCTCATCCAATCCCCCACCCCCAGCCTCTACCTAAGACTCTAATCTCTTTTTCTATGACTTTGTTCGTTTTGAAATATAATTGACCTATAACACTATGTTAGTTCCTGTTACAGAAGACAGTGATTTGATTATTTCTATACATTTCAAACTGATCACCACAATAAGTCTAGCTATGATATGTCACCATACAAAGATATTACATAGTTATTGAATATTCCCCACACTGTACATTTCATACCTGTGATGCACTTATTTTGCAACTGGAAGTTTGTATTTCTTAATCTGCCTCACCTATTTCTTTCCTCCCCCTACCCCCCACCCCTCTTGGCAAATTCCTGTTTGTTCTCTGTATCTATAACTGTGTTTACATTTTATTATGTTTGTTTACTTGTTTTATCTTTTTAAATTCCACATATAAGTGAAATTACATGGTATTTATCTCTGTCTGACTTATTTCACTTAGCATAATGTCCTCTAAGTCCATCCATGTTGTCACAAATGGCAAGAATTCATTCTTTTTTTATGGCTGAGTAATATTCCAGTGTGTGTGTGCATGCACACACACACAAACATACACACATATTCTTTATCCATTCATCTACTGGTGGGCACTTAGGTTGCTTCCATATCTTGGATGCTGCAATGAACATAGAGGTGCACATATCTTTTCGAATTAAGTGTTTTGTTTTCTTTGGATAAATACTCAGGAGTGGAATTGCTAGATCATATGGTAGTTCTATTTCTAATTTTTTGAGGAATCTCCATACTGTTTTCCGTAGTGGCTACTCCAATTTATATCCCCACCAACAGTGCACAAGCGTTCCCTTTTCTCCACATCCTCACCAATACGTGTTACCTGTTGTCTTTAATAATAGTCATTCTGACAGTTGTGAGGTGATTATCTCATTGTGGTTTTGATTTGCATTTCCCTTTTGATTAGTGATGTTAAGCATCTTTTCATGTGCCTGTTGACTATCTGTATGTCTTCCTTGGAAAATTGTCTATTCAGATCCTCTGCCCATTTTTTAATCAGGTTGCTTGTTCTTCTCAATGTTGAGTTGTGTAAGTTCTCTGTATATTTTGGAATATTAACCCCTTCTCAGATATACTGTTTTCAAATATCTTCTACCATTCAGTAGGTGGCCTTGTTGTTGTTCTTAAATTACAACTATTAATTTACAGAATGACTAAAATTTAAAAAATAATCAGGTGTTGGTGAGTATACAGAAAAGCCAGAACTTTCATATACTACTGCTTGGAGTGTGAACTGGTACAACCACTTTGAAAACTGTTGGCAGTATCTGCTAAAGCTGAACCCAGCAGTTCCATGTCTACACATGTAGAAATGCACACATATGTACCAAAGGTATGTACCAGAATGATCAAAGCAGCACTACTCATAATAGCATAAAGGTAGAAACAACCTAAATGTCCATCAACAGAATAGAGAAACAGTACATTCCTACAATGGAATAATACAGCAATGAATAAAAAACATGGGTGAATCTCAGAAATATCACGTTGAAATATTGTAAATGAAAGAGGTCAAATGCAAAGAGACTACATACTATATGATTCTACCTTATGAAATTTTAGAAAAGGCAAAACTATAGTGAAAGAAGCAAATGAGCTGCCTGGAATCGGTGCAGGGGATCAACTGCAAAGGGGCACAAGGCAACTATTTTTAGGGTGACAGAATGGTTCTAGATCTTAATGGTGATGGTGATTACATAACTATACACAGTAACCAAAATTCAAACTGTACATGTGAAATGAGTCAATTTTACTGTATGTAAATTATACCTCAAATCTTAAAGAAAAAAAAAAGGGAGGTAAAAGAAACAACTAAGATGGAAAAACAGAACAAAAATTTGGGGAAGAGGAAAAACAGCCAGATAAGCAAGCATCTTATCACTACGTGATTCCAATTATACAAAGTTCAAAAACAGGCAGAACTAAGCTTTGCTTTGAGAAGTCAGGATAGTGGTTGTCATTGTCCTGGGAAGTGGTGACTTTTGGAGAGGGCACAAGGAGGGGTGGTTACACAGCGTGTGCTGACTTTATGAAAATCCATCAAGTTTGCACTTGATTTGTGTGCATTTCTGAATATATGTTATACTTCAATTACAAAAAGTTTATTTAAAAATTATTCACTGTTTATCTGAAGCATAAATTTAACTGTGTACCTTGTGTTTTATCTTTCAAAAAAACCTTTAGTTTTCTTTTTTTTTGGCCTCACCGCACAACTTGTGAGATCTTAGCTCCCCAACCAGGGATCGAACCTGCGCCCTCAGCAATGAAAGCGCAGCCTTAACCACTGCCCGCCAGGGAATTCTCAAAAAACCTTTACTTTAACAATGATAACCCTTAGTCTGCTTCACACAGCATTTAAATAACAGAGATTTTCTCTCCTTTCTTGGTACACCTGGATAACAAAGAGACCACTCTGGCACCAGAGAAACTAAACTCTGGATGTGCTTTGCTATCAGTCAGCCAGGAGGCCTTGAACAAGTCACTGAAGCTCTTTGTGTGCAAATGATGAGGATAGAGGCTCTCACTGGCCCCCTCTCTGTCGCAGCATATTCAGGGGCTCTGAATCACCAGCCTAGATCTCCAAGAACATCAGTTTCTCCATAGGTTTCTCCTCCCTCCCTCCCTCCTTCCTTTTCTCTCTCTCTCTCTATTTATTTTATGTTATTTTTGGCTGCATTGGGTCTTTGTTGCTGTGCTGGCTTTCTCTAGTTGCGGCGAGCGGGGGCTACTCTTCGTTGTGGTGTGCAGGCTTCTCATTGCAGTGGCTTCTCTTGTTGTGGAGCATGGGCTCTAGGGCACACAGGTTTCAGTAGTTGTGGCACGTGGACTCAGTAGTTGTGGCACGTGGACTCAGTAGTTGTGGTGCATGGGCTTAGTTGCTCCACAGCATGTGGAATCCTCCCGGACTAGGGCTCGAACCCATGTCTGCTGTATTGGCAGGCGGATTCCCAACCTTGCACCACCAGGGAAGTCCTCCTTAGGTTTTAATATATTCACATCCAAGACATTTCTCTAGCCAAGAAATCCCAATTCAAAGGTTGCCTGTCCTAGTTCAAGAAAAGCTTCTGTACAAATACCAGCTGCCTATACTGGATGGCCAATTATCAATACCCACATAATGAAGAGTGTTTGAAAGAATTTACAGGGACTTCCCTGGTGGTCCAGTGGGTAAGACTTGGCACTCCCACTGCAGGGGGCCCGGGTTTGATCCCTGGTCAGGGAACTAGATCCCACACGCATGCCGCAACTAAGACCCCGGCGCAGCCAAAAATAATTACTATAAAAAAAAAAAAAAGGAAGAATTTACTGTACTCCATTTTAGAAATGTTAACAGGTATCAAGGTATTTAATATAATCTCAATTAACTCAAGTTTAACTAAAGTGCTTCCTCAGACAAATAATCCCTTTGCACTTCACTTTTTTTTTTTTTTTTTTGTGGTATGCGGGCCTCCTTCTGTTGTGGCCTCTCCCGTTGCGGAGCACAGGCTCCGGAGGCGCAGGCTCATTGGCCATGGCTCACGGGCCCAGCCGCTCCGCGGCATGTGGGATCCTCCCAGACCGGGGCGCGAACCCGGTTCCCCTGCATCGGCAGGCGGACGCGCAACCACTGCGCCACCAGGGAAGCCCTGCACTTCACTTTTAAGACAAAAGAACCCACAAGTCAAAATCCTAATTTTAGCATTTTATGTAAAATAACCTATACAAGAGGGACTTCCCTGGTGGCACAGTGGTTAAGACTCTGTGCTCCCAATGCAGGGGGCCCAGGTTGAATCCCTGGTCAGGGAACTAGATCCCACATGCATGCCACAACTAAGAGTTCGCATGCCACAACTAAGGAGCCCACCTGCTGCAACTAAGGAGCCAGTGAGCCACAACTAAGAAGCCAGCGAGCCGCGACTAAGGAGCCCGTGTGCCACAACTAAGACCCAGTGCAACCAATAAACATTTTTTTAAAAATTAAAAAATAAAATAAAATAAAATAACCTACAAGAGGACTTCCCTGGCAGTCCAGTGGTTAAGACTCCGTGCTCCCAATGCAGGGGGCCCAGGTTGAATCCCTGGTCAGGGAACTAGATCCCACATGCATGCCACAACTAAGAGTTCTCGTGCCACAACTAAGGAGCCCACCTGCTGCAACTAAGGAGCCAGCGTGCCGCAACTAAGGAGCCCGTGTACCACAACTAAGACAGTGTAAACAACCCAAATGACCATCAACTAATGAACAGGTAAATATGATATACCTATACAATGGAATAATATTTGACAATAAACCTTGAAAACATTATGCCAAGTGAAAGAAGCCAGTCACAAAAGAGGACATATCAATGATTCCATTTATGTGAAATATCCAGAATAGGCAAATCTATAGAGAAAGAAGTGGATTAGCAGTTGCCTAGGGCTGGGATTCAGGGGAGGGAGGTGGGTGGGAAAAGGGGATTGACCGCTAATAGGTATGAGTTTTTTAAAGGGATGATAAAAATGTTAACTGACTGCAGTGATAGTTGCACAACTCTGAATATACTAAAAATAATTAAATTGTAACACGTTAAATAGGTGAATTGTATAGTATAAGGATTATATCTCAATAAAGCTGTTATTTAAAAAAATCTGGCACATAATCGGAAGTTGTGAAATTTGTGACTTACTTGAAAAACAGATATGATTGCTAATTCATTTAGTCAAATTACTTCTACAAAATAAAATGACATGAAATTGGGATAAAATTCATAGATCTCAAATTCAATTAAAACCAAAACAAACACCCATACAGCAGATAGACTGCTAAACTCCAGCAGATGGGCCTAAACACAATTTGTTATAATGAAAAAGTTAACCCTCCCTTGGATCTGATTACTTTAACAAGTGTTTGGAATTACCAAATATTCTAGAAGCAGTTCTCATGACAGTATAATTTTCTTTTTTTGAATTTTATTTATTTTTTTATACAGCAGTTATTAGTTATCTGTTTTATACATATTAGTATATACATGTCAATCCCAATCTCCCAATTCATCCCACCACCCCACCCCACCCCCACTGCTTTCCCCCCTTGGTGTCCATACGTTTTATTTTGTTCCTTTTTATGGCTGAGTAATATTTTGTTCCTTTTTATGGCTGAGTAATATTTTGTTCCTTTTTATGGCTGAGTAATATTTTGTTCCTTTTTATGGCTGAGTAATATTCCATTGTATATATGTACCACATCTTCTTTATCCATTCATCTGTCGATGGGCATTTAGGTTGCTTCCATGACCTGGCTATTTTAAATAGTACTGCAATGAACATTGGGGTGCATGTGTCTTTCTGAATTATGGTTTCCTCTGGGTGTATGCCCAGTAGTGGGATTGCTGGGTCATAAGGTAATTCTATTTTTAGTTTTTTAAGGAACCTCCATACTGTTCTCCATAGTGGCTGCATCAATTTACATTCCCACCAACAGTGCAAGAGAGTTCCCTTTTCTCCACACCCTCTCCAGCATTTGCTGTTTGTAGATTTTCTGATGATGCCCATTCTAACTGGTGTGAGGTGACACCTCATTGTAGTTTTGATTTGCATTTCTCTAATAATTAGTGATGTTGAGCAGCTTTTCATGTGCTTCTTGGCCACCTGTATGTCTTCTTTGGATAAATGTCTATTTAGGTCTTCTGCCCATTTTTTGATTGGGTTGTTTGTTTTTTTAATAAATATTGAGCTGCATGAGCTGTTTATAGATTTTGGAAGACAGTACAATTTTCAAAGAATTAAAAAACTCTTCACAACATTCCAATTATACAAGTTTCATTCTTATATCATTCTGACACCTCTTTCTTACATCCCTGCCATTACCCTTACTTTCAAAAGACTTCCCTGGTGGTCCAGTGAATAAGACTCCACGCTCCCAATGCAGAGGGGCTGGGTTCGATCCCTGGTTGGGGAACTAGATGCCACACGCATGCTGCAACTAAGAGTTCGCGTATTGCAACTAAAGATCCCGCGTGCCGCAACTAAGATCCGGTGCGGCCTAAATAAAGAAATAAATATTAAGGAAAAAAAGAAAAAAAAGACAGCCAGAATCTCACCCCTCCCCACTTCTGCCTTTACCTCCCTGGTCCAGGTCACCACTATCATCTCTTCACCTGTACCACTGCCCTGGTCTTTTTTTTTTTTTTTTGCGGTACGCGGGCCTCTCACTGTTGTGGCCTCTCCCGTTG